>NC_090921.1:269274114-269576151 GCF_040938575.1 Ambystoma mexicanum | reverse complement strand
CGCTCATCGCGATGAAGTGCCAGAGGGACAAACAACTAGGTCTCTTACAAGAGGAATTGAAGGCTCAACTTAAACAAATAATGTATCAAATAGCAATTAACGCAGGGAGCCCGCTGCGATGGGCGTATCACCCAATTAGATGTTTTGCAGACTAGAGCAGAAGAGCGTTAATTGCTCTACCCCCAACAGAGGAATTAACTCTAAACCAATAAGGCGGATAGCCTGTTAGCTAGGTTGATTAGGAAAAAAGAAGCATCAAAGACAATCCTTAAACTAAAGACAGGGGTGGTGGGCAAGAAAGCACTGCTCTACCTGACATAATGTCAGTGTTCTGGGAATATTATTCGTCCCTGTACACATCAGATTCCCCTGAGGAGGGAGCCCAAAGGGAATACCTATCCCGGTGCCCTTTCCCCAAGATCACTCCTCAAGAACAAGAACTTGAGGGAGACAATAAATCCGAAGAAGTAAGGGCGGCGATAGCTGCCTTGCCATCAAGAAAGGCCCGGGCCCGGACGGCATCCCAGAACAAGACCTTTAGAGAGGCACCGATACTGCACTTAGTCCAGCTCCTCAACTCTTTGTGGGGGGGTGGGGGTGGCACGGGGCAACCTTGACGACAATGGAAGTCGACAAGGTTGTGCTGCTCCCAAAGCCGGATAAGGATGTCACTATGAGGCTCATACCGGTAGGTTGCCCTTATTAAGCTAGCCACAGAGATCTGGCGTCAAGCCTGGATACGCTCCTCCCCCAACTGATTGATCCCGACCAGTTGGGATTTATTAGGCATAGGCAGACCTTGGATAACATTTGGCGGGTCAGTCATCTGATTGAAAAAGTAAAGAAATCTAGAACTCCTGCACTTATACTAGCGTTGGATGCAGAGAAGGCATTTGACCGGGTCGAATGGCCATTCATCTTCCATACCATGGAGGTTATGGGATTTGGTTCTAAATTCCTTTCAATGGTTAGAGCTAACTGCCGAACTCCTTCCTTGCGCCTGGCAATCAACAGGCAATTTTCCCCAGAGGATCAAGGTCTCACGAGGCACTAAGCAGGGTTGCCCGCTCTCTCTGCTCTTATACGCAATCCACCTGATGCCACTCTTGGCCAGCATTAGGGCCACCCCAGATATTAGGGGGGATTACCTTTGGGGGTGAGGAGCATAGAGTTGCAGCATTTGCTGATGACATTTTCCTCTTGATCACAGAATCCTTAATTCCCAGGGATCTCGCAGGAACTTCTCTTTGGGGAGGTGGTAGGTTTAAAAATAAATGCCCACAAGTCATGGTTATTAAACTTGACCGTCCCCCAAAAAAGGTTCAGGAATTGTGGGATATAGTACCCTATAGATGGGCGGAAAACGTCATTAGATATTTGGGGGTCTAGATTACTGGTTCTCTGGGTGTTCTTTACTGTGCTAACTACCCGCTTTTAGCGGAAAAGCTGCACTGGCTGCTGACGGAATAGGTGTCCTTATCAATATCCTGGCTGGGGAGGATAAATGCCCTTAAAATGGCGATTTTGCCAAAAATCCTGTACAATGCCACAGCCCTACCAGTGGGGGTTCCCCAAGGTTTCTTCAGAACTCTTCAAAAACATGTGGGGTCATTTATTTGGAACTGCAAGAGACCCAGGGTAGCTATGCAGATGTTAATGTCTCCCAGAAACAAGTGAGGACAGGGAACGCTTAACTTCTGCCTCTATTTCCTTGCGGCTCAAATCAGTGTGATCCGGGATTGGTTCAGGGGCGATCGCGCAAAGGTCTGGTGTCGAAGGGACAAAGCAGTGGTGGGCTTGCCACTGGATGAGGTGTTGTGGCGATTTAATGGGGGCAGACCTGCAAACATGTACAGTAGCAAGATAGGGGCCCTGGTAGGGGACTCATGGGATGGGCTGGAGTGAAGGGTGAACTGACCACCTTCCCCTCCCCGCTGACGTTACGGTTTAGGAATACCCAGTTCACGCCGGGTATGGAAAGGAGTGTCTTGAATGGGTAGGAGGGGGCAGGGTGCTGCAAACTAAGCAACATGTTCTCAGGTCGGGACCTTAAATCCTTTGCACAGTGCAAGCAGGATTTTGGGCTAGATGAGGGGGAGAGGTATCTACTCTCAACTGAAGCACTGGTTTACGAACCCAATGGTCAGGTCAGGGGCTTCATAAAGAAGGGCAGGTATTTGGTAGGAGCATTATAGCAGGCGGACCAAGGAGCCAGCCGTGGCACTAGATCGAGCAGTGGGAAACTGCATTGGGGTAGCCACTGGAGGAGGAAATTTGGACTCAGTTATGGGCAGATATCCCCCAAACTCACGCGGGCCATCCTGATTCAGGAGATGTGGTTTATGATAATGGTCCCATGGCATCTCACCCCAGAAAACTACATACATTCTACTCAACTGCGTCACCGCTCTGCTGGAGAGGATGTGGGGAACTGGGATAGTGGAAGCATATCTGGTGGGAATGCCCAGTCATACAGCCTTATTGCGACATGGTCCGTACAGCAATTAGTATTTTTGGGAGTCAGATGCCGGACAGCATAGGGATGGATGGCCAATATGGGAATTGGCAGGGTTGTGGGAAATCTACCCTTGAATGCTCAAAGAAAGACATACATCATCCTGATAGTGGCGGCAACACTTGGGGTGGCACACAAGTGGAAACAAAAAGCTGCCCCCACAGAACACAAATGGGTTAGTAAAATCTGGAACTTTGTGGCACTGGAGTGGGTGACCTATTCGATTCAATGGAATCACCAAAGGTTTTTCTCGGACTGAGAGATTGTCCTGTAGCGGGACTCACAGTCCTCATGGTGCCCGACGAAAAGGAGATTGCTGGGGCTGGCGAGGACTAGCTTCACAGAAAATTGGGAGGCGATATGGCTGAAGTTTCTAGGGGAGGCGAGGACTATGGCGGTGGTTTCTCAAACTATGCAAGGGCCCGTACATCGACTGGTGAGAGAGCTGGCCACTCACAGAAACCTGGGACCAGGAACCATCTACAGAGATTATGGATTCGGTGAGGGGGAACAGGACTGGGTGCGTTGTTGGTTAGATGTGTTGGGATTGAGTGTGGAGAGTTACATGTGTTCTTACATTTTGAAAATGGCAATGAAAAAAAAAAGTGTATTGTTACGGTGCTGTTCTCACCAGCCAAAATCATCCCCTGGGCCAGCACAAACATACGACAACACACAATATTTGACTCAACTTTCACTCGCATATTCACACACAGCATTCACTCGCCCATTGCATGAGAGGATCAGAAGTGACCTTCCCATACATTTTATATTCCCCAGCACCTATTTCAAATAGGCACATGGAAATGCTTTTTCTGTATCAAACGCCATTAGCTCCAGGGCAGGTACTGTGTCTGTAATGATCATCCCCAGGGCAGGTATTGTCAGATGTAGCTGATGATCAGGTACAAGTCATTAGCTCCGGAGCAGGTACTGTGTCTGCACTCATTCCCTCCAGCCAGACGATGTGAGGAGCCTTTGGTGCTAGAGAAGGTAATGTCTGCTGCTATTCATCCGGGTGTTTCTGTGTCTGCAGCCATTAGACCTAGAACAGGCACTGTACCTGCAGTTATTCTCCACAGAAGGGTCCTTAGACCCAAAGAAAGTACCGGGTCTGCAGCCTTTATCCCTGGGGAATCGTTACTTTCAGAGTAGGCACTGGAACTGGCGTCAGTAGCAAGTCTGCAATCATTAGCTGGTGCAGGTATTATTATATATGTAGTCACTTACACCAGACCACGGTCTGTGTAGTAGCTGCTCAGCAGTTACTGCGTCTGCGAGCATTCCAGAGCCTGAACTGTACCGTAAATGAGCTTCAGAGCAGCAACTCTGTGTCTGAAATACCAACAACAACCGGCTGCCCCGTGCAATTTAGAAACCAATTGTTTAGAAATGTACGTAAATAAAAATATGAATTTCAACATGTGATGGGGTCATTACAACGAATTAAACGGCAGCCTCTTACACGTGCATTTCCAGAGGTTGCAAAAGGACTCCTCGGGCTCTGCCTCTTACCAATATAACAACAAAGGGGTGAGATCGATCTAAGTTAACGAATGCTAAAAGAAGTGCATATAAAACGTATTACAAAAGCTGAATCGCAGTCACTCACCTGATGCTGCCCGGAAACTGAAAAGGAGCGTTTGGTAAAGCTAGTGTCTAGTTCCCATCCGAGAAACAGACCGTAGCAACGCCCCGCCTACTCTTTCTCACGTGACTTTGGGCACGTACCCTATCATTCACTTAGCGTCCGACGTCATCATTGTGATTTTCGTGAGCAATTTTAGAGAGTGGGATGGTGGGGTTCGGATGTTATAGTGCAACAAGCGGCATCTGCCTGCTTTTGGCTGGAAGGCGCAGGCAGTAATAGCAGCAGGAATATGTGTGTTCTTGGCTTGGCTGGCACTGGCAGAGATCACAAATTGCGTTTTCTTCGGGATGCCGTGAAAGTTCCCGCAAGGCACCAGATTAAGCCGGAGGGAGCGGGAAATTACATTTACTTTAAAAGGCATGTCATCTGTTCAACGTGAAAAGTATGGAGGGCTAAGAAAAGGAACACTGCGGGGACAGTGGATGGGGATGTTTAACTGATCAAAGGGAGCTAATGGGGGATTTGAATTAGGGTGGCCAACTCTTTGATAATATTTTGCGGGACACTTGCCGCCAAGGTGGTGATGACTTCATAACGTCATTCACGTTTGGCCCGCCCCTTTTTTAATTTGCCTTTTTTTAATGGCTCCTTTAGAGTCTGCAGGTTGAGCTGTAACGCTCTGACACCAAGCTTAATTGAAATGCAAATGGTTTGGCCTTGGGAGGTGATGGTCACGTTTTTTAACTGCAAACAACCATCACGACCCAGGAACAAACTATTAGCATTTGAATAAAGCCAGGTGTCGAGCGTTACAGCTCGACCTGCAGGCTCTAAAGGAGCCGGGGCTGCAGAGCCGCCAGGGAAAGAAAGCAGCAGGTGGCAGCACTGTGCTGTTTAAATGCCCACTTCAATTCGCAGAGTGGCTGTTATGATTGCAGGTTGTCCTGACGAAAGTCGGGACAACCTGCGCCCCACACAGCCACTCTGCAAACGGCAGGACAGAATCCCTAATTGCGGGACAATCCCGTGAAAAGTGGGACAGTTGGCCACCCTAATTTGAATGTTTGATGAGTGTTTGGGATCGGTGGTTTTAGAGGGGGTCGGCTGGGGCTGTCTGCGTTTGTTTCGGGAGATGCACATGGGCTTGGTGTGGGTCTTCAAGGGAGATGGGGCATTATGGTATTGGTCTAGATGGAGGGATGGGTCATCTTGGTGGGGTCTGAATGTTGGAATGGGAGTACACTGGTGTGAGTCTGGAGGGACAGGGCCCCTGGGTGTGGGTTTGGAGGGAGGGATGGGGCATATTGTGGATTTAATATGGGTTTGATGCGAGGGACGGGACATATTGGTGTGGGTCTGGGGGGGAGGGATGGGTCACATTGATATTGGTGTGTGTCTGGATGGCGAATGGGTCATCTAGGTGTGAGCCTGGAGGGTAGGATGGTGGCAGCCTTATGGTGTCTGCAATGGAATGATGGGAGCACATTGATGTCAATCTGGAACAGGTAAGGAGCATCTCTTGGTCTGGAGGGTGGCAAGGGTCAAATAGGTGGTGGTTTAGAGGATGGGAGGGGGCATCCTAGTGTGGGTGGGATGGGGACATCTGTGTGCACCCAGAGGGTGGGATGAGGCATCTTGGCGTGGGTCTGGAGGGAGGGGATGTGGGCACATTGGTGTTGGTTTGATGGGAGGGATGGGGCACACTTGTCTGGGGAAGGGGTAGGGCATCTAGGTGTGGGGCTGGATGGGGGGATCGTGCTGTGTTGAGGGAGGTATGATGGCATCTTGGTGGGGTCTGCAACAGGGTGAGGGGGGCACAATGGATTTCGGTTAGGAACAGGTATTCAGACCATCTGTTGGTCTGGGGTTGCATGGACATCTAGGTGTGGATGGGGCATCTTGGTGTGGGTGGGATGGGGATCTCTGCACCTGGAGGGTGGCATGGGGCACATTGGTGTGGGTTTGATGGGAAGGACGAGCACATTGGTCTAAGGGAAGGATGGGGCACATTGGTGTCGGTCTGCAACAGGTATGGGGCATCTG
The DNA here is from genome assembly GCF_040938575.1 of Ambystoma mexicanum. Lineage (NCBI taxonomy): Eukaryota > Metazoa > Chordata > Amphibia > Caudata > Ambystomatidae > Ambystoma > Ambystoma mexicanum. The sequence goes on along the minus strand of NC_090921.1, from coordinate 269,570,002 downwards.
TTGGTCTGGGGGGCATGGGTCATCTAGATGTAGGATGGGATGGGGACACCTGTGTACATCTGGAGGGTGGGATGGAGCATCTTGGTGTGGGTCTGGAGGGAGTGGATGGGGCACATTGGTGCAGGTTTTATGGGAGGGACAGGGCGCATTGGTCTGGGGAGGGAGGGATAGGTGCATATTGGTGTGGGTCTGGAGGGAGTTATAGGGGCACAGTGTGGGTCTGGAGGGTGGGGCATAGTGGAGGGAGGGGCATAGTGTTGGTATGGATGGATCATCTAGGTGTGGATCTGGAGGGCAGAGTGGGGGCATCTTGCTGTGTGGAGGGAGTAATTGTGGCATCTTTGGGGGTGGAGGAGCTGCAATGGATGGGGCACATTGGTGTGGTCTGGAACAGATATGGGTCATCTGGGTGTTGGTTGGGAAGGATGGGGCATCTTGGTGTGGGTGGTACCCAGGGCTTATTTGTCTGATACAGGGTTACTCTGGATTCTCTTTCTCACATTGTTAACGGTACATTTTATCACTTTATAGTCCCCATCTCTTCAGTTTCAGTGGGATGAGTTTTTTTCTGATGTATAACGATTCCCTATTGACCTCCCGGTACTCTTCTGCTCCCTGTTACCTCTGGATTGGTAGGGGAACGTCCTCTGGATGAGCGCTCGCTCAGGTTCTTCTCCTTGTCTGCGGTTTGCTCCCTCTTTAACCCTGCAGGCTCTCAGTCTTCAACCTGGTTTAGCTGCGGGCCACTGGAAACTTCACAGTTTCTCCAATGTGGTGGTCGGTGTCATAAAACGGGCACACTGCCCACCACAAAACAGTGGTGGGCCCGCAACCACCTGGATTTGGCTGCCCATCTCCTCAGTTCTGCCATGCATGTACACACTGGGCCTCCAGCGTTTCAGTCTCGCGTTGGGAATACTTCTGAAAGCCACTGGTGTCAGTCTCTGATGGTGTTAGTTCCTGGGTTTCCCAAATGCCCTCCTCCTCCTCCACCTCACCTGTTAGTGTCGTCTTGACTCGCAGGACTTTGATCTTCGTGCTCTGTAGTCTTTTTCTTTTTTAATTTGAGGTTTACTCCTCTCTCGAATGGAAGCCAGAGCGAAGGCTATAGCAGAGAGCCTTATCAATGACCCCCCCTCCCCCGAGAAGGGAAAATTTGGGGTAAAAAGCCAGGAGTGCTTGCAAAAAACCCAAGGATGTGCCAGTGACTTCCTTCTGGAAAGTAGGCTCTGTGATGCAAGAATAACAAGTCTCCCGAATGGCAGGTCTTCCAAGGAGTGGAAACAGTGGTCCAGAAAATAAACGCACCAACTAACAGCGAGATCAAAACAAAGGAAGCAGTGACAGAACAGAGAGAAGAAGGAAGGGAACTGAAGGACGGAGGAGGATAAGGTAAGTGAGGAAAGAGAAAAAAGAAAGCAAGAAGGGACGTGCCGGGGCGGCGAACACAAGAAACAAAGCTGAGTGGGGCGTAAAGCACAAGCAATCCGCTCCGGAAGAGGAGGTAAGCAGAGCGGAAAGTGCCACAGAGAAAGGCAAGAGGCACGAGAAATAATGCTGAAAGGTTTGTAGTAAGAAAGTGAGAGAGCTTACAGCAACGGTAAACTAAGCGTCAGGGAAACTGACGAAGCGGTTGCAACGTGACGCGGACCAGAGGGGGCGTGGCTTTAAAGCCATTGTCCGATTGCGTGGAAAAACTAGACCGCTAAGGCGGAAGACGTGATGGAACCTATCGTCTTCCCATGCGGAAATGTGGCCAAATGCGCCAGGACCAAGGCGGCGCATAACACTATGGCCCCCCAACCATGCACCCCCAGGCTTACCAGGGTGGGCACAGTGAAACCTTCTGAGGAGAACCGGAGCCCGAATATATGACAAAGGCTCCCGAGAATCTTCGAACTAGGGTACCCTTTCCAATGCACAAGGTATTCCAATCTGCCTTCTCTGTAGCGGGAATCTCGCAATTTAGAGACCTCATATTCCTCCTCTACAGAATCAGGGGCCGGAACTGACATCGGTCTGGTGGGACGTGACAATTTAGCATCTTTTAACATAGAGGATTGAAATACTGGGTGAACACGATTCAAGCTAGGAGGTAGTCTGAGACGAAAGGCCACAGGGTTAATCTTGGCAGTAATAGGAAATGGCCTTATATACCGTGGGGATAGTTTGAATGGATGCACCCATCATGGCAAGAATTTTGTGGAAAGCCACACCTTGGAGCCCACTTTCCAGTCAGGAACCTCCAGGCGATGCTTGTCTGCATAAGCTTTAACAGTGCGCAAGCTGTCAGCGAGACTGAGTTTGGCAGTCTTATGTGCTTCCTGTATCCGAGATAGGCTGTCTTCTACTGCAGGCAGAGATGTATGTAGTTTAGATACATGTAATATCAAACGGGGGTGTAAACCATATGTGCAATAAAATGGACACATTCCAGTCGCTGAATGTTTGGCGTTATTATACGCAAATTCTGCTGTTAGTAATAAGGACACCCAGTTGTCTTGTTCCATGATGACGTAACAGCGGAGATATTGTTCTAGGGTACCATTCAGCCTCTCCGTTTGACCATTAGTCTGTGGATGGTACCCCAAAGATAAAGCATGTTCGATACCCAAGTTCTGACAGAGGGATTTCCAAAACATAGATGTATTGACTCCCCCTATCCGAGGTTATTTTGTCGGGAAGGCCATGGAGCCTAAATATATCTTTGGCGAATATCTCTGCCATTTCTCTTGCAGTGGGTAAACCCGGAAGTGGTGAAAAATGAGCCATTTTGGAAAGGAGATCTACTGTTACCATGATACAAGTACACCCTTCCGAAAGGGGCAAGTCCACTATAAAATCTGTGTAGATATGACTCCAAGGATGGTCTGGGATTCGTTCTGTTCCAAAAGGCCCACTGGTTTTGAGGTGCTGTATTTCCTTTGGTGACATGTATTGCAGGTTCTCACATAGCGTTGAAAGTCGGCTGATAGGCCTCACCAGTAGAAAACCCGCTGCACTAAGTCTAATGTAGCCTTTTGACCTCTATGACCAGCTGTTTTGTGATCATGACACCAGAACAAAGCTTTGTTGCGGAGGGCTGCAGAGGGAAGGAACAAGCGTGCTTTATGGAACAACAAGCCGATTTTTTCAGTGAATTCTTCCTTATCGGATTGGATATTAAGAGTGATTACATTATCCCTGACCTTTTGCAAAAAAGAGGTGACGTTCTTGATTATTATGTTTCTGTGAAACATTCTTTCCTGAGCGATGGACCTTGGCTTCGTTTCACCTGTCTTTCTAGAATGAGCATCAGCAATTGTATTTTGGCTTCCTGGAATATACATGATATGGAAATCGTACTGGGCACAGAAATGTGCCCAGCGGGCTTGACGTGAGTTTATGCACTCCATATTCTGGAAGACTTGTAGGTTTTTATGGTCCATTCTTATAGTAAAAGGATGCATCCCTCCCTGTAGTAAATGTCTCCATTCACTACAAGCCATCTTCATGGCAAAGAGTTCTTGTTCAATACCCAAGTAATTCCTTTGGCTATCGGTAAGCGTCTTAGATAGATAAGCAACAGGATGTTCTTTGGCATTGTGCTCCTGTAAGAGAACGGCTCAGATAGTGGCAGCAGAAGCATCTGTCTCCAGAATTAAAGGATTTTTTTGATCTGGATGTTGCAGGATGGGTGCGCTACAAAAGAGACATTTTAGTGATTGAAAACTCTCTTCTGCTTCGAGGGTCCATTGAAACGGACCAGAGGATTATTTTACTAATCAGGTAATAGGCAGTACAGTTTCTGAAAACCCGGCAATAAACCGCCTATAAAAATTGGCTAAGCCCAGAAATCTTTGCACCTCTTTAACAGAGGTTGGGGCTGGCCAACGTACAATAGCTGCGGTGGTCTTTTCGTCCATCTGTATCCCTTGTGGAGACAAAATATATCCCAGATAAGGGACGGAAGAGGCACCAAATACACACTTTTCTTTTTTGGCAAGAAGTCGGTTCTGTTTAAGACATTCCAATACTTGAGAGAGATGTTCCAGATGTTCTTATCAAGTACGTGAAAATACTAATATATCATAAAGATATATCACCACAGATGTGAAAAAAAGATCAGAGAAAAGGCGGTCCATAAAACGTTGAAATACGGCTGGTGCATTCACTAATCCAAACGACATCACATGGTATTCATAAAGGCCAAAAGGGGTCCGGAATGCCGTCTTCCACTTATCCCCAATCGTACTCTTGAGTAAATGATAGGCACTGCGTAAGTCCAGTTTGGAAAACACAGTGGCACCTTGAACTGCTTCTAGAATATCTGGGATGAGAGGCATGGGATATCGATCCCTAACAGTGACCTTATTAAGAGCATGAAAATCAATACAGGGTGGAAGATCTGTAGAGTCTCTTTTTGGGATGAAAAACAAAGGAGCTCCAGCTTGTGATTTGGAAGGTCTTATTAACCAATTCTTTAGGTTGTCATCGAGATACTTCTTTAGTACCTCTTTTTCTTTATGAGATAAAGCAAACATTCTCCCAAACGGTACCAATGTATCGGGTATCAAATCAAAAGTCCTGCAATGGAATGGACTCCTATGGTGGCTTTATGTATGCTAGGCAACATAGTGGATTCTTGGTAATAGACTGTCTGAAGGCAATGCTTTTGACAATAAGATTCAAACCCTAATTTGTTGGTGGACCAGTCGATGTGTGGGTTGTGTTGTCGCAACCATGTGATTCCCAGAATAACGGGAAAATGGGCTGCGCGAATGATGTCAAACCGGATCTGTTCGGTATGTTGTTTGATGGAGATTTGGAGTAGCTCTGTGGTGTGTGTTATGGGGTCTGAACTCAAAGGTTTTCCATCAAATCCTTCCACCTTCTGGTCTTCCACTCGATCCACTCGCCGTAGGCCCATCTTATCTACCCATAGAGTGTTGATGAAGTTTCCTGCGGCCCGCAGTCCAATAAGGCTAAGGTTTCCACTGGCCGGTCCTCCATGATTACCTTGGTGGCTAACACCATAAGTCGTGAATCTTCTGCGCTCTTATCCGAGCCAATGGACATGGACACATAGGGACTGGTACCATCCCCTCGTTTCCCGCCCCTTCCAGGACCGAGGGTTGTCATTTTCCGACTGTCTGTCAGGTAATTCAGGGCAGTTCCGAATTCGGTGTTGATCAGACCCACAATAGGCACAGAGGCCTTGTTCTCTCCTTCTCCTTCGTTCATCCGGAGTAAGCGATCGGCGTACAGTACCTATTTGCATAGATTTGTCGGTCCGTTTAGATACAGGCATAGGAGGAGGTGGTGATAGGGTCCTAGGTAGGTTTGGACGGGTTCTACGTCTTCTCTCCTGCATCCGGAATTCAATTTGGATAGAAGTCATCAAATCCACCAGAGTTGTTGGGCGAGGAGCTTGAGCAAGTTCGTCCTTAGCCTCTTAAATGCCACCGATGAGCCGGCTCGTCGGTAAAAACCGCTCCAGGTTGCCACCGACGAGCCGGCTCGTCGGTGGCACTTAAGGGGTTAATGACGGGGGAAATGTTGGGCGGGTTTTGCGGTGGGTTCCGCGATTTCAAAAAAAAACCCGTTGCACTTGGGGGGGGAGGACAACAATGGCACTTAAAGGGTTAAGCTCTTCTCGCAGCCCACATCTCAATAATACAAATTGGGTCTGTTCCGACCCCCCTGTCTCAGTGGCCAGTCTTTGTAAAGAAGAGATTGTCCCTGACGTACATCGAACAGGTCTTCACATGCCGCTTGGGTGATTTCAGGTCTTTCAAATGTGCGTTTCAATAACTACAAATGCCCCAAAATCTTGAAGAACTGGATCTTCTTCTGTCACTATTGGAGTAACCCAAGCTAGGGCGCTCCCAGACATATTTGAGATTAGGAAACCCATTTTGGCGTGATCCGTGGAATAAGTGCGTTTCCGGAAAGTGAAATACACTCTGCATGCATATAGAAACTCCTTAAGCTTCATTGGGGCTCCTTCAAACTTCCCAGAGGACAGCGTCATAGGAGGCAGATCAGTGTTTGGAGGTTCTCTAGCTGGCACCGTTTGCTTTAGGAGGTTGTTTTCAGCCTTAATATTCTGCATCTCTACCGAAAGATTCTGGACTGCTACAAAAAGTTCTTGCAGTTGTTCTGCGCTTGCCATATTTACCGACTGGGGATTTGGGCATTGCAAACTGTCAGTCTCTGATGGTGTTAGTTCCTGGGTTTCCCAAATGCCCTCCTCCTCCTCCTCCTCCTCCTCCTCCTCCTCCTCACCTGTTAGAGTGTCATCTTGACTCGCAGGACTTAAAGATCTTCTGGCTCTGTAGTCTTTTTCTTTTTTAATTCGAGGTTTACTTCTCTCTCGAATGGAAGCCAGAGCGAAGGCTCTAGCAGAGAGCCTTCTCAATGACCCCTCCCGAGAAGGGGAAATTGGGGGAAAAAGCCAGGAGTGGCTGCAAAAAACCCCAAGGATGTGCCGGTGACTCTCTTCTGGAAAGTAGGCTCCGTGATGCAAGAATAACAAGTCTCCCGAATGGCAGGTCTTCCAAGGAGTGGAAACTGTGGTCCAGAAAATAAACACACCAATCAAAACAAAGGAAGGAGTGACAGAACAGAGAGAAGAAGGAAGGGAACTGAAGGACGGAGGAGGATAAGGTAAGTGAGGAAAAACAAAAAAGAAAGCAAGAAGGGATGTGCCGTGGCGGCGAACAAAAGAAACAAAGCTGAGCGGGGTGAAAAACACAAGCAATCTGCTCCGGAAGAGGAAGGTAAGCTGAGTGGAAAGTGCCGCAGAGAAAGGCAAGAGGCACAAGAAATAATGCTGAAAGGTTCGTAGTAAGAAAGAGAGAGTGTACAGCACTGCTAAGCGTCAGGAAAACTGATGAAGCGGACCAGAGTGGGGGCGTGGCTATAAAGCCCTTGTCTGATCGCGTGGAAAAACTAGACCGCTAAGGCGGAAGACGTGATGGAACCCATCGTCTTCCCATGTGGAAATGTGGCCAAATGCACCAGGACCCAAGGCAGCGCATAACAGTTGGATCCTTGGCTCCACCTCTCAGCTGTGATGCTGTCTGGGGGCTTCCCTGCTTACTGTGTTTTGCTCGTCGTCGGCATGTTCACCTTAACGAGACAGATCCTCTTTCTTGCTCGTAATGCCATTTTATGGGGTAGGCTTTTACCAAGTCTTTGAATTAATGCTCTTTATATCTGACCATCCCATATATGCCATTAAGGGGAATGGCCTAGGGAGTTCCTCACAGGAACGGGAGTCCTTGTCCCCAATGGGGGAGTCTCTTCCGGTGGGGTCCCAACGACTCCTAGGGATATTCTTGCAGAGCGGGCTCACCTCACTAGCCTCACATGGGAAGGGGAGTCCCCCTGTGGGGAGGAGGCATGAATTCTCTGGATTTGTCACATCTCGCACACAAACACTCCACAGACCCCTCTCTCCAACATCCTCCATACTCTTTCGCCTTTTCTCACCCAATTTACCCACACTAAACCATTCACACACCACCGTAAATACCCCGCCCTTTCCCATGACTGGTTACTTCCCCTGGCAAATCACCTACCTTGCTCCAGGGGGTTTTTTTAGGGGAAAGACTTGTTAAGGGCCAATGAGGGCTTGTAAGCCGCGCCCCCCTTTCTCGGGGCAATCTTGCAGCATTTAAACCTGGACTATGTACTAGTCCTTGGGACCCCACCCCCCGGCCAAATATCCCTGCTGGCATAGTGGGTCATCATTGCCTGTAGGGAGGCTTTCATTTATAATTTATATAGATTCCCTGGTGGGCTATTGGAGGGTTCCATGAGGCCGTTGTAAAGGTCTTTACTTGTAAACCCCTGTTGTTTTAGTGGGATCTATTACACCTTTTGATCCATAAAAATGATCCCTGGTGGGTTAGTGGTTTGCTTTAGCCGCTTAGGCTCCAGCTAACACTGTTGGCTGGAACCGCACTTTCCTGTCAGTCCGGTGCGGTTGCGCTCACTACAGCTAAGCACAACCCTTCGCCAGATACATCGCGTCACACAATGCCTAAATCTGTTTCCGGGATCCTTCGCAGTCTCTACCAAGGTCTTCTCTGGCAGGGAAGATGTCGCAGCACTCCTGGGGTCGTCCTGAGCCCGGCAGTGCTCTTCAGTGGTATCAGAACTCTGGCTCCTCGTTGTGGCGGGGATGCCACCATCTGTTCAGGTAAGCCGGGGCAGGCAGGGTACCTGCCCACACCCAGATACCATGAATGTTTTGAAGAATAGCAGTTATTGTGTTTAGTAGACAATGCACAATTTTGACTGTCAGTCACTTTCATTTGTTTATTTCATTTGTATTTATATAGTGCTACGAACCCTCAGGCATCTGAGCGCTGCTTACCCACGGTGTGTGGTGCTCCTTTATCGACCTCAAAAGGATGAAAGGCTGAGTTTGGCCCAGCCGGGATTCGAACCTGCGTCGGCAGGCTCAACACAGATGTCCAAGTGAGCGTTCTACTCGCAGTGCTATCTGCATAGAATTGTGCTGGTCAAAAATCTCTTTGTTTCAGTTCATACTAGCAATGAATTGTTGCACACTTTGTTTTCCACATTGAAATAAATGATAGACGGTCTGTTTACAATAGTTTGACTACTATTGGGTGATACATTTCTCTATTCTTCTTAGAATGTTGCCTTTTTGTCCTCTTCCTACCTCGACCAGACACCCTTGCAATTAATTCTTAGAAAGTGTGTACCCTTCACTCCGAATACTGTGCTGTTGCATACCACTTAACCTTTGTTCTCCACTTTTGAGGGAAGGGGGGATATTGCCCATGTAATGCATGTCCTCCACTCAAACAATCCCTGTTTGGTTTGTGACGATTTTCCTGCATCAAATGGTTTGCATGAACCTTTTGTTCTAAAAATGCTACCACCAAACGTTCGAACCTTTTGGTGGTAGCATTATAAAAAAAAAAAAACAGGGGCTTCGGGGGTGTCCCCTGCATCATAAAGAAACTGTGGTAAGAATTTGGGAGTAAAATAAAAATAGTGATGTTTCATGTGGTTTCTCTATTCTTATTGGCCGCAGTCTAGTCCGGATCAGGTCCGTAACCCTGTGTGGGTTAAACAGTCACAGATCCTGTGATGTTTAAAGTGTTTCCAGTCAGTTCTTGTATTTTTTTTAGCCAATGAGATCTTTCTTTGTCAGGATGCTGCTGTGGTCCTTCTTGGCCACCTGAGATCTTTCATTATTAAGTTGATCCCCCCACTCCCAGGATTTACTGCTTCATCGTACCACCTCCAAGGTGCCTTAGGCTGTCTTGACCAGGCTCGGGCATCAGACTCTTAAGTGTAGATGGGATCTCAGAGGGTAGTATTTTGTTCACCTCCTCGCTGGGCTACATTGCCCCTCAAGAGCCTTAGTGTGGGTGCTGTCAGTTCCGTAACACTGCTTTGAACTGACCTCTGCATCCTGTTTCCCTCCCTCGCTTTTCCTCCTTTATTTCCTTCTATGTTCTTTAACCCACCTGTTCTCCCTTTCTCTCCTTTACTGCTCCATGTGTTCCACCCACCCACCTGCCCTGCTCCTTCTCCCTCCAGGAAGTTTCCTGCATCCTCTCCTCACTTTGTCTCTCTCATGCCCCTTCCATCTATTTTCTTTTTTTCCCTACCCCTTTAAATACTCTTCCCCCTTGCACTCTCGCCCTCATTGTAACGGTTGTTCTCCCTCCTCTACTCTCTCACTCACTCTAGATGTTATCACGCTCTTCTTTCTCCCGCCAGGTGTTATCCTTTCTCTTCTCACTCTCCTCCCTCTGCTTCCCTTTTCACTTCTCATTTCACCTCCCTTTGTTTCTCTTCTGCAATGTTCTACCTTCTCTCCCCTCTTTCACCCCACTCTGTCTTTCCTCATCTCTCTGGTCTGCCTTCCCCCAATTCTCACTCTCCTCCCCTATTGCCAACCTACTTTTAACTCCCACACCACTTCTTGTCATGAGCACTTTTGTACTCCTCTCTGGGTTGTAAATGGGACATTGACTGGCTAATTGTGAGCACCGGAATTGGCAAAGGGATTGGGCCTCCCTACTGACTGGCTCCTGTTGGAACTACAGTTCCTTCATGTGTCTGTTTGTAATTGGTGGAAAGACGCATTTCCAGGCACCAAGTGGCTTCTTCGGTATTGGTTGTAAACTTTTATTCAACAAAATAATAAGGTTGGGGAGACAATCCTACCCAGCCCACAACTCTAAGAGGGGGTTCTCTGCCTCAAATCTAAGAAACGCCTGTGTCAGGATATTAAACAAAAGAGCGTCATGCGTCCAACCCTAAACTGACCCTTACACTCTAAACTCATTATAATGTGCACAAGGGGATAGCTTTTCCTCAGAGTTCCAAAAACCGAAGGATTTAAGGTGTAAAAAAGAAAGGAATAAAGTTCCACAAGGAAAGGGGTCTCCCTTCCCCTAGATTTCTCCTGGTAATTGGTCGATTTATCACAGTTCACGATTACTTCAAGGGGCATGAACCTTGAGCCTCCTTTAAACACAGTTCTCTCCAGTGTTCAGATTCTATTCTACATTTACATTGACTTTAGAGGGGCATGGTTATCCCCTTTTTGCATTGTTATTCTTCCTTATACCCCTGGTATACTCTTCTGCCAGGGTATTTGCCACTTCTCAACAATCCTCAAAGACTGGGAATGTTTCTTCCCTTTCATATTCGTTTGTCACAGTTTCACAATTTCACACTCCTGGTTTACTCTCCTGCCAGGATGTCACACCACTATTGCACAACTTTAAAAGAAAAATGTTTTTATTTGATTTAGTTGAAAAACAACTTTCCAAATATACATTTACAAATAGAGACTTTAAAATCTTATATGTAACTTTTTATAATGAATTCAATTTCTCATATAAACCCAACCTAAAATAGAAAAGACCTACAAAATAAAGTAGACCGGAACAATCATAAAAAATGTTAATGTATCAATTTTCCATAATATGGTGAAAAACATCTACAGACATATTTGTGTTCTATTGCCTCTATTCACATCGAGAGGAATATTATCCTTCATCTTTGTAATGCAGCAAGAAGGGTGATTCTACAAAAAGATTAAAGGTTTGTATATTTCAAGAAGCGATCAGGGATATTTGAAAGCACATTTCTACTATTCTTCAAATGAGCGCAGTTGGAAGAGGATTACGATCCTGCCCTTTTCAGGTAATCACACTCATCATGTGCAAATTAAGAATACATTGCTATTTTCCACCGTTAGGCACATCATACCACCGCGAGTAAGTAAAGAAATTGCTTTTTCATACCCTTGCTTCACAACTTAGATGTTTGTGTTCCAATACAGCTCATGGAGTTCGATTCTCTCTAAATCTCTTATGATTGCCAGATTAAGGGATATGGTCTGCGCATTTTGCATCATCTTCCGCACCATGTTTTTATCAAGTTATATATATTCCTTAAAGTGTTAATGAAATATCTTTCCTAATATACTCCAATGCTTCACAGTCAATCATTATATGGTGGAGCGTTTCTATGCTCTTATTGCAGTATCTGCAGGTTATATTTGATGTTTTCTCTTTGTCCCAATTGGCCCTTCTTGCTTTGGGGGGCCATTAATCGAAACTAAATCTCATTATTTTGTTTCTATTGTATATATCTGGATGCTTTCTGCAATATTCAGGAATTATTTTTCTCTTTTTTATTTAACCTTTTTAAATACTTTGCTATCGTTTGTATCCAGTCTGCATCCCACAGTTTTGATTTAGCACGGTTAGGATTAGTTGCTACTAAATCCTCACAAATGTCAGTGTTGGTCATTATCTCCTGGCAAATCCTTTCCCACGTGTTTATCATATTGCTTCCTGTTCTCCTGAATGCTTGTGTTATGTTGTTAATTACAGGGCTCTTGTATTTTTACATTTCTCAAACAACATTAGCATATTCAATTTTACTTACAACAGCCTCCATAGATATCAAGCCTAGTTTATGTCAAAGGATCTGCATCAGAGAACTTTTCGGTAATGACAACAGGGTCTTCCAAAATGTACCCTCTAGTGCTGTCCATTGAGGTTGATCTTGGAAAATGTTACTAGCTGCACCATATGTTATGGCGGGGACAACCTTTTGTATATAGTGTGTAATGATTGGGATGGCCGTAAAGGTTCCGTATTTTCTTTGTATCATTTTAGCTTGTGAACAGAGCACATTCATTTTATAATGTAAATCCTCTTAGTAAGGTAGGTTTGTCTTGCTTGTGTTTATGTTTATTACTAAGTATTTATTTCTCTACAACCTGTATTTGGATCCCTTCAATAGTCCATGCCTTACTTTGTTTCTTAGCAACCATTTTTGTTGTGCCCATAATCATTACATTCGATTTCTCTGGGTTTATTATTGAATTATTTTTCTATGCATGATCTTCCAGTTTACACAGAGATCTACGCAAGCTTATCAGATTTTGATCTATAATTGTCAAATCATCTGCATATAGCAGATGATTTACCATAATTCGATGTATCTTAGGGCGAAAAGATCTAGCTCTACTAAAGTACAGTCCCACATTGCTAATATAGAAATTAAAAAGCGTTGCTGTTAGCAGGCACCCCTGTTTCAACCCATTGTTTGTCGGTATAGATCTAGTTAGATGTCCTTCACTGTTTAATTTAACTCTTATGGAGGTTCCTTTATAAAATTGTTTGATTAAGTTCTATAGATATGGGGGTGCTCTGCTTGTTTTAGTTTGTTCCATAATCTAAATCGTGACAGTATTGAATGTCTGTTTATAGTCAATGAAAGCGACATATATTGTTTTTTTTTTGTTGCACTGTTTTTTAACTGCTTGTATATCCAGAAGTTCCCACACCTGATATAAATCCGGCTTTCTTTTGAGCTTTCAGGTTGTTTTTATTAAGCCATTTCTTAAAGGCTACCAATATGAATCTCACCTAGATCTTGCCAGAGGTCTATAATTTTCAGGTTTGAGCCTATCTGCTTTTTTAAACATAGGAATGATTTTTTTCCAAGATTCAGGGATTTTTCCTGACCTACTCATTTGTTTAATAGATTTTTTTTTCTTTTTTTTTTTCTTTAGGGTGGCGTTAGAAACACCACCGGGGCCTGGTGCCTGATGTTTGGTTTTCTTTTTGTTTGTAACAGTTTTCTTTTTATTTTGTCTTTTTTGTTGTAGTTGAAATATGTCATATTTCATCTTGTTCCAATGGAGGGTCCTAGTCAATCCTAGTCAATCACACTATGGTCATTGTTTGCATCAGCAGCCTCTACAGGCTCTATTCCCTTGCTTTCATTAACTTCTACGCTCTTCTTCGACTCTAGCCTAGCCAGGGGAGACGCAATATACTGCTCATCCCTGTCTTCGTCTAGGGCTGTTCACTGGTTGGGCGAGCTGACTGGACGAACATAATGACTGGCCCAGAGCTTCCACTTGTCTTCTTGAATTATCAGAAATCTCTCACGAGTCAATTCAGCCAGTTTTCGTTGTGTTTTTATTTCCTGCATGTTCAAATTTATTTGGTTCAACTCAGAGAACACTTTCTCAAAGTTGTTATTAAATGACATTAGTGTCCTGGTATTTTTCAGCTCCATGTGCTCGTATATTTTAGTTAATCCAAGTAAGCCTGTATTCATGGCTGCCAGAGTAGTATCATGGGTTGGAACGTCTGGATTTCTGAAACCAAATGAAGGTCTCGGGTTGGTCGTATATAAGACTCCTCTGTCGAAGCAGAGGAGTTTAACATGATATTCGTCTCTCTATTACCCAGAATCGGGGATGCAGACAAATTGGTAATGTCTTGCAAACTCTTATCCCTGGGTGGATCTTCCATATGTTATGCTTGTGTCTCAGGCACTCACATTTCCTCACTCAAGTTGTAAGTTCCCTAATCATTCGCATTCATGCCATGTGTGTTTAAATTCATACTAATGTTTTCCACATGATTATTTAAGTCACTCCCGTTTCCTACGATCATTCCCTGTTGCTCAATACGTTCTTCAAGTACCTCATCATTTTGCAAACAAAGATTGGTCTTTACTGCCTGTGAATACAATTTCGGCATCTCTGCATGTTCTGGTGCATGGACTTGCATTAGTCTATGATTATGTTCTATCACAGTTCTGCAAGGGACATCACCCGTATGATGTACGACCATACACATAGTCACTTACTTCTTCATGTTCTTGGGTTCTGAGCACCAAGAGTTCTGCATTAGTCACGTACGCTGAAGCTGCCTGGGCTGTACAGTCCTATTCCTTTCCAGTTTCTCTACTTTATTCGCAACAGAGTCCACCTCCATTTTGAAAAGGGCAGGAGACCACAGGTCTCTAATGTCCGCTCCAACAGATTTGGAGCAGCACACATTGGTTGATCTAGGGTGATCTTTCCCTTTGTTTGTCACTGTTCTCGTTGTCCACTCCTTATGAGGAGGCAGAGCTTTGAAGCCATCCATGACGCTACCAGTCCGTGAGGGCATATTTGTTGAAATCTTATACATCAGAGGCAAATCGAACAAAAAGAGGAAAAGAGGAGCCACAAAGTCCCTACGGCAGCTGCCCAGCTGAACAGCCAAACAGCACCCCCTTGAGTCGCGTGAGCAAAAGTGCACATGCACGAGATTATATTCTCCTCTGGGTAAAAGGGGTGTGGCCCAAGATCTAAACGAGCAAAAACAAGGTTTTAGAACAAGGTTTTAGCGTTCCTCTGTGGTCCTGTAATAAAAGTTTCCAAACTGACTTATCTCCGACCGGGTGACCCACAAAAGTGTGTCTTATTCAGTAATCGCGTCTGCATCACGAGCAGCACATACAGCACTCTCCCTCAGCACTCCCTTGAAGCGCGCGGCACAAGATTATATGCTCCTCTGGTTAAAAGGGGCAGAGCCCAAGATCAGTTGATCCACAAAGCGTGTCTTGTTCAGTAACAGCGTCTACAGCACATACAGCACTCTCCCTCAGCACTCCCCTGAAGCGTGCACTCCTGGTTTACTCGGTGGTCAGTCAAAATCTCGAAAAAAAAATCTCGAATGACAATAAGGGGAAAAAAAAAAGTCAAATTACTCTTTTTTTAATTATATATTTATTTTGGGGTCTGGGATTTTAAAAAAATGGGTACAAAAAAACGGCATTAAAAAAAATCCGACCTTTTTTTTCGAGATTTTATTTTTCGATTTTCTTCTGCCATAGTATTACATTAGTGAGTGTCTTTATTTCTCTTTCTTGGATGTGAATTCCATATTCACGGCTTGCCTGGTTCACTAACCTGACAAGGATTCTGTTTTTTAATCACTTTGCATGAAATAATATTTGTCCTATACTGGGTCACTGACCCTTGCTTAGCACAGTTCGTTTCAATATTCACTCTTCCTTTCAAACATTGGCTCTCTGCCCTTTTTCCAATACTATTCGCATTAATTTCTCTTTTGAGGGGTTGGGTCATCGACCGTTTGGTATCGTTCACAAATGTATCAATTTCTTCAGTGGCTTCACTTAGTCTCTCTTCTGCTGTTTTTGTGACATGGCATACACTTTCAGGTGCCCTGATAACCTATCTGCTTTCCCTGGGCTTACTGGGCAGTTTGGGTCTCTCACATCTCTCTGTCTTCTTCACTTCGTCTCTCTCGTGCTGTCTGACACGGCATACACTTACAGGCACCCTGGTAAACCATCCGCTTTCCCTAGCCTTTCCGTCTGTCCTCTTTGATTTGCTGACTCGGCATGTGTCCCGTTAGCTGGTTAGCCTGTGCTTTGACTTCCTCTGCTGTGCACAGCTCCCACTACTTCAGTCTCAAGAAGGGAGCTTCATTCATTCCAGCTTCTCTGCACACACACTGTTCGAGGTAGCCTCAATGTTGCTTCTTGCAGATTGCTAGTTTCCAGCGTTCTGACCAGAGTCAGAACACATTACCAAACACTTCCTGAGACACCAGTGCCACATTCCACTATCAGGACTGAACCTGGCTGGCCTAGGGGACTAGGTGGGCCAATCCCATTCAAATTAGACTGGCACATGAAGTTGCTGGGGTGGAGGCCCGCCCTGAAAACGCCTGCCCTAGTCTGAAAACATTGCAGCCGGAATCCAGCTACACTGGTGGTCCTTAGTACAAATTCCTCCATGGTTGGAGCCCTGGCCAAACAGTTGGCATCTGGCGAGGCCCTGCTAGACCAGCTGTCTGCCCATGCACCCACTTGGTGAGGAACCCTTCATCCGTAAAACAAATTGTAGTTAAGGTTTCTGCTTGATGGCCAAGTGGAGGAGAGATGTACCCCATGTTATGGACAGACAACAGTGGCCCCCGGCACCACTATCATTGTACCCATCCATGTTCAGCTCACCCACAACCTCAAGCTCTTCAAATGTGAGTCATTCTCCTGACAGTGTTGCTTTCAGCGGGGCTGCTGATCCAGCGCATCACCCTTAGTGAATTGGACAGATATGATTAACTTTAGGGTACTTGTCACCAGCATCACAAACACCATCAGTATTTCTAGGTTCACGGTCATAGCCCAGTTCCATCTGGTAGCCACTTCAACTCATGCTAGCACCATCCAGTGAGTTATCCCAGCCATTGACCTCCCATAAGATAGACTACGAAGACTCCATGCTCGCTGACCATGATCAGGACTGGTTGGGGTTGCAGGAACAGTTGGTGCAGAGAGCTGATCTATTCTCCACCTGCAATTGTGATTTCGGAAATCCCCCTGGTTCACAGCACTGAATATGTGGAATGGACGAGACTTCTTTCAGAGAATGGTCATGCAGACTTGCATCCGGTGACATAAAGATGTCAGGGACCATTTCAATTAACTGTTAGAAGCAGGGTTCATCAAGGAGTCCATACACCTCCCCAATTGTGGCAGTACGCAAAAAGGACAATGACATCAGAATGTGCACTGACTATAGAAAACTGAGCAGCAAGACAATTCCCTACCAATACATTACTTTACCACCCATGTGGATGAGGCTCTCGGCTGTCCAACTGGAAGCTAGCAGTGTAGTGTATTGGAACTTCAAAGAAGGTACTATCAAATACAGCTACAGCCCGATGCCTTCATATGCGTGCTCAGACTTTTTAAATTTGTCCAAATGCCCCAGGGTACCTCAGGAACCCTTGCCAGAAACTGATGAAACAGACTGTTGGGAACATACTTCCTCGAGTCGTTGAAGTGCATAGACCACATGATCATCTTTGAAACACAACCAGCAGCTTTTATAGGTTTGGGATTGTTTGCAGGAACAAGGGCTGAAGATCTCCCCTGACAAGTGCCATTTCTGCCACAAAAGGGGGAAGTATATCAGCAATCTCAGCTTGAAGCACAGTAGCTCAGTTGATCCAGCCAAAGTCCAGGCTCTCCTCACATGGCCATATCCAAACCAAGTAAAAGACCTAGATAGCTTTCTAGGCAGCTGTAATTACTACAGAAGGTTTGTGCCGAACTTTACAAAGTTCAGCAGGCCACTGGTAGAGCTGACCAAAGGGTACCCTTCCACGCAGAAGTAGCTCCGCCAGAAACCCCTGAACAGAGTCTCTTAACCAGGTTTAAGCAAATCACAGCTTATGGACCGGCCTCACCACTCCAGGAGCAAGCAGAGAACTACCCTGCTCTGGGAGTGTAAGATCTTTGTACTAAAGGGAGGCATGCTGTACAAATAAAGCCATGTCTGAGACCCGTTTCTCCACCGCCTGATCAAGCCCCAAAGGTTCAGACCTGCTGTCCTATTTGCCCTGCACAACCAACATGGGCACCTGGGCAGTGAGTGGTCTTGGGCTCAACTGAACCAGGTTCAGTTTTGTTATAAAGTTATTCTCCTGTTATTAATTGCACATAATTGTTGTCATTATTTGTACATTAGTATTTTGCTGCACAATTATGAATGCTGTGTGCTGTTTAGAATTGTTTTCAACCAATTGAGAGAATGTTGAATGTTAATGGGAAGGAGAGCAGTTGAAACTGGCAGCTGAGCAGCCTGAAGGTGCTGCAGCTTTCTTACATCTAAACGTAATGAAGAAGGATGTAAAACAACTTACCTGAATCCTTCATTGCTTCATTATACTGGTGGCGAGTGTTTCATCACTGTGCTAGCTGCAGCAGAGGACATCTGGGCGAGAACCTGTGCACCTAGACCTAGACAGTGCTGTCATACAGGCTCCTGGAGAAGACTGGGCAAACAAAGTGCCTGTGGATCTGCAGCGCAGAGTAAGGTGGAGGCCCGCAATTATGTGGAGGGCGTGGGCCTGCATGGATGATCTGTCCAATGAATGCCCTGTGAGGAGCGGCGGGCCTCATAGCATTGACCTCACAGCATTAGCAGTTCCCCCCCAGAGAGCGTGGAGCGCAAGGAGCACACAGTAGTGCATGCCCAATCGCATGTTTTGCCTATGCTGTGTCCACAGCATCATGCTGTAGTACGAGGTGTTCTCCAAGCGTCTGTGGAGTGGGATTGCCAAGAAACCAGCAACAAGTAGAACAGTTGCAACGAGTCGGGACGTACACCATGGCATAACCCGCAGAACAAGTTGGTGAACTGCTCACACAAGGAACAGCTGGTGAAGCAAAGAGGAATGTATTGCAACTATCTTTGTTGAGATTATTCTGTCAATTTACTGCTTTTTTAATACTGTTAGTCACAGTAAGAGGCTTCTAGAACAGCACTTTGAAGTGAAGGAGAACATAATCTTGGCCAGATATCATTTTTCTACCGGAGAACAGAAGAAAGGAGAGACACTTTCAGAGTGTCTCACCACTTTGAGAAGCCTGGCAACTGTCAGGAGGAGCATCCCAGGGATCCGCTTATGATTAAGTGTGCAAATGACTGAGTTAGAGAGGAGTTGTGGGAAAAAAGAGACCCAAATCTAGATCCGGCTATAAAGATTGCAAACAAGTTGAGCTCACTGATTTGTATGAGTTAGCTCAACAAGGAGGCGGAGGAGGACAAGGGATCAGGAGAAACTAATGTTGTACTTGGAGGGAAGAATGTGGCCAATCGAGTACAATGGTTCAAGAAAGACAGCGATTGGATGAGCAAGGACAAAGGGAGAGCGAAGAGTGCGGTGTGGAGTGAGGGAGGTTTGGAATCAGCTCTGGCAGTGGCAAGGATAGTTTGATCATCAACAAAAAAGATGTTTTAGATGTAGCTGTCTACAGTATTTTGCAAATAAAGAATTTACTGTGGTGTATGTGGAATGCAGGTTGTGTGGCAAGAGAGGTAATTTGGCCAAGTGCCGTAGACTAACTTCAAGTAGAATTGGAAGTGTACAAGAGAATGATTGTGAGGATGACGATACAGATTCAGCAGGGCATAAGGGTTATAGGATTATTCGGGTGGTGAATGCAGGAATGGGAACCAGGATAAAGAAACCCAGGCCGTTGGTTGGAGTTAATGGTGTTGGGATTTTGATGTTGATTTACAGTGTGACAGATTACACATTAATTGGGTGAGATGTGGGAATCTTAGCTGGGACATTGTGTACTGAAGGAAGCTAATGTTAAAGCCGATGCATATGGAGAGAACTATATTGACATAATATGGGAGATGCAAGCTGAGTTAAAGTTTCAAGGTAAAAGTACCATGAGCAGTGTATTTGTAATGAATGTTGGTGGGAATCTGTTGTCGCTGGGTTGTCGGGCTGCATTTGGGATGAAGCTGGACCCAAATGCTAAGGAGCAACTGTATACAGGGCATGAAAAACAGGTAGAGGCTGTGGGTAGTGTGGAGGAACGCAGGTAAAATGAGATGGAATGTCTTCCAGGAGTGGTGATGTGAAAAATGATGACATAATTAATTATTATTATTATTATTAATTATTATTATTATATGTTCCTGGGTACTAGATGTTTTTAAGGACAAAGTTGGGTGTGTTGTTCACAAGATTAAACTGAAGTGTGGAGCGGTGCCAGCAGTGGCATAGGTGAGGACTGTGCCATTGTCTCTCAAGAAAGAGGTAGAGCTTAATCGGATGGTGACTGAAGGTATTATAGGGCAAAATTGATGCTTCTGAGTGTGTTAGTCCCATTGTCATAGTGAGGAAGGCCAATGATGCAGTAAGGATTTGTATGGATCTGAGGGAAGTCAACAGGAATGTAATTACAGAGAGAGGTCCCCTGTGGAAAATCAATGAGTTTATTACTGACTTATCTGGTACACAAGTGTTTTCCATACTGATTTTAGGTCAACGTATCACAAAATCAGATTACATCCTGAACGTCTAATGTGACAAGTTTTATCACCTACATGGGAATGTCCAAACGTGCGATGGTGCCTTTTAGTGTGATATTGGCTGCAAATGTATTTCAGAAGGTGATGCACAGTATACATAGAAAGGTTAGTGGTGTTTAGTTTTACCAGGGTGATATATTGATTTGGGGATGTGATTTGGCAGAGCACGATCTCAGGTTACACATGGTATTGGCGAACTTGGAAGAGGATGGACTCAAGTTAAAATTGAAAAAGTGTACGTTTCGGAAGTGGATTACCTAGGAAACATGTCAGAAGGTGGAATAAAACCGAAGAGTAGTGCTGTCAAAGCCATTGCTGAAATTAGTATTCCCAAAAGCAAGATGGATGTGTCGTCTTCTCTTGGTCTCATAGAATACTATGCCATATTTGTTGAATCTGTCGAGTACGATTAGCAATATGGGGAAACTCGCCAGAAAAGGAATGAGGTTTGTGTGGTCAAAGAAGTGTGACAGCGAGTTTAAGAGGGAATGAGGTTATCATAAAGGCTCCTGTGTGGAGAGGTTTCAAGGATGAGCTTAAGATGGTGGTATACACAAATGCAAGGGAGTTAGATTGGGAGCAGTTATGATGCAAGAGGGGGCTGGGCGTGAGTATACTGTAGCATTTGCATCCAGTATGCTTAAGTATGTAGAAACATGTTATTCAGTGATTCAGCAAGAGGCATTGGTGGTAGTTTGGGCGGTCATGATGTTTAAGGTATATCTCTATAGCAGGCTATCCATGTGAATAACTGATCACATGCCATTGGTTGCGATATTCAATAAGAGAGTCTTGGATGGTGTTTACAGAAGGATCTAGTGGGTGACAAAATTGCAGGGGTTGTTGTTGAGGATGTGTCGGGCAAGAGTAATGCGGTTACAGATGGTTTGTCAAGGAATGAAGTAGTGGATGATGGATTTTGGGGGTGATGTAAGTTTAGGAGAGGACATTAGAGACATATTTAGTGTGAAACGTCTCAAGGAGGAGAATTGAATTAAGGCGTGTGATCAGGAAGAGATATATCAAGAGGTCAAGAAACGAGCCCAAGGGAAACCGCGTAAGAATGGTGAGGAAGGAGTACAATTTGTTCAGGACATCAACAATTTTAAGAGAGTCAAGGATGAGTTGAGTGTGCAAGGAGGTATGATTATGATGCGTGTGTGCATTTGGCTGAGAAAGGCATAGCAGGGCTGGCCAGGCTCCAGTATAAAGGCAATTCATGCGGTCAGGCATGTGGATGGGTGCAAGAAGAGTAGGAGAGGCATCAGTGCTATGGTCTCGCTATGTGTTTAGCGTGCTGGAGTTTATCATAGGACTATGCTGAATTCTGCTGTCAGGGGTGTTGAGGCGTAGTCGAGTGTAAGTCAGAGAAGAAGTTATGTGAACAACACAAACATATTTATGTCGTAGTCCTTGCTGTATCCTGATGTGTGTGGTTAGCCATGCCTGTGGCTGGTGCAGTGATGTCTTATATGTACCTTGCTGCCATTGGTGGTGCTTTTATGTTAGGGTGCTCGCTCAGGGATTTGACTTCTTCTGTTGGTACTTGCAGCTGTGATAAAAATGGTTATCATATACAACAGTGTATGCTCCAACGAATCGCCACAGGATGCGCATGGGTTGTGCTTCCAATTTATTCTAGGTGGGTCGGGTGTGCGATTGTGGAGGAGGTGGCATAGGTTCTATCAAACCACTGTGCTTCTGCTACTATTGTTGCGATTAGCCTGTGTCTGTACGTGCATTTAGAATCCATTCCTCAGTCCTGTGACATTACATAAATGAGTACTGTGACACTGGTGGGAAGGCAGGGTCGTGATAGGTGTAAGAAAAGTCAGTGTGGTCTGGGCCACCGCGAACACAGTCAGCACTGGCGGGTTTTGGAAAAATGTCAGTGACACCATGCACGCAGCTGGCACCACTTGAGGAGACAGTTTATGTACTTGGGATACAAAGGGTTTTCAAGCCAATGTGGTAAAGAGACAGGTTTGAGGGCTTTTTTGAAGGAGATGTCGTTTTTGGTGCAGCGGATGTAATGTAATCTAATTGGTTGTTTATAATACCCAGAGGTTTCGAAGCGCAGACCCAGGGATCGCACTTGTGTTGCTCTGTGTTGTCTTGCTTCCAAGATGAGCGCATTGCCCCTCGGCTATCAGAGGAAGTGTGTGCCAGATGGTGGGTGCTAGGATGGAGAAAGCTGAGCCGCCAACTCTGGTAGGGTGGCGTGGTGGGATAGCCAGGAGGAAAACTGAGCCCGATCAGAGGTTTCTGGGGGGCTGGTAGTGAATGATTTTGTTTTGAAGGAACTCTGGTTCTGTATGCTGAAGTGCTCGGTGAGTGATGCACATGGCTTTGAAGGTTTCTCTGAGGCTAACTGGGAGCCGGTGCAGGATTCTGAGTGCAGGGGTGATGGGTTCTCTGGGCGAGAGGGCGAGGAGCAGTGTGACTGCTGTGTTTTGGATACGTTGAAGTTTCCTTAGTTGGCCTGCTCCGACACCGTGATAGAGGGAGTTGGCATAGTCTAGGCGGGGGATAATAATGGCCAGTATTGCAGAAACTCTTTGAGAGTAAGAGGTAAGAAAAGATTAGTTTCAGGATGCGTAGGTGGGAGTGGCTGGTTCTGGATATGGAGTTGATGAGCTTGGAGAGGGATAGGTCTGTGTCCATAGTGCATCCAAGATTTTTGACAGAGCAGGCGGAAGTAGGGGCAGCTGCCACGGTAGCGGTTGGGGAATCTGAGCAGTTTTGCCACATTAATAGGATCTCTGGTGTTGAGGATAAGGTGGTTGGTGGTCATCCGCTGGTCGATGTCCGAAAGACAAGAGATGGGGTCGGGAGGTGGCAAGGCTTGAAGTTTTGGAATTTTGAAAATGGTTTGTATATCGTCTGCATAGTTGTAGCAGGTAAGGTTGTGTGAGCGGATGAGAGCTGGCCAGTGGGGTTAGGTAGAGGTTGAAGAGGAGTGGGGAAAGGGATGCTCCTTGCAACACCCCATTTGTGACTGGGGGGGCAGAAGAGAAAGGGGGAAGGAGAACGATTTGCGAGTGGTTGGAAATAAAGGAGATCCAATTAAGGGCAGCGTCTTTGATGCCTAGGGCGAGAAAATATACCACAAAGAAAGTATCTCATCATGTAAATCATTTAATAAGATTCCACACCTTATCTATTGAAAGACCTATGAATTCTAATTGTCAATCAAATAGTATACAAAATTTAGACCTTTTACTTTTTTCATGTGTCTAAACATTTTTTATTCATTTAATTAGGCACACACATTTTCATAAAAATTGCAAAGAATTAGAAAAAGCACATGAAATATAAAAAAAATAAAGAATAACCAATCACTTAATATTCACAAGAATAGGTACAGTGTTGGCTAAAATGAATTGGGTGCAAACACTTCTAAACCTGCAAAATAACCTGCCCTAATAACAATTTGTGGGCTCGGGGGTCATTTGAAAAGAATCTAAAAGCATTAAAAAAGCAATTTTGAGGGTCAGTGCGCTGATCTATATCCATCACCAAAGAATCTACAGAGCGCTATCCATTATCACACCAAAAGTGTTTGTGAAACAGACTGGAGAAAAGGAGACAAAAAAGCCCATCATAGGCCTCTTGAAAGTAGCCACCTATGTTTTTTTTATGTTTAAGTCAGTCATAGTCAAACTAATATAGTTTTGACTCAACTTACCATCTATTTGATGTATTCAGACAATGCTGATAATTGGAAGGGTACGTCCGATCTGCATCGACTGTGCAGGTTGGTCGTCAATTCAAATGTGAAGCCATTCTGTTGATCCAGAAATGTCGAGTCACTAGTCGGTCTACCGTGTCTGTCTAATTGTACAATTACCGGTAGCCTTGCATGGCTATGCGGGCAGACGTGGGAGTAAGCTGCCTGAATAAAGACATGAACAAATATATATTTATTTGTAGTCTATGACAGTGCAGCACGGCAGTAGCAAACTAAATATGGTCCAAAATGCCTAGATTCCTCGGATGTTTGGTGTAGCAGGTTGTACACAACGAAATGGTCTAGATATGGTCAGTGGTAGTCTGTGATGTAACTTGCAGTCCGTCCAATTTTGAAAGGGGTATCTAGATAAGAATGGCCTCTGTCTGGCACAAAATTATGAACACATTCAAACATATGTAATCATTGTGTGGATGCAATAAAAAAATTATGGATTGTCATGATGCTTACCTCGTCTAGGTGTTTATCACTTTCAAGCCAATGCAGTTAGTAAGGGGTATCTGTATTAGGGTGTCCCCTATATAACAGAAGATAATGGACAGATTCAAGCACCTATAGTAAAAATGCGGACGCAACAGAGACCGCTGTTGAGGTCATATTACTTACCTTGTCTGCATGATTGGAGATCGAACTGTCGTGTCTGGGCTCCATGTAGGATGTTGTTGGCTGTATCCCATACAACTAATAGGCTCTGAGTTATGTGATAGTATATCACGTTATCCTAGGGGCCGGAGTGTGATGCGTATTTTTGAATGGGAATTGGTATTAACTTCCTGACAGAGCGACATACCTATACCATTCTTGATACTTGAGTGGACTAAACATTATGCCTTGTCGCTACTTCCTAAGGATTAGTGATGTTGTAGCTGCAGGTCCCTTAAGGGGAAATAACGTGGTCTCTCTAGCCTAGTGCCGAAACGCTGTCGACCATTTTGGAATGTACAAGTTATTTATTAATAGCAAAGTCACCTAACAATGTATGCATAGACCATCAGTCGAGTTGGCTAATTATAATTTCAAAACAATTGGATTGTTAACCTTCTGGCCTGAGTTTATAGGGGCAATAGTATAAAAATGTATGTATATCAACTAAAGGTCAAGATGCATGTGCTGAAATGGCCACCTTCCCCAAATGTTGACAACTCTTCATTTAAGCCCCTTTCCAGGCTATTCAGACTATAAATCCATTGTGCTTCTTTGTTAAGAAGGGACCTTTGGGGGTTTGATGTATGTTTCGCTGCATCTAATACCCACCATTGAATGTCTTTTGAGTTGTGTTGGTTCTCCGTAAAGTGTGAGACCAGTTGTGCTGAGATGTTCTTGCAACGGATTCTTGATCTGTGTTTTTTCTTAAGTGGACTTCTGGTGATGTTTGCCAAACCTACCTTTAGCACCACGGGCATTCAATGCAATAAACCACACACGCACCCAGCAAGTACCGGAAAGTACTGCTTTGTTGTGTTACTTTGTCTCGTAACAGCTTGAAGCAGTTCAACTTTTGCCTTTGGATTGCCTGCATTGCAGATACAACATTTACAAGGACTTGTATGAGGCATATCTATTGTTGGTTGTACACCTTTAAGGGGGACTTTCTATAAAATCAGGAGCGTGCGCGCACCCAGCAAGTACCGCTATGCCGCGTTATTTTGTCTCGTAGCAGCTTGAAGCAGTTTAACATTTTCCTTTGGATTTCCTGCATTGCGGATACAACAGTTACAAGGACTTTTACGAGGTGTGTTAAAATCAACACCATATTCGACGGGCTCCCGCGCCCTACGAAGGAGGGCCCCTCGACGGGGGCCCCCCTTAGTGACGACTGCCTCACAAGGCACGGTGGCGCGAGGAGTCGGGGGGTGGGGTGAGGGGGGGGGGGTGTGCGCCAGGCATCACTCCACCCTGGTGAGGGAGGGGAGGGGCGGGTGACGTCATCACCCGCGCGGCCATTTGGGGCTTAAATACACCCGGTCGGAAGACGCAGGGTCTCTCTCTGCCGGCTTCCCTCCTACGTTGCTCTCGGGTTTCCTGTCCCCCTCCACGTGTTGGGACCTGAAGAAGCTGAGTGTTGCTGTCCTGTGTTGGCTGCAGTCGTGGCCGTGGTTCCAGTGGAGAGTTCGAGGTCGGTGTTCCGGGTTTTCCAGCGTCAGCAGGTTTCGGTTCCAGTCGGTAAGAAAGAAAAGAAAAAGGTGAGTGAGGGCCGAGCGCAGTAGAGGGGGTCACAAACTCTTAGTGAGGGTTGCCGGGTCCACGTGGTGGGTGGCACTGGGGCTCGTCGGAAATGCGGGGTCGGCTTGGGGGCCACATTAAGGGCATCGGCGACAACCTGGGAACATTTATGGGGGGTAGTTTATGTTTTAAGTGTTTTGGTTGGGGGCTGGTGGGCCAAGTGTGGTAGGGCCTTCACCAAGTCTGCCCTGCGACTGTTGGGCATGTGCGCCGCGCTTCGGCTGCTGGCCGCCGCGGTGACAGTGGCAGTGGCGGTGGTTATCTGGACCACGGACGCGGCACGGCAGTTGCGGCAGTGTCGGGAGCGGGCGAGGAACGGAACGGCCGACCACGCTCTGCAGCAGCTTCACGACACGCTGGTCTCCTGCCGACACCATGCAGTAAAACTGCTTCCCCCTCTTCCTTCTTCTGGCATTAGCACATCTCAATGAAAAACCCAATAGCAAGTGAGATTTCCCTATGTAGGCACCTCTCAAGCTTTCAAGCTTGCATATTCCCAATAGTATAGCAACTTCAACACGGTCACAATCCCCACAAGAGGGCAAAACCTTCCTGTGATTGTTCAGTATTGCGGGGCCAAGTGCGTTAAGGCCTTCAGTGGGGGGCGTGGGGCGTCCGCAGGGTCGCGGTGCGGGGTGCAGGAACACAGGGCAATGCGGGATGGGCGTTGTGCATTGGGGATTGTTCAGGGGAACTTCTCGCGGCTGCAGGCGAATGGTGGGAGGGTGGAAAACGAGACGGCGGGGCAGTGGGGGACTCGAGTGAGCAAGGGGGGGGATATTGGGAGGGATCGTGAATTGAGAAGAAACTGTTAATCAGAGGCCCTGTACGTGATGTTATCATTGGCTGTGTTTGCTCCTTTTGTTTCTGGAGTAATCATTCCAAAACGTATCTATTGATGCGACATGTGCTTCCGGGTGCAAGTTGTGAGTGAATTTTGCTGGGGTCTTTGACATCGCTGGCAAAAACCGCTACACAATTCAGCGAGTGGCTGTTTTCTCCAAAACAGCATTTACCCTACTAACTAGTGGGCTTTGCATGGGTGACTTGAGTTCTGTTCTGCCATGTCTTAGAGTGGTGTGGGGGAGGGGACGCCTACACCCCCCTCTTATCTCTTTGGGATTAAAGCCCAGGCTTTCAGACAGAGTCCCCGCGCCACTTCAGCCGCACTGGGGGCTAGTAATGTATGCGTGAGGCCGGAGGCCGTGACGAACAGCTGTTCTGGTGGCGGACTTCTGTGCTCATTAGCATAAACGTGATTAGGGGGTTATCCACGAGGGGGCTGGGCAGCCGGCTGTACTCTGGTCTTCACAGCTTGGGACACGGCAGCAGTGCAGAGGGGCAGGTGTCGGGGTATGCTCACACCGCATGTATGAGGCAATTGCTAAACCTATTTACGTCTTGTATGATTCTAGCTCCTCGGCTGAACTGCAGGCATGTTTATTTGTACCTTAGTGTACCTAAGGGGTGTTTCCTACGAGGCTGTTGGACATGCGCAATACATGGGTATTTTCACTCCAACTTCCAGAAAGCTGCATTCTCTCGTATCATGTTTGTTCACTAAATGGATGAAACCGTGGGAGGGTGAATGTGTTTCTATTTGGGGTTTTCACTACTTTGCCAGCATATCAAATGCATATGTGGCAGGGGCAACTTCCACGCACTATGGTAGCCTTCGGCAAAGCAACCGCCCCCGGGTCTCTGAAAAACAACCCGGTTTGTTGGTACGTTAACATTCCTCATACTCGAAGGGTTCTTTAGCCGTGGTGTGCCTAGGTTTTGCCACGTGCAGGGTAATGGTGGTATTACGGTTTGGAAGTTTGCGTTTCACGTGCGTTAAGGGTAATTTTTGCAAGCCCTAGGTTGCCCACGCGCAGAAAAAGGAGACAGTTGGGCACAAGGGCAGGGGGCCCGCGATGCCACAATGAGTTGCGTTTAACAGAGGTGCAAGGTGTTTCGTCAAAAAATGAAGCAACGGGAATGTATTAGTGCATATATACTGGTCCGTGCTCTTACAAGGAACGATATTTGTACTCGGTTGAAGTGTCTCCTTAATTAAGGCGGGTTGCTGCTGGTATGCACACAGTGACGTTGGCTAGCCTACTTGCTGAATTGTGTTTCTCGATTAGGAACTTTCGCCTGCCCCATGAACACAACGGTACTGACGTGCATGTTAATTACCCTGGGATGGCCAACGTGTCGCATGGGCTCACCATTGTTGCGTGGGTTTGTGCAGGAAAAGCATGCACCTCGGTACAGTTCATGGCTCCCATGAACCAACTTCCACCCGTATTATCTGGTTTGGGGCAGTTGATTCGACCCAGGATATGTTGTATTACTTACAATGCTCCTGTTACTATTGATTGCACGGGAAAGGGTGGCTTTGCATTGCTGAGGATACGTTTAACCCAGACGGCCGCGGGTGCCGAATTGTTTTTCCAGCCAGGGTCATTTGTGGAAATGGAATTTAAACATGTGGGAGGATTGCCAAGTGGGTTTCAATAGTAAAAATCTAAAGGCATACGTTAGTGCTGTTAAAGGGTTTATAACGAAGTGTGTTGTAGGTAACGTGTCCATTTAATACATAGGTTTTGTGCAAGGAAATGTTTTCAAACCACGTGGCTGTACACCAGGCCGTTTGGAAGCACTTGCATGGGTGCCTGGTAGCGGCGCTGCCGCATGTCCGAAATGGGACGCAATTGGTGTAGCCCACGAAAACTCTAGCCAGTACTAGGTGGATGGATCGTTCGACCACAGTGCGGTGCGAGAGAACGGGGTGCACCCGGCAGAGAAATGCCCAGGGACGGCGGGGGTCCTTTGTTACATAACGTAATTACTTGTCTCGAAGGGTGCAACGAGAGATGCACATCTTGGTACTGTGGATGCTTTTAACTCAGGCCGGTCAAGTGGCGCAGCGGGTGGAGCGCTCGCTTTGTCATCGGTGCAGAGCCTGCTGACGCAGGTTCGAATCCCGGCGGGACCGGGCTCGGCCTTTCATCCTTCAGAGGTCGACACCGTGGGTAATGATAAGCAGCGCTCAGATACCCGAGGGTTCGTAGCGTGGTATAAATGCCAAATTATTATTATTTGCGGGTTAGCGGCTTTTATTATTTGCAGGGTTAGCTGCTTGCCGTCCAGGTCCCAGAGCTGCTGGTGAACTCTGACTTGTTCCGGCGAACGAGCATGTTCTATTTTAATGCACGGCATACATTTCTGGGGTTTGCTGGTGTGGCACCACGAGGGGAATGGTGGTGGCACTTTCGCAGTAGGGAACGTTTTGATATTTTGCAGCATTTCATAAGGAGAGGGGGCACGCTTTGATAAGGAAGCTAAGCTCCCGTTCACATGGTAGTGCTTCATCAGTCGGTGTGGCTCGAACTGGTATCACCGTAGGGCGGCTACTTAAAGGTGGGGGTTCAAGCCTGCAAGGTTTGAAATGAGCACCACACACCGGGGTAATAATAAACAGGATACCTGAGGGTTCGCAGCGCTATATAAAATGCAATTATTATTAAAATTTTCGGAATGGTCGTAGTTACGGGGCATCACAGACTGATGGTTTATGACCCTGGCTGAACAGGCTCCCACTAATGACAAGGCTATTAGAGTACAGCGCGCAATTAAGGTATATGGGTTCTGTATGTTCATTGAGCCACACAGCAAGTGACACTGTGCCTCTTTCTGGGTCTGCCATGGGCGCGTTTTTTAAGGTCCGGTTCAAGGTTGAAGATCAGAGAACTTTTTGTGTGCAACAGTAGTACAGCAGCGATAAGGCCCGCCAAGGGGTCACAAGGCAAATGGCAGGACGGTTGTGCGCCGGGGTCCGTTGGTGCGCTTTCGGCCGGGGTGGGGGGGTGTTTGGTTTCCCAAGGGTCATGGTGGCAGTGGCCACAGCGCCGACCATTAGGGATAATTCGCTTGCAATCTATAGTGGGATGGTCGCGTTTCAAATGTTTTGTTGCATAAGGGGGGGGGATGTTCATACCGCGGGATCGTGCTGTTTATACGTTTTTGCAAGGCTAAGATTACCAATGTCATATGGGTTAGTGGGTAAAGGAGGCTATTTGCGTGCTGCGGTGTGCTCAAAGTAGGCGTTGCGTTCATTCGGATATACCTTTCGTCGGCATTGCAGATCCAATGTACTTAACAGGCACTTAATCAAAACACGGCATGGCAGTTGCACTTAGAAAGGAGAGGTGGAGCGTTGGTCAGTTAAAAAAAAAAAAAAAAAAAAAAAAAAAGTAGCTGCTTTCGGTTTCGTCACTTTCAGCACAGCTCACAGACATCAATTTTGTCACAATCATCTTTGTAGATGTAGCGGAGGGCGCAAAAACGGGCTGCATGGGGACCGACTGAGGGCACTTACTGCGGGCGCATCACAAATGGGTTTGAAACTGTTGAGAACAGAGATTAGTATTAAGGACGTTCCAAGGACGTTCACTGCACAATCTCGCTTTTTCGCTACTTACCAGTGTCCCTTAAGGTTGGGAGTTTTACAATGTTCACAGGGTTCAAGGAGTAAGATTAACCTACAAACAGATGCAGGAAGAGAGCGTTTGGTTAGAACAATTGGCAACTTGGGTACGCCTACAGATACCCATGAGAGCGTAGTGGCGCATGGTTTTGCATGACTAGCTGTGGTTAAAACAGAGCATTTTGGGCTGGGTGCCGGGCAAACCACCCCGCTCTGGGATGGGCAAGTGATGGAGCGGCACAGGCGCAACCTCCGCCACGGGCTTTAGAAGTGGGATGGCCAACAGCGCGGTTTAAGCTAGGGCGAAGGAAGGGTGCGCAAGCCGGATCCCCCTCTCTCTCTTGCAGGAGAGGGGTGCTCTGGCAGGCGTGGGAAGGGGGGCAAAGGGAGGGGGCGCTAGGAGGGGGCTGATCACGCGCACGGTGACAGGGGGGTTGCAAGGAAGAGGGGGTGGGTGAGGGAGAGCGGACACGGGGACGGGGGGTGGAAGAATGGGACAGGTTTCTTGGCATACGGAAATGAGATGACATGGGTAAATCAGTCTATCAAATCAATAGTCATTAAGACATTGCCTAGACAGATGCAACAACAGAAGTAATCAAAAGGCTTACAAATGAGGGCCCACAAGGAAGGGGGTGGATCATACCTAGGCAGACTTGGAGGGGGGCACATTCCCAAGGAGGCATTGAGGAGTCCAGGTGAAAATTGAGTATAAAACTAGGAAAATTCCTGATCAGCAGGGGCTTTGGTTGGGTCGAGCACGCATTGATCAGCTGGAAAACTCCGGGTTGTTTTGGGGAAGACAAGGTCCACTTATCGGAAGTGGGGGTAAGGGTGATGGTGTACAACTTAAAAGATGCCCTAGAAGGCATGGGCTGCAGATGAGCTGCCGGCGGAGGCCATTCGGGGAGGGGGCACGAGTCGGCTCTGATTGGGCTTTGTCAACGATGGAAGGCCTTTAAAGGGTCCGAAACGCTCCCTCCCTAACCGTGGCTGGGGGGGGGCCTCCGGTAAGGGAACGGAACGGTCAAGGGACGTGTTCCGAGGGCAGGACACCCTGCAGTCATGTGGGAGCAGAGTGCAGGCCGGAAAAAGGGTGAGGCCTGATGAAAACCTGCAGGTATGGTTGGCGGCATTCAGAGTCATGGAGCACATAATAACGGAGAAGGACCACGACCAGGGGCCAGCCCTTCAACACTACAGAGAATGCGTGGTGGAGGAACACAAAGTGGGGGGCACGTTTTGGATGAGGGACGACCTAAGGTTTAGGAAAAGCCTGGAGTGTGACCACGGCTTGAGATGGGAGCACAAGCAGGTGGGGGTTTAGTGGCTAGGAGAAGGGGGGTCAAACCGGACTGACAATAGAAGGGGCATACGAAAGGGAGGTCAAAGCACGAACAATCGAAGGTATGGGGCCTACAGGACAATTCCTTTTAAGGGGCACAAGGGCTCAGCCGGAACTCAGTTCTATCAGCAATCATTACTAGATGGGAATGTAGACAATAATAATGGTCAAAAAATAAATAAGAGATTTCACAAAAGTGCATTACTTATCGTAGTGGGCGTGGTTCGCCAAACTGGGGAAATCCCTAATCAGCAGGGGCTTTGGGTGGGTCAAGCATGCCTGGATTAGTTTGAAAACTGCGGGTTGCTTCGGGGAGGAAAAGTTCACTTATCCGAAGTGGGGGTAAGGGCGATGGTGTACAACCTAAAGGATGCTCTGCAGGGGATGGGCTGCAATTGAACAGCGTTGGGGGGGGCAGGGGTGAGTGTCGATTTGGGTTTTTTGCGAATAAAGGAAGCCTTTAGGGGCCCGAAACGCCCCCCCCCCACCTAAATCTGGGAGGTGGGGCCTCCATTTATGGAACGGAACGGTCAAGGGAAGACCTCTTTTGGCACGCCGCTGCCAGGCCAGTTGGCCCTCCTGCACATGTAAGCTGCAAACAGGAGGAGCACCAGCGGGGAAGGCTGCGACACAAGTCATCACGCCACCGGTTGTCAGCCGGAGGGCCTGCGTGCCTGTTGCGGACGGAGTGAAAGGGGTGAAAGGAGCATGGTTAGTTTAACCGGGGATTCCTGAGCTAAGGCGACCAGGTGCATGAGGGGGAACTCACTACGGCCGGTGGCCCGCTGTGAGTCATGGCGGTGACACCGGTCGCAGCGACTGGTCTTTGGCAGACAAGCCCAGCGGATGTTACCTGGTGTTCCCATTAGAAAGTACTGGCGGAGCCCACAAGGGGAACTGCACAGCCATCAGTTTATTAAGAACGGCGCCCAGGAGTATTAGACTCAGGGGAGGCCCACGTTAATGGGGAATGTTAGGGGGCTTGGAAGACCTTTCCAACTCCAAAAGTGGGTGGGGGAAATGGGAAGTGCATCCTTGGAAACTGAAAATTGCAAAGCATCAATGAAGTCAGCAAGGGGGGGTGAATTGAAAGTTTGCACTGTAAACGGGGCTCCGGCAAGTACGTTGGTAACTGAGGGGAAGGGGGGGCCCCTGGGAGATAGGGGGGGCTCAAGAGAAGGGGGCCCTTTGGGATTGGCACCCTTTGGGATTGGCAGCTTAAGGAGATCAAAAAGAAACCTGGGGGGAGGGCCTTGGAGTGCGGGGGCTAGGGGCCAGGAGGAGCAGGGGGGTTAGTTGGGGTGGACCCCCCGAAGCGAAAGGCGGGGGAAGAGGAGGGGATAAGAAGGATGCTGGGGCTCTGGGGGATAGGTATGCGCTTGATGGATGGGGCTCTCTAGAACAGGAGGGCGCGATGGGGGCCGGAGGGGATGGGACAACTAAGGCGGCGGGGAGAGCTCAGGCTGATCGGGGTCTTGGCTGAAAGGGGGAGAGGGGCTCCCTGGCAGGATGGGCTGGAGGAAGACCTGTTTGGGGAGAGAAAGTTAACTATGATCAATAAGCCAACCCGGGGAAACGGGAAGAGAGAATACAGGGGAAAGGGAGCAAGAAGGGGAAAAGAAGACCGGAACGCATCCTTTAGAAGGAGCCTAAGCGGAAATGAAGAATGGGAAAGAAATTAAAGCACGAAATAAAAATTGCACTTAAATAGCGTTGGGGAAAGAAATGAAAAGAAAAATTGCAAAATAAAGAAATGGCCAAAGGGTAGAGAGGGACTGCTGAGGCAGGGACTGGGCGCCCGCGTCGGGTCCCCCAAAGACCCGAGGGGGCGGGGGGGGAAAGTTGCTTGCTCTCAGAGTAGAAAATCCTGAGCGTGAACGGAACACCTGTAAGCTAACTCCTGACTTTATGTGTAATAAAGTTTGCTGTGGCAATTTTTCTCCCACTCATCCTACTGGTCTCTGCCTATCCTTTGGGTGGATGGGGGGTTGGGTTGCTTTGGGAGGAGGGTAGTTGGGAAGGAGTGAGAGTCGGAATGTGGAATGAGAGCTGGGGGGCGGGGGGGTTATTGGGAGCAGCATGGGCGGCCACTGTGCCACCCCACTGAGGGTGTCGGCGCTAAGACTTTCAGTGGACATTGATTTCAGAGTACTTACACTGTTTTCATTTGTTTTAGGCATATCTATTGTTGGTTGTACACCTTTAAGGGGGACTTTCTATAAAATCCGGAGCGCGCGCACCCAGCAAGTACCGGAAAGTACCGCTTTGCTGCGGCGCTAAATCGGTATAAAATCCGGTTCCAGAACGGGTAAGGCATGAGGAGGGTATATAAACCTGTACTAACTGAGCGTGTGTGGCAAGGTTGAAGTTATCAACGCCAGGAAAAAGCAGAGCACGTATTATTCTGTGCTGACAACTGAAATGTCCAGATCACTTTACACGCTCAAAACAAACATGCTGAATTATAGGAATGATTTGTGCACTCCTATCAAACGTAATCCCTAAAAAAGCGATAACGCCATCACCAGTAGTGCGCATGCCTAACTTGAATCAGGACATCCGCACCTTCTGCGCCCTCCGACACGAACACCAAGATAGTACGATCAGTCCCAAGATTATGAACATGTCGAAGGTGGTCAAACAGTCAAACACACGATCAGTGATGGTGTCTCCCAGGCGAGCTGAAGACGGCCCCATAAATCAGCATGGGGCTGCCAAAACACAAACCATCTCGGACGATACAATTCTAAATGCAGCTAAAGTACTGCTCAAGAAAACAATTGAGGAAACCACAAACAAAGTGACATCTCGATTCATGCGAGCGCGGGGGACTTGAGTCTGCCTAATGAATCTGGAACAACCGACTACCGAACATGTTGCTCTATGGATTCTTCCATTCACTCGCTGTCGGTCACATACACGCATCCAACACCGCGGCGCAAGGAACAAACACCTACCATTAATGTGGAAAATACCACGCTGCTGGAAATAACGCTGAATGCAGCGAACACAACGATTAACAGTCTATTCAAATTAGTTTCTACACTAGAAGAAAAAATAACGGTGCAATCAGCTGAAATCCAACAGTTGGTTACTTGGATATAATATATATTTATAACGCGCTTAATACCCAGAGGCTTCTAAGCGCGGACCCGGGGATCGAACCTGTGTTACTCCGTGTCATCTTGCTTCCAAGGCAAGCACGTTACCCCCTGAGCTATCCTCCCTGGATGGCATTGGTATCAACCAATCAAACTGGACTAACGCTCAAAGAAATCCCCATATCGCGGGCTAACACATGCAAGACACAGGATCATCAGAACACACAGACTGCTGTGAAGTTGACCTCATCAGCGCTGCCAACATTCTCTTATATAATTCACCCCAAGGAACAAGACAAAGCCCAATTGGCACCTCATCCTAATGACTCATGGATCAGTATAGCTACATCCAAACCTGATCAGGAATGTGAGCAAAGACCACAAAGGACGCAGCAGAGGTTAACTAATAAGGAAAGACCGCAGTAACACGATTTGATAACCGTTGCAGTAAACGGGCATCCAGAAGTTTCGTACAACGTCATAACAAACGAAACAAAAACTCAGCGAAAGATGAAAACATCCACACAAAAAAGCAATAACAACACAAACAAGCCACAATTAGAGGCTCAACTATTGCCATCCATGGAAAATGGACCAGTCACTGAGGAGAATAAGTCAAAAGGACTGAAGAAAATGACTACAACCACTCTGGACAAATACATGTTAAAACCTAAGACCGCCAATCTAAAACTAAAACCGGTAGTCCCAACAATGACTGTACCAGAGAGTCACTCACCCTTGGATGCACGGGTGGATCTTATAGAACCAACTGTAAACACCGGAGCAGTGAATGAACAAGTATCAAGCAAGGAGTACTTCACAAAAACAGGTGAACATGAAAGTGTCATACAAGCAAAGGCCCTAAAAACAGGATGCTGCTGATCAAAACAGCGGTAGCAGAATTCTGATTAGAACATCTGAAGCAGGAGGGAGTGCAGGCCGACTCCCGGATGAGCAAGAACCGCAACAAGCAACTACATTACAAGAAAGAGGTCCATCAAAGGCTCAGGTCGCAAATCTAGTATGCCTACAGTTACACCAAGCACAACACTGGGATCCGAATCAGTTAGAGAAAAACCGCCCGATAGTGGTCATAAAAACCTCAATGGCATCTCAATTTCAATCGAGAAGCGGTCAAGCGCATGAGAGCCACATGCAAAACGTCAATAAATCCACAAAGCAAAGTCCCAAAGTACCCTGGCAAGAAGACATAAACGGAAGCTGTTCCAGTAAGCCCTTGGGAACAGCACAAAAGCAAAGCCAGGTGGTGAAACAAGGGAACCGAGACCTGCAAGGAAAAAACACGATGAGCACAACACAAAAATATCACACGCTGATCTTGAAGTGCCGAGATGCACCTTTCCCCAAATAGGATATGAGTCGCATAAGTGTTCTTAATGGAGAAATAAATGATTTGGAAGATATCTCATCAAGTGACATAGACCAGGTGGAGTTTTTGTGTGATCACAATCTATCAATAGTGAGACTTTGGATTAAATCAGGACTGGTGATGAACACCATATGGAAGGCGAAATTGAGATTTTTGGGCTTGGGTTTTTAATAGCCCAAGATCCGGAGAGGCAGAAGTATACCTCTGAAGAGCAAGAAGAAGATAATTATACTAAAATCACAAATCAGAATTCTACACAACAATGCCAATGTGCACATTGTAACAATAGTATCGCCAAACTAGTCCAACCAGCGTGCCGTCAACAAGCATAACCACTATCGAATAAGGTCTCCAAACCAATTTCCTTAGCAAGTTGGAACTGCCGAGGCCACATGCATCTTCATTTAGCTGTCGATAACAATCTGAAAGACTTTGAGATAATTGCCTGGAAAGGGGCTTAAATGAAGAGTTGTCAACATTTGGGGAAGGTGGCCATTTCAGCACATGCATCTTGACCTTTAGTTGATATACATACATTTTTATACTATTGCCCCTATAAACTCAGGCCAGAAGGTTAACAATCCAATTGTTTTGAAATTATAATTAGCTCTACAAGAGACATGGCTATTAGCAACTCCAACTTGGGACAACCATGACGTGCTACTGGTGCCGGCAAAAAAGGCAACACGAGGCAGACCAACGTCCGGTCTATTAGTGGCAGTGAAAACCAGTGCAGGAATTACTCTTCAATCATGGGCCTCACCAAATAACTTCCTGCAATTAGTGCGAGTGTCTACACACACAAGACATAGCATTAATTAACATCTATCGGAATCCGGCAGGAATTGCTGACAATGCCTTCTATAAATCTTTGACACATCTTCTGGAACTAATCGATAAAGCCTCCATCACACAACATACCATCATAGTAGAAGACCTAAATGTGAAATGCATACAATTAGATGGGAAGCCCAAGAATACAGATGCGAAAAGATGGGAAACCTTCATGAGAGAGCGTAACTTCAGGATGGCAAATGGTGCTATAGCGGGTGATATACCCGCCCAGAAAACCTAGAAGAGAGGAACATCTTCAAGCATCATTGATTACATCTATATGAATGAAAAACTGTTTCAGAAAACAGATAAGTTTGAAATTCAACAACAAGCTAACAGTGTCCATCAAATGCTGATGATGAGCTGGCACGAAGAAACATCAGAGGCACCACCTCACCGCGACTGGTCATCTCAGGCTTTGCTCATCAATAATGCAAGAACGCGGTTTTGATGGTCTGAAGTAGCTCTACATTCCCTCCACGAACATCTGCACAAACACCAACAGCATAAACATGATGTGTCCTACGTCCAAATGCTGCATCCTTATACAGTTACTGGAAGACAGATGAGTTCTCTCGTTATTAAACATCTGCACAGTTACGACCATGAATTACGACTAGTCCGAGCAGATTACAGAAGGGAAAGAAAGCACATCCAATTGTTGCCTAGGCAAGATCAAGAACAAGCCTATAAAACAGCAAAATGCAGATACAAACGTGGAAGATGCGGAATTCCGTGAATTCTCCACAACAGCTATTTGCACAAATCAATGGTGTGACAGAATCCCAATGGCTTGAACATTTTACCCAACTGTATGCGGATAAAATCTTCAAAGTGTATCAGTACAAGCAACAAGCAATACAGCAATGGGACCTGGAATGTGAGGTGGAAATAGTAATAGATCTAATCCAAAAGGCGTCCAGCTCCCGAGCCGCAGGCCCAGATGGTCTGAACAACTCGATGTTTAAGGAGCATCCAATACACTGGGCTACAATACTGAATGATATCTTCCAACACACTCTAAAGACCAGCACATTACCAAGGTCCTGGCGCAAATCCATCATTGTTCCCATTTTAAAAAAAGGGGTCCTCGCCTTACCGATCAACTATCGATTGATTAATCATCGTAGCCCCTCGAGCAAGTCAGGGGCATAAAGTGTAGACTAAAAATACATGTGTGGAAATATTGAAATGTATAGTTGTAAAAAAAGTGATGATGAATTATTCTTGTTGAACTTGTTGGCATAAACTCTAGACCTCATCGGGAGCTTAGGTTGAGTAATGGAAGATACTATACACGATGTGATTCATATGTGATTGCAAAAAAGCTATGACATTGATTTTAAATGTAATGAAATGTTAATGAAGTGATAATGTAATTTTGTAATTGAAAAAGTTATGTATAAAAATTGAAAGATTGATGTAAATCAACTAAATCAATTAAAAAAAATAAGCCACATTAGTGGTTTTGCAGTTAGATGGGAACCTTAGCTCCCATTCTTTGCCATTGACTTTAACTGTTGTAGTTTTAGTTGGGAATTTGCACGCTTTGCATGCATCACATGGAAAATGACCCTTTATTGGTTGCAAGGCCCAATTAGAAATGGTTGCTCTAGTTCTTGTCGTTTTAGAGTATACCAATTTGTCCTTCAGGTTCTTCGATTGTTTGAATGCGAAGAGCGGTAGTGGTGTATTTGGTATGCATGTCCTGACCCTAGACCAGTATTTCTGTACCATTTTCTTGATTTGAAAGGAGTTTGTGTTGTATGTCATCCCAATATAAGTCTCTCTTCTTTTTCCCCTTTTATCTTTCGTTTCCAAGAGAGTCTCCCTTGGCACAAATCTTGCTCTCTTAATGGCGTGGGATACTAACTTCTTAGGATAGCCTATATATTTCAAGTTAGTACTTAGGTTCCTCGCATGATCATAATAATCCTCAATCGAAGTACAGTTCTGCCTCTGATGTAAAAATTGTCGGTAGGGAAAGTTGTCCTTTAGTGACCTTGGGTGAAAGATGGAGTGTGGTGTTTCTATCTGTGGTCTTTTTGTACAGGGAGCATTTCAGCTGTCCATCCCCCCCTTTAATGACCAGATCAAGAAAATTGATCTGTTGTCGGTCTGCCGCCATTGTAAATTTAATAGTTGGGTGGCAACTAATCGGGCCAATCAGAAAATTCTCCAGAGACTCTTGTATTCCAGTCCAGATGAAGCTAATATCATCTATATACCTATGCCAATGAAAGATCTGTGGTTTGAAGGGGGTTCTTTCTGTCCGAACAAACTCTGCTTCAAAGGCTGCCATGTACAGAGTTGCTAGACTTGGAGCAAAGGCAGCTCCGATGGCTGTGCCTCGTGTCTGTTAAGTAGTATTGGTTGTCATATTGGAAGAAGTTTTTCTTTAGGGCAATGGCCATCGGGTCTACAATGTATTCAGCAGGAACTCTTTGTTGCGTAGCCCCATGCATGGGTGAGGAATTCCCTGATCTTATCTATTGCTTCTTCTTGGCGGGTGTTTGTATATAGGGATGTGATAGCCATTGTGACTAAGAAGTTGTTGGCTGAGTCAAATGCCAATCCCTCAAACAGTTTAATCGTAGCCATATTATCTCTGAGGTATGTCGCTGTGTTTCTGCTAATGGGCTACAGAAAAATGTCAACAAATTTACAAAGTGGTTCAAGTATCGAACAACAGCCTGATATCATAGCTCTACCAGGAGGTGAGACATGGTTTTTGTGGATCTTTGTAAGGCATAAAGCATGGGGTTTTGATGTTCCGAGTTATTCAGGTATTCACACTATTCCTTTGTGATCCATCACCTGTCTGCCCAAAATTGGATGGTTGAGACGGATAGGGCGAGGAGCCTGTTCCTCAGTATTTTGTGGATGATTGTATCAAAGGCTGCAGAAAGATCCAGGAGGATGAGTGCAGCATACACTTCTGAGTCGGCAGTTCTTTTAGGTTGTCCCAGATGGAGACTAGTGATGATTCCACTCCACAGAAGGGTCGTAACCCCAATTGGGCATGGTCGAGGAGACTATTGGCGTCTGTGAAGAGGCCAAGTTGCTTATAGGCAGCGTGGTCAATTAGTTTGGCAATGAAGCGGGTATTGGAGAGTGGGCGTTAGCTTGATGGAGAGTGAGGTGTAGAGCTCAACGGTTGTTGGTTCCTGAAAGAATGAGAGAAGTGGTAGTGATGTTATGATGTAGTGATGTTGTGACAAAGGACACATGGGGATATCCAGGACAAAATCTGTGGTAAGAACAGATTTCTGGTGGCCGAAAATGGATGTATTCATTGAGCAACAAGTGAGCCATTGCTGTTGATCTTTTGGGTCCATTGAATTTTGCAGGCGTGCTTGATAATTATGTTATAGTTGTCATTGATCTTTTGTCTAGGTGAGCAGTAGTGGAAATTCATAGAGAAGTCACGTCTGCCAACATAATACCATTTTTGGAAGGTGTGTTCTGGTGGGAGGGACTCCCTTCAAAGTGACAATGGACCTCAATTCACGTCTAGAGAATTTCAGAGTTGGTTGAATAGTATGGGGATTAACCATAAGAGGACTGCTCTGTATCGTCCCCAGAGCAATGGTTGTGTTGAAAGGTTAATCGGACACTAATGGATGGAATAAGAATGTCTATGAGCATAAATGAAGACTGGAAGGGTGCTTTAATAATGCAAAGGGTATTTCAGTACAGGATTACTCCCAATGACACCTCAGGGGTGTCACCATTTGAAGGGTTAAGGGGACATAAGTCTAATACATTGATGCCACCAGGTTGGCTGTGTATGTCTAGAATGGTAGCTTTGGATACTGAGGAGATCAGATTAACAAGAGTGGAGCGGTGGTAAAATTGCGATATGATAAGTATGGAAGTAAGCATGAGAATTATGTTCAAGAGGACAAGATAAAACATCTCATTGCCAACGAGAGAGAGGAAGTGTGAGTCAAAGTACTCAAGGGAGAAGATTGTTGATAGAGATTATGGAAATGCTGCGAGAGTGAGTGGAGGCAAGGTGTGGAATAAAGAGAGAGTGGCACGTTTGAAGTAATATTCTCACTTCCAAGTGAGGCTTTTCAATGCTGTATAGGTAAACTTTGTTAAGTGTCTTAGGTGTTTTGCAAAGATAATTTGTTTGTTCATTTACAAGGTTTGTAGAGGGAAGGAGGTATGTTATAATAAAGTTATTATCCTGGTATTAATTGTACATAGTTAGTTTTGCGCAATTATTTGTACATTAGTATTCTGTTGCAGAAGAATTATGCTTGCTATGTTCAGTTTAGAATTGTTTTCACCCAAGTGACAGAATGTAGAATGTTAATCGGAAGGCGAGCAGTTGGAACTGGTAGCTGAGCAGACTAGGGGTGCTGCAGTTTTCTTACATCTAAACCTAATAATGAAGGATATAAAACAACTTACCTGAATCCTTCATTGCTTCATTATGCTGTTGGCCTCCCTTGGTAGTTGAGGTCAAGAACTGTAGCCTAAATGGCACCCAATGCCTGGTTAGAAAAACACTGTTTACAGCTTTGCTTATATGCACCATCTCCAGAGCTCTTTCTAAGCCTTGAAACGGCGATGGCGGGACTCGAAAAATCCTGGTTGTAACTGACCACTTCACCCCATATGGCCAGGCCTTCTCCACAAAAGACCACACACTATGGCTGGCCGGTGCAGATCCACTCTGATCAGGGCCGACTTTGAATCACGACAGAACAGGCAAGTGTTACAATGGGTGGGTGTCAAAAAGACCAGGTCCTCCTCCTACCTCTCAGGGAAATGCTCAGGCTGAGCATTTTAATAGCACTCTGCTTGGCCACCTAACACCTGAGCAGACATCCCACTGGAGCTATTGCCTCACTGACTCATTCTTACAATTAAGCAACTGGTTACTTCCCCTATTTCCTCATGTTTGGCATGTAGGCCGGGTTACCGGTGGACCTGTGCTTTGGGGTAACCCGATGAGCACCTGAGCAGACATCCCACTGGAGCCATTGCCTCACTGACTCATTCATACAACAAAGCAACTTGTTACTTCCCCTATTTCCTCATGTTTGGCAGGTAGGCTGGGTTACCGCTGGACCTGTACTTTGGGGTAACCCGATGATACCAGATCATATAACTACCTGAGATATGAATCACCTGAGACACGACGAATCGCAGCCTGCATCTCCGCCCTGGCCATGTTCAGTAGATCTACTGATAAGGTACATGCAAGCCGCTAGATGTACCACCAAGGCGATTGCTTACCTTATTTTATTTCAATTTGCCCTCCTTCGCCCGATGCCTGACACGAGAATCGAGCACCTAAAATGGCGGCCGCCACCAGCGTCCGGTTGCTGGACACCCAGAGCCGCGACCGAGGGGCCTCCATTGGCCGAGCCTCCTATTTCCGGACCCGCCGGAAGACGTGAGCCTGCACATCTCCCTAAGGCACTCTACACAAGGCACGCTCCTGTCCTGAGCCTGTCCAGAGGAGACAGGGCCCAGGAACGCTGCAAGTGCCACACGCCGCCAAGCCCATCAACCACTGCCTACGTCTTGACTGCAAACCCATGGACTGTATGGTAAGCTCCCGGCTGCCTGACCTCACCACCGCTAGCCAGCACATCCACACAAACTTGACCACGAGCCCACAGACCTCCCCTGGCTGCAAGCGCCAAACTAGAAATGGTCTCATGACTCTACGCTCTTTTCCACATAACCACCTAGTGCTGTATACGGCCTATAGCCAGTGTTCACTGCACCCTAAACTTGCAGCACATCTACTCAAAGCCAAAGAGCCTTAATGTTGCCTGCTGGCTACATTACTGTAATTGTATTAACTATTGTCAGCCTCCGCAATCATACTAACTGCTTAACTTTTGCCCCTATGTAATCAGTCTGAAATTTAACTTACTTACTGTTTACTGGCAGTGTCTGCAATGTAAGTCACCAGGATCATTGACTATAACTCTAGATTTAAACAAACATTGCCACTTGAAAGCCCACTTATACTATTGCATGTTGCAATCAGCCATATAGCGTTCCCCATTGGTTTGTTGCATCTAGCCTAACTGTGCCTCTCCATTTGAACGTTGTAATCAGCCATAGAGGGCTCACCATTGGATTGTTGCATCTAGCCTAACTGTGCCTCCCCATTTGAACGTTGTAATCATTCATAGAGGGCTCACCATTGGATTGTTGCATCTAGCATAACTGTGCCTCCCTATTTGAATGTTGTAATCAGCCATAGAGGGCTCACCACTGGATTGTTGCATCTAGCCTAACTGTGCCTCCCCATTTGAATGTGTTATTTAGCATTAGATGGTTCACCACTTGATTACTGCATCTTGCCTTTTTTCGCCCCCCCTACCTGATTGATGCATAAGTCTAAAGCAGCCCTACCCAAAATATACTAGTGCACCTAGCAACCACCTACTACCTACTGTACCCTACCTATGATCATGAGTAAAATCTTAAGGACCCTGCTATTCCAACTCATACTAGGCCTTTTCGCCACAATGGCCACTGCCGCTCCAACCTCATGCCCTCCCCCCCCAAGGACAAAAATATGAGATTGCGAGAAAGACTGCCACGTCTTTACGATCCTAAAATAAACAGTAACAGAAGAAGCTCTACATGTTACACAGCCCAATCCATAGAACTACCCAATAAAAGCACACAGTAACATAACTCCCATAAACTGTCCTCTGACCATACAGGTACAACTCCCAGAAACACTGAGAGAGCTAACGTATCTACAACCATACCTCCCCCTAAGGCAAAAATACTAGCAACCTATCACTATCTGGGTCACTTATCAATGCCAGATCCATGGTGGCCCATGCTACCGAGATCACCGACACACTAACCAATGACAATCTGGATTTACTGGCCATAACTGAAACATGGCTCCATGAGGCTGCAGGACCTGCCCTTATGATAGCTGTACCAGACG
This sequence comes from Ambystoma mexicanum, assembly GCF_040938575.1. Lineage (NCBI taxonomy): Eukaryota > Metazoa > Chordata > Amphibia > Caudata > Ambystomatidae > Ambystoma > Ambystoma mexicanum. The sequence continues at coordinate 269,525,732 of NC_090921.1, read as the reverse complement.
GATACCAGATACTCAGAGCAGACAGACCTAACGCCAGAGGAGGTGGACTAGCCATTATCCATAAAACCAACCTAGCTCTCAGGCTTGCCAATGCTCCACCCTACCAATCCTGTGAGACCCTCACTGCCAAACTCTACCTCTCTAACAACTGGACCTTAACCATACACGTGGTCTACAGACCTCCTGGGCCACTAGGCTCTTTGGAAGATGACTTAAACTGCATCCTAGCCAATAATACCAAAGATCACTCGCAAGTATTGCTTATGGGCGACCTTAATCTCGGATTCAACAATAATGACAACAAACATGCCCAATCAGTTGTTGCTACTCTAAAGGACTACGGCCTGACACAAAAAGTCATCACTCCAACACACACTAAAGGAAGGACCTTAGATTGGGTTGCCGACTTAAACTGCAACATCACTATTACAAACACCACACCGCAAACGTGGACTGACCACCATCTAATCACCTTCTCTGCCTCTCTGGACCTTATCTGCCCTAATACTATAGTCATGGCACCATCTCTCCCTACTAGGAGCAAAAAGAGGACATTACATCAGAAAAGCTATTACCATATCTTCTCCCGAACCTCAATAACTCACCCAACAGTACAGATCCCACCTTACTAGTCAAAACGATTAACTGCACCATGACTAGGGCATTAGACATTATTGCAACGGTCAAAATTCGCAAAAGTAAACAGAAAGCCCACCTCAATGGATGGTTCACACCCCAATTGAAGGAATTAAGGGCGTAAAAACGAAAGCTACAATCCAATTGGAACCACTCGCCCACTGAGGAAAATAAGCTCCGACTAACAATCTTTCTAAACTGTACAAAAAGGAAATAATTAGCACAAAAAAGAATACATTCAACAATAGAATATCCAAGGCTAAATCAGACACTAAGGAACTTTTCGCTATCTTTCACGAAATGGAATCTCCCTTACCACAGGTTGATAACACTCCCAAGGACAAGCTATGGTGTACTGACATTCAAAATGCCTTATCGAATAAAATTACATCCCTCCAAATCAAAATTACTAAAAAGAAAGTCTCACTGCTCTTACCAGCAGAGACAATACCCCAACAGCAACCGTCTCCTCTCACTCAGGGCTGCACAACCCTACCTTTCAGCTTCAGAAACGTCTCTACTATTGAAACAGAAAAAATCATACTCTCGCTCAAACCCTCCAATTTCAAAGGAGATAGCTTCCCTCCCCAAATTATAAAGGATGCAGCTAGAGATTTAGCCCCCTTCATCTATAAGCTCATTAATGACAAACCTAGTGCCGAACAATCTTAAACACTCCTGGGTGCTCCCATTGCTCAAAAAACAAACACTCAACACCTCCATCCCGACTCATTACAGACCTATCACTGCGTTCCCCTTTATACTTTAAATCCTCGACAGAGTAGCATACCTACAAATACAGGACTACCTAGAAGCCAACAACCTGCTAGGATCACGTCAGTCTGGATTTCGCCCCCTCCACGGCACAGAAACAGCTTTGATCGACCTCAAGACTCAAATTGACGAGCTAAAGGACAAAGGGAACTCAGCTATGCTACTCCTCCTTGACCTATTGGCAGCTTTTGACCTAGTGGACCACACAGTCTTATGTAGCCACCTCAGGTCAGCTGCCCATTTCTCAAGTGATGCCATAACTTGCGTTCAATCCTTCTTAGCGAACCGCACCATGAGAGTCTTCTCCCCTCTCGCAGCCACTGATCCCATTCAAGTCCCCTGCGGTGTACCACAGGGATCATGCGTCTCCCCACTATGTATAACATTTTTACTAAGCCCTTGTTCGACAAGTTGGACAGACTGGGTGTCACCTACACTAACTACGCAAATGACACCCAGATCCTCATTCCTCTTTCGGGCAACTTCCTGGAGGACTCGGCCTTAGTAAATAATATATACCTCCTCATTCAGGCATGGATGGCATCCCATGGCCTCTGCCTGAATGACGTCAAAACTGAGCTCTTAATCCTAGGCTCCGAGACTGCCATTAAAAAACCTGACCCCAACTATGCCATCTTCAATATCGACAGCAAAGACATTAAAGTGGTACCGGCTGTTAAAACCCTCGGCTTCTATTTTGACTTATCGCTTACCCTCAAGAAGCAAGTCAACTCACTAGCATCATCCTCAGCATATACCTGCAAACTGATCCGAGCTTGTAGACCATTCCTTTCTGAAACTAGCCGTATCACCCTAGCAAACGCACTCATATTATCTAGACTGGACTATTGCAACGCACTTTATGCGGGTTCTAATGAGTACATCATAGACAAATTGCAAAGACTCCAAAACAATGCCCTATGAGCAGCTCTAAATATTCCCAACAGAGATCATATCTCTGCCTTCAGAAGAAATGTTCACTGGCTCAAAATAAAAGACCAGGTCCTCCTGAAAACACTATCCCTTACCTCCAAATGCCTAAATAACATAGTGCCTCCGTACCTTACAGAGAGAATAAACAGGAAAACCTCAAACCAGCCCATGAGATCAGCTAACGCCTTCACCCTAGAGGTTCCTAGATACAAACATAACACAGCTGGCAGCTCCAGCTTCCCAGTTACTGCTTCCCAATCCTGGAATAAACTCCCATTAGAGCTTAGAACTGACCACCCCTACCCTACATTTAGGCGAAAAGTTCTAACTTGGTTATGGGCCAATGATGCCTGATTTGAGCTGCCGCTGAATCTCCCTCACACCCAGACAGCTCACTTTACTTGACCACTAGTCCAACTGTATATATTCCATTGTACCACCCTCACGTACAACCAGTTGGTACTTTGCTAATTTGCCACTGTAATTATGATCACTCACTGTAACATTCTATAGATATCTATGCCTGTACATAACTGTGTATGTATATCCTTGTAATGCTTGCGCCCAACTACCTGCGGGTCTCGGCTGCGCCATATCAAATAAACAAACAAACAACAAACAAACATATGTCAACCAGCTCCATCAACAACTGGAGCAGGCCCATGAACCTGCTAGTGCTGCTGTGGACAGGAATGCTGGCAGGAACAACATTGGGTATGATTCCACAATGCGATGTCACTGGTGGAAGGAAGTGAGGATGAAGAAAGACTTCTTGAAGGGCTACACCCAGTTATTGTGATCCTCACCCAATCCTGCCTCCCCTCTGCCTTTGACACCCAGTGTCGCACTGGAAGATGACCGGTCTGCTCTACCACCTCCTTTCATCCTTTGGCAGGTGTCTTTGCCACTCGCTCCTGTCTTGTGTCCTCCTGCCTTTCTCTGGCAAGGCCACCCCAGCTGCAGACTCCTGCTTCCATATCACCACCAGCTCCAGCTGTGGGATGCGGTGTGTGTTTCTCCATCCACTAACACCCAAACTGGATGCTATGGTTTTGCCTGTAGCGGGCGCAGCTGATCCACAGTCATATATGGTATCCATCTACGTTGCTGCCCAGTTGATCCACCACCTGCTACAGTCAGGTACTCCTTGTAAAGTACTCCCTGTTTATCTTGAACCTGAAGCTCCTCAGACAACCCCACCTGATGATGAAAATAAGTCATGAAGCTTGGTTATAAGGCCCCCCAGCAGTACCTTGTGAAGTCCCCATTTCTAGTATCATGAAATCTATAGTGTGCTATGCGCATGTTTCGGCCTTACCCTTTTCCCTATGGAACATCCATGTGCTAAATCTGACCAGTTTCACCGGGTCCGGTGCCTTGTGAAGAAGCAAGGACCCCAATCCCAAGGCTAATGATAAAAGAAGAAGGTGAAGGTGTAACTACCCCCAAATAGAGGCTAGTACGAAGGCTGGTACCTGGCCTTCATGGCAGTGGTCTATGGCCCACCCCCCCCCCCCAGACTGCCACAGTGGATTTTTGGGAACTCACCCATTTGCAGTGTAACTTGTAGATAAGTGAGGCCTGTCCCAGGTAGAAGTAAACTCCTTGAACAGCAATGACTAAGCACACGTACACTATAGAACAATAATGGACTGAAAGGAAAACCTTTATCTAAAATGCCCTTTTAAATTGCACTGATACCTATGGACAGCCATGATCTCTCTGAGCTGCATTAACGTCAACAGGCTGGAATTTTCCACTGCTCCAGATTTGCTGCTCAGCCCATACCTCATTACCTCTTTACCAGACTTTTCAGTTTTTGTCAATTAGAAAATGGTTTTTCCCCTCTCCCTATAAGGAAGGACAGTTCCAGGCCTCTACCACCAACCTCCTCCGAAAGTAGCAGCCCACCTGTGACTAAGTGCAGAATGTCACCTACCTTCTTGAAACTGCATTTATTTAATTGTATACATTCAGAAAACGTGTGATTTAAGTGTGTTAGTCAGCTGGCTATTTATTTGCAAGTTGCATGTGTATATCTGAGGTTGCTACCCCCATGCAAGCAAGACTGTATCCTCTGTGGAGGTGAAGAGGGAAAATCTGAGTGTCCCTGCCCTCCCGATGGGGCCCCCAACTGGAAGAAACACCCCGACAGAATAACCATCGACCATACAAGTTTGCACCAATCCCCACCACTCCCAGCATAAACGCGCACCACAAACAGTACCCAGCCAACCGACCATACCACCCTGCGGTGGTACGAACTCTATCCAATCCAAGCAACGACAACCAAGGCTGAGCTGAACATGATTATATCGACCTAATCCATGCAAGCCATTCTGCTGGTCATTGGAGACGCCATGAAGACATAGTCGCGTTAGACAGGAAGCACACGTGCAACCTGTACTGTTGGGACACTCGCACACCAATCCACCCAAAGAACATACACGTACAGTTCTATGAGCTAGATGACGGTGACATACACATACTGTCTGCATGTTTGTTATTTTGCCACATAGGCTTGCTACAGCACTGCAGAAATACAAGACGCCAGAAGAGCTTGTGTATATGCTTGCAGATGCTACATGCTATTAACCATATGGATGGACAGGAGCACTCAAGGGACCTGACCAACCATGACATGCCTTTAACTTATAGACAATTATGTCGAATGAATAACCAAAGCCGAAGTAGGGCTCAGACAAACCCAGCACACTAGAATCATCACACAGAAATCCCGAAGCTGCAAGTTGCTGTGCAAGCAGAATAGCCCTGGCAGGGACTGCCACCGCCAAGGCCAGGATATTGCAAGTGACATTCCTCACTCACTGCGCCGCGATGAGCCCAGCTACAGGGGAGAATATCCCACGCTAAAATTAAAATCTAAGTAATTTGGCCGCACCAGTGGTCTCCTCGAATGTGATCCGGCTGACCTGGCATGATGCCAAGGCCTGGAAGCTGGGAAAATGCAGCCGTCTCACGTCTGGGACCGAGCTTGCAACAATTTGCAACAATCCATCTACAACATGCGCTGGGACTGGACCGCTCTCATAGCATTAGTAAAAGGCTCATTGTTACACACTGTCACACAGTCACACCTTGCTGATACACGTTGTACGCAAGCAGGTATCTTGCAGGCTGGGAAAAACGGTAGTCCCAGGCTTGGGGGCCCGCGGCCTGACCAATGAGGACCCTGGGGGATAGGGGCTGGCGGTGGGAATCCCCAGCCAATCATTGGGGTTTGTAATGTAACAATCTTCAGGTAACCATTTTTAGGGAAGGTCCAAGTACACCACCTGACACCGTATCCTCCACTAACAACGCACACTATAGGTTTCTATACTGGACCTACCAATCTTGGAGCCAACCCGGAGTGGCGTTAGGTTCAGGGATGGATTTTGGGAAGTGACACTGACTGTGACATCACACATGTACAAAAGTGGCATGCAAGCCCAAATTCGGCAAGATGTGCCTGGACTGGCTTTTGCTCCATGCATGTGATCCCTGCTGGTTTATGATAATAAAACAGCAGTAACCCTTTGCTCCTTGTGTGGACTTTGACTTCTTTGGGACATTGGAAGGAATTGGGGCCTTCCGAGAGCTGGAGGTCTGCGGACCCTAGGTATGGCTCTGCTGACCACAGAATTCACCCTAACAGAGGAAACATTCAACAATTGTGAGAAGACACTCCTGGCAACGGTGTGGGCATTGAAAAACTACCGCCCATTCATCATAGTGGAGACTCCACACCATCCTTTGCAATCCCTCCAAAGTGACAGAATCCAGGCCGGAAATGTGAGTAATTCCAGAATTACTTCCTAGATTCTGTCAATGCAAGGCTTTCCTGTGGAGGTCAGATATGACCAAAACAAGAAGAGTCCCCTCGCACAAGTTCTGACTGACTTGCATGATTGTACCAGAGAAAACTTTCTCGAGGACGAAAGTCTCAAAACCCAGGACAACATGGAGGTGTACCTGAATTCCCTGCACAAAGTCTATGGTGAAGACACGTGCCAGGGAATGCCCACAGTTTATGTGGATGGGTGCTCCTACCATGTTGACAACAAAGGGGAAAAGGAACTGGTGGCAGGCGTTGGTAATGCCTGGGTGAATGATGCCCCGGAACCCTCCGCTGGATACAAAATTGGTCCCTGCAGTAGTCAGGTAGCGGAGTTGATGGCAGTTCATCAGGCCATCCTCACTGCCGTCCAACACCAACTCCACGAACTGGGCATAATAACTGACAGATTATGTCCGAAACGGGTTCGTGGAGCACCTGGTTAATTGGAAAACCAGAGGTATGCTGTTTGCTAATAACAGACCACTTAAACATGTCAAGCTAATACAAAATATTGATGATCTGGTCACCTCAAATGGGATGACCATCTATTGGAAAAAGATTAAGGGTCATTCCAGAATAGAGGGGCCAGACAAAACTGGACACTACCTAGCTGATCAGCTGGCCAGAACCAGAGCCATCCAGGGTGATCTCCTTCAGATCGAGTCCCTGTTTGGGGGAAATCCTGGTCACTGCTGTCACTAGGTCCCAGACAAATGCTCACAATGAACTCTCAACTGCCCAGTAGAGTAAGTAGACCCCAGATGCTGATTTAATCACGGCACAGAAAGGGGATCCGATTATTGGGAAATTCTATCAACACATTGAGGACCCTGAGAACTTTCCCCTGACTGAAACCGATTACATTGGGAGAGAGGACCTCAGGGTGTTGATGAAGTGTCCCAAAACATTCTGAATCCAAGACAGTTTGTTGATAAGGAGATCCATCTCTGAATGTGACCAGTGGGTGTTACCTACCTCATGTCGGAGCCTGATGCTAAGTCACACCCATGACGCGGCCACAGCCGGTCATCAGGGGTTTCACACTCTTGAAATTTTGCGAGAGGTTGCATACTGCCCACACATGGGGCAGGACCTCAACCAATATTTGAAGGGATGTCTTGTATGTGCACAATTTCAGCCAAGTTCATTCGCACACCGAGCTCCCCTCCAGAAGAGGGGAATGAAACTGCCTCGGTCAGATTTACAAGTAGATTTCATCTGGCCCATGATTCGCTCCTCTAGGGGGAACAAGTACATGTTAACAGTAACATGTTTGCTTACCAAATGGGTGGAATGTCTCCCGGCCCCCAAGTGCATGGCAGAAACAGAGGCTGCCCTCATGATCAACCACATCTTTTCGCGTTTTGGTCTACCCGACAGGATTGAGTCAGACTGAGGAAGTCACATCACCAGCGAAGTGATGACAAAGATGTGGGAGATACTTGGGGTAAAAAGGAAACTTCATATTGCATACCGCCGTCCTATACAGACCTGTGAGAGGTACAATAAAACAATTGTGAGCATTCTAAAAAAATGTTGTGGCAGATGCTGGGCCAAGTTGGGACATCTGATTACTGCTTGTCCTGATGGCCATCAGATCTACACCATCCTCAGCTACCAAAATGTCTCCATTTGAGCTAATGACTGGACAAAGGATGGTGCTACCTCAGCATCTGCTCTATAGAACACAAGAGCAGACACTGATAAATGCCTCCACAACTCATGAATATGTTGAGAATCTAAGAAAACACCTTCAACATGCTTTTGCGTACGCTCAGCGGAATCTGGAAAAATCATCAGAGGGGATGAAGACTCAATATGATTGGAAAACAATCAAAAAGGAGTACCAAGCAGGAGACCGGGTCTACTTGTACAATTTTCAAAGGAACCAGACCAAGGAGCGGAAATGTATCTCTAGCTGGCGCGTTCCTTTTGAAATTGGAGATAAAATTTCACCCGTCGCTTACAGAATATGCATCCCCAAAGGAGAGCTGACAGAAGAGAAATGGGTCCTCATTAATCAGCTAAAGAGGTGTCATCCCAGGCACACTTTGCAGCTGATTGAGGAGCCCAAGGAAGGTCAAATAGAGGAGACCCCTGGAGAATAAGATGCCAGAGAAAGAAAAATCAGAAGGGGATAGGTAGGTACATTGGTATATCTATCTAACAGGGAGTTATTTTCTTTACTACCATTGCAAAAAGGGATCACAAAACATGGTGTAAATGTGGATAGTTATCTTTGCCTTGTTAAGGAATTGTTGATGCGTTTAAGTAATTTAATGGATGTAATGTCTGTTTGTCCCACTGATGTCAACCTTCCGGGAAGACAGTGGGAAAGTGTTGTAATCTGTCTTTATCTATCCACTAGTTAGTACCAATTCTGTCCTTTGTAGACAAAGGAGGACTTCCCCGGGGACCCGGAAAGGGGGTGTCGCTACACACTCCAACGAAAGACAACGGGAGGATCGTGGTGTACCGCTCCCTGATGGAGAAAAAAAAGAACTCTGCCCGATGAACCCCACTTTGCCCTACTTTCCCTCAACAAGAAGTCTTGGGGAAGAAGGGTGGGGATCTGTTGAGTACTTGACCAGCCCAGCAGAACTCCCCTACCTCACCAAACTACATCTCAGCAGTCACCAGCAGAATGCACTGGCTCTGTTGAGCACTGTTGCCGTGCATTAAAATTGCGCTTTGCAGACTCCAAAATGATGGCTTGCTTCGTCTTCCCAGCCACACATGGGGCAAGATGGAATACCGAACACCTTGCGAATCTCTGCCAGTAATTTCTTCATTTGCACCAGAGAAAAGAATTAAGGGCAGCGCTGCTAGGCTGCCAGCTTACAATTTCCCACTGAAAAAGGGAAAAGTTCTGCCTTTTAAAATGACTGCGCCCTGATGCTCTTTTTCATCTGTTCAGCAGTACACTGTTCTGATCCAGTGAGACCAAGCTAGGTCCCTCCATATTCAGGTTGTGTTCCAGCAAAAAGGGGGCATTTCTCATTGAATGACAGGCTTTGCCAGGCAAGATCTGTGAAATAACAAAGAGCTTCACTTCAACCGTACGCAAAGATGCTTTACCTATGCAACAAAATATCACAGAGAAACCCTTCATAAGAAGCTTTCTCTCTTTTTGCTCATGTCAGTCTATTTCTACTACACAGGAATCAGTTCAAAGTAAGGGTCCAATGAAACTATGGCCATGGAAATGCTCAGAATAAAGATACCAGGAAAAGCCGCATTTGAAAGTGACTGCCAAGGAAAATGTATGTTATGTGTATTGGGACAAGTACCGAGCCATTCAACACTCCAAACTGCATTCATACCGGTTTCGGGCAGGTTTGTCTCCACCATTGTGTCAAACACCAGATACTAGACACCCACAACATAGAATGCGTATTCGTCACACACTTCATTCACCCAGCTCCCACCCAGAGGCGTACCCACAACATACGGTTGTTGAGAAGGCTCCAGCCAGTCTGGTCGGCACTTCCCCACACTACTATATATGGAACTTCCACCCAACAGCCAGTCAGGGGGAAGGGACAGAGGCAGGGCTTTCTGGGACTTCGGGAAGATCAAGGTAACAGGTTATGGAAGACAAGAGGCCATGGGGGCCATTTTGTCTCCATCAGGAATCTACCAATTCCAATGACAGGGCCAGGGCATCCCAAAATGGAGGACGCTCAGGGCACCAGTCATTTCAGCACGGAGCTGCCACCAGCCCATACCCTGCTCTGTGAGCCACACACAGGTGCCCACAAACATACACTAGGGGCACAGTGTTGCACCCCTACCCACGGGTGCCATACGGGTATCCCACGGGTCTGTTCACCAAACCAAAAGAGAGAGAGCTGCACCCCCAGGAGTCCCACATGAACTCCTGCGCGGAAAACGCGACAGAACCCACGATAAAAAGCCGTAAAGGACAAGGATACGGAGGCCCTGTCCCTCCGATGCATTCCCAGCATCACAGCCGGTCCAGTAACAACGATGCCGGTAGGCTTACCAGTACCGTTGTTACCAGACCGGCACACTCGTAATAGGCCCACTGACTTCAACTGCAAAAATTGGAGTGCTCATAAGTGATTACGTTTACAACCTCACAGTAGGCCAGTTTTAATAAGTATAGGGACAAATTAGTTTACCCTGGTGCTCCTCTGCTAGTGGCCCCAATACTGTCACATAGAATTGCATTATTGCTGCACTGGCCCTCCCCCAGTCTCATATCACTTGATTTGACAGGCAGACATAGGGCCTCATTATCAGTCTGGCGGTAGACGTGCCGGTAAAAACGGCACAGCTGCCGCCAGAGTCATTTTTGTTCCAGTGCCAGGCAATGGGGACTTACCGGGGCATTACGGCCCTGGGCGTCCCTACGGCAGGGCGCCGGAAAAAAGAAAATTCCCATTCCCTTTCGAGTCCCATTGGACTCAACGGGGAGGACAGATGCACCGGCACTGTGTGCAACAGTGCCGATGCATCCATCAAGGTCTGCGAACGGGTGACCCACTCGTAGTTTGCCGGTCTGAAAACAACAGTACGGGCAAGCTTACCGGTACCATTGTTTCCAGACTGGCAAACTTGAAATGAGGCAATGAGGCCCATAGTCTCACCAGCTAGTAACTGTGGTAGAACCAACATTACATGTTCTCCCCTGTTGCTCCCAGCCACTGAAGTTGCTCGAGCCCTCCAGAATACTGCCCCACACTCGGCTATGTCCTGTTATGCAAGGATATTGAGCCTCTAAGAGTTGGACCAAACATTGAGAGCAAAGGTGCCAGGAATAGCCCTTCAAAACAAACAGTGCGCAGGAACTAGAACATTACGTCTGCACGTAATACCTTTTACTTAAACTCTGCAAGCTAGTTTTGGAGGAAAGATGGGGGCACCAAGCAAGCTCTGCAACAACACAATCTACTGCCAAACATCCACATCCAGGCCAATGGAAGAGTTGTATTTAGCTCAGCTTGGACTTGTGTATTTATAAACCAGTTATGAACTTATCGTTTTATGTTAACCGGACTCTGCGGCTGTATCGACCTGGTGAGTAGCTGCTAGGTTCTTCCCAGCCATGTTTGCAGTATACTTTGCTATCAAGCAACAAGGACAGCACATTAGCAGAGAATCAGGGACGCCGGCAGGGTCTTTCAACTTTTTCAAATGACAGGGGTCTCAAGCCTCAGAGGCCCCCCAGCAACAGCCTCCATATTGCCATTCAGTAGTGTAATAACACCGCAATATATTCCTTTACATATTGCTCACTTTCTGAGTCTTACAGTGTGTGCTTGCAGTGCTCGCCTTACAAGCTGCTGCTGGAGCCCGTCCTGCCGTCACTTTGAGGAAAACAGAAATATTATCACGTACTTTCAACACTGTTACCTCCATGTCAGCCACTTTCTTATGAAGAAGGATCATTCACAACTATTCAGCGGTCATTCAGTGTTTCAGCTCCCTGCTGGCTCGTGATAATAGGCGGCTATTAACATTATTTTTTCCTCCATTATAATGTATGACCTCCACCCTACAGGAGCCTCAGACTGAATTCTGGTCTAAGCAAGGGGAGCCCCCACCATCATGTTGAAATGGTCCCCACACATCTTCACCCGTGCCTGCAGAGAATATTCCATTATGTTTAGAGAGGACATTATATCAGACCAATGTGCACCACTACATCAAAACTATTTTGCCGTTGAAAATCATGGCCCATACCGCACGTCATATCATTGAATAATATGCACATGTCCCAGAGGTGTAGCATTCATACACTTACAAGAACAGTACAAACAATTTTGATAGTGGGGGTGCAAGATATCACGGCTTGAACGGACCTAAAGTAATTCGCATCCCCTGACTTGCTGAGGTTAATTCACACTAACACAAGTGGTCACCCTGTTTTATATTTACTCAGGTCCCAACCAATGTAGAGGCACCATCTATCCCTTCCCTGGACACCCCATACCTTTTAATTGTGGGGGTGAAAGGTATCATGGCCTGAACGCACCTATAGTAATTCGTATCCCTTACCTCCCTGGGGTTAACTCACACTAACACAAGTGGTCATCCTGTTTTATGTTTATTCTGGTCCCAACCAATGAAGAGGCTCCATCTAGTCCCTCCTGGAATACCCCAATACCTTTTAATTGTGGGGGTTGCAAGATATCATGGCCTGAATGCACCTACGGTTATTTGCATTCCCTGTCTCCCTGGGGTTAACTCACAATGACACAAGTGGTCATCCTGTTTTATGTTTACTCTGATCCTAACCATTGTAGAGGCTCCATCTAGCCCCTTCCGGAACACCCCAATACCTTTTGATTGTGGGGGTGCAAGATATCATGGGCTGAATGCACCTATGATAATTCGCATCCCCTGCCTTCCTGTGGTTAATTTACAGTGACACAAGTGTTCATCCTGTTTTGTGTTTACTCTGGTCCTAACCAATCTAGAGGCACCATCTAGCCCCTCACGGAACACCCCAATACCTTTTGATTGGGGGGGTGCAAGATATCATGGCCTGAACACACCTATGGTAATTTGCATCCCCTGCCTTCCTGTGGTTAATTTACAGTGACACAAGTGGTCATCCTGTTTTGTGTTTATTCTGGTCCCAACCAATGTAGAAGCACCATCTAGCCCCTCCCGGGAATACCCCATACCTTTTGATTGTGGGGGTGCAAGATATCATGGCCTGGACACCTACGGTTATTTGCATTCCCTGTCTCCCTGGGGTTAACTCACAATGACACAAGTGGTCATCCTGTTTTATGTTTATTCTGGTCCCAACCATTGTAGCGGCTCCATCTAGCCCCTTCCGGAACACCCCAATACCTTTTGATTGTGGGGGTGCAAGATATCATGGGCTGAATGCACCTATGGTAATTTGCATCCCATGCCTCCCTGGGGTTAACTCACACTAACACAAGTGGTCATCCGGTTTTATGTTTAATCTGGTCCCAACCGAAGTAGAGTTACCATGTAGCCCCTCCCTGGACACCCCAATACCTTCTGATTGTGGGGGTGCAAGATATCTTGGCCTGAATGCACCTACGGTTATTCGCATTCCATGTCTCCCTGGGGTTAACTCACAATGACACAAGTGGTCATCCTGTTTTATGTTTACTCGGGTCCTAACCAATGTAGAGGCACCATCTAGCCCCTCCCTGGACACCCCAATACCTTCGGATTGTGGGGGGTGCAAGATATCATGGCCTGAACGCACCTATGGTAATTCGCATCCCCTGCCTTCCTGTGGTTAATTTACACTGACACAAGTGTTGATGCTGTTTTGTGTTTGTTCTGGTCCCAACCAATGTAGAGGCACCATCTAGCCCCTCCCGGGAACACCCCCATACCTTCTGATTGTGGGGGGTGCAAGATATCATGGCCTGAACGCACCTATGGTAATTCGCATTCCCTGCCTTCCTGTGGTTAATTTATAGTGAGACAAGTGGTCATCCTGTTTTGTGTTTATTCTGGTCCCAACCAATGTAGAGGCACCATCTAGCCCCTCCCGTGAACACCCCCATACCTTTTGATTGTGGGGTTTCAAGATATCATGGCCTGATTGCACCTATGTTTATTTGCATTCCCTATTTCTCTTGGGGTAATTCTCACTAACACAAGTGGTAATCCTCTTTTGTATTTACCCGGGTCCCAACTAATATATCAGCACCATCTATGTCCTCCCTGGACACCCCCATACCTTTTGATTGTGGCGGTGCATGATATCATGGCTTGGACACCTACTGTTATTCCCATTCCCTGTCTCCCTGGGGTTAACTCACAGTGACAGAAGTGGTCAAACAAATTTAGAGGCTCCATCTAACCCCTCCCGGAACACCCCAATACCTTTTAATTGTGGGGGTGCAAGATATCATGGCCTGAATGCACCTATGGTAATTTGCATCCCTGCCTCCCTGGGGTTAACTCAAACTAACACAATTGGGTGCATAGAAGGTTGAACCAAGTGCTGAATAATCTGTGGGTGACTCCTTGAAGCAGCACCCTCCATCGGCTCCAGTGGTGCCCGGCCCCAAGGAAACTGTGTCGACATGGGAGCCCTCGGGCTCGGCGCTGACTGCTGGCATGGTGTTGACGCAGCTATCGGTGCCATCTGGTGCCATCTGGTGTGGATCCGTCGGCGTCGATGTCCGACTGATCGTACATGCCTCAGTGTCGATCTGATTATTTTTCGGCACTAAGGCTTTGATTTTCGGTGACGATGTCCACGAGCCGTTTGACGTTCATCTCGCAATTTCAGGCAATGGAGGCAAATATCTTTTCTCAGATGTGGCTGATTTGATGGCCGTAGCAGAGGGGCTTTGAGATGCAAGTGGCTTGGACACTTCCTCTGAGGTGGTGACTCAGCAAGCCCACCCCTATGGTCATGCAAGTGCAAAGTATCGTTCCACAGTGGACACAGGAGTGGATGCACTAGGTTGCAGTGCCCTAGCCAGAACTCGGTCAGGATATGATCTGACTGACATTTTGGATGAGGGAGCCTCTACAGAAAAAGCCATGCCTTTCAATATGGCCATTGCTGACCCCATCACCACCTTGTGGCAGAAGTCGTGTACCAAAGAACCTGTGAATTCTTTCTTCACAAAGAAGTATGAGCTGGCAAGAGGGGACCCAATATACCTCCCCTCTCATCCTAAGAACGAGGGACTGGTCATACAAGCAGCCACCGTTAATACTAGACCATCCACATCAACTTCCATTCTACCGACAGACGAAGGTAAGGTGGAGAGTGTCGGTCCCTTCACTGTGGCCAAACAGTGCTTGTTCCCCTGGATGGAAGTACCAGTCCAGGGGTGCCTGAGGGGCTAAAAAAAGAGCGCTGTGACCGGTGAGTTTCATAGAATGTGAGAAACCCGGTGTGTGTATGAAAGTTACTGAGATTCATTGTATTGGAGTGGTCGCATGCAATCAGCATATTCTCGAGAGCATATTCTTTGAACTGTGTATAGTGAAATCAAGTGTTCTTGAAACTTGGGTAAGAGAAACCCAAGTCCTGACAGAACATTTGAAACCCATAATTGTTGGAACTGTATCCTGAACGTGGGGAAGGGAGATCGAGATTGCTCCAGACCTTGAGCCTCATCATGAGTTGGGCGCCAGTACCGCTCTGCCGGATCACTATTACAAATCCTGCCGGCGCCATAATGGTAGTACAGCCGGCTGTAATAGCGCCGGTTGTAATAGCGCTGGCACTCAATCGCGCTATTACAGAGTCATCACGAGTCCAGCAGGTTCTATTAGCGCCAGAAAACCTGTGGAAAATCTGCCGAAAATATCCCTAGCCAAATGCTGGAGGTAAAATAACACAGGAGACAGCAAAAAGTGTCCAGGTGAAACCAATGCACATCAGAGGCCTACACAGGACCCGCCCATGCACAACACACTCTCTGCAACACCATTACACCAGCAGGAGCAGGGAGGAGACAGCAAAAAGTGCCCAGGTCAAACCAATGCACATCAGAGCCCTACACAGGACCCACCCATGCAAAACACCCCGCCACCCCAACACCATTACACCAGCAGGAGCAGGGAGGAGACAGCAAAAAAGTGCCCAGGTGAAACCAATGCACATCAGAGGCCTACACAGGATCCACCCATGCACAACACACCCTCCCAACACCATTACACCAGCAGGAGCAGGGAGGATGCATCAAAAAGTGCCTAGGGGAAACCAATGTACATCAGAGGACTAGACAGGACCCACCCATGCAAAACACCCCCTCCCGCCCCCAACACCATTATACCAGCAGGAGCAGGGAGGAGACAGCACAAAGTGCCCAGGTGAAACCAATGTCCTACAAAGGACCCACCCATGCACAACACACCCTTCCCAACAGCATGTTGCCATTTGGAGCTGGGAGCCTTGATGATGACATCTACTTGCTGCACCTGGTGCTGCAGAGGCCTGCCAACCAGCCCAGGGCCCTGGGAGCACAGGGGGTATTGAGGATGAGGAGAAGGAGGAGGAGATCAGCATCAGCAAGGAGGCCAGCCATCTCCAGGGTCAGCCCAACACCCTGGGCCCTGACTGAAGGGCAGCTGGTGATGAATACAGGCTGGACAAGGCAACCATCACGCAGTTGCTGGACACAATCCAGGCTGACATAAGCAGCCGTATAGCCATCAGCACTGCTGTGCCCCCATTTGTCAAGCTTGTGCCGGTACTACAGTACCTGGGGACTGGCAGCTACCAACACACTGTTGGCATGATGCACGGCATGGCCCAGTCCACCTTTAGTGCTGTGTTGGGACAGGTGCTGGATGCACTGCTGCTCCATGTCAATGAGCAAATCGCATTTCCAGCCACACAGGCACAGGTCACCCAGCTCAACATCATAGCAGCCCTGGAATGCACACACGTAGCACTAGTAGCCCCCCGGCAACATGAGGCAGCCTACCGGAACCGGAAGAATTACCATTCAATGAACATGCAGATGATGTGTAGCCCTGACCTAACCTTCACCCACTGCTGTGCCCGCTACCAGGGATCCACCCACGACTCCATGGTTCTTCACAACAGTACTCTGCCAGCCTACATGGAGAGGCACCAAGGCCAAAACACATTGATGTTGGGTGAGTACAAAACAAGCCTCAAATGCATGCGAAATTTCATCTGTTGGGGGGCATACACAGAGGAATCCCTGCATGCCAGCATGCGACATAGGCAGCAAAAGCACTGCAACATTCCCATGGCAGAGCCTCACACGTGAAAACCTGCACACGTTCAACACAGCAGAACATAGTCTGAATGTTACATACCTGTGAAAGCACAGTCACATATGGAAGCACAACTACCACTGAGCATCTTGTGTGTCGCAGTGCTGCACCCCACCCTGACACAGAAGAGACATTCCAACCTGGCCACTAGACAGTCATGCCAATAGAGTCCTAATGTAGGCATATTCACAAAGCCACCATACACGAGTAGTTGGAGTCATAACCATCCCTGAGATACTGACCCTTGATTTGTCAATCACATGCCTGGCCAAATGTACATGACCGTGCCAAGTAGCAAACGCAACACCAGCCATAGCGAATGCCACGACACATGACCTAACAACGTGTTACATGAACATGCAGACATAAGTCTACCCCCATCCAGTGATAATGGACAGAGTACTGTGCCATTTCGACACTGGGGTTGTGCATGCAGTAAATGATCCATTGATTGATTGTTGCACCTTGTACAACACACACCATAATGAAAGTAACCAAATAGGAACTAGCGTGCGTGTACAACATGAGAGTGACACACAAAGGAATCCACATATCAATTGATACACTGCTGCATGTAAACCTCAGGCCATGCACGTCTCAGAAGGTGAAGGATGTATGCCAACATTTCACTGAGATAGCAGGAACCTTCACAACGCATACTTGATTGTGCTGCCAATGTCACTGATGACCGAGCCTTGTACACCCACTGAACTAACCTTGCCCTAATGTGCACATTCTCTCCCATGCAGGTGAGACCAAGGTCCAAGGAGAGCATTCCTTGTTATCACCCCACCTTCTCTCTAAAATGCTAAGATCTTTTCTCGGTCCTTAAAGTTCATAATCTTGGCAAACATATGTCTTGGGGGGTGCTCCTGTGCGAGGTTTCCTGGTCAGGGCCCTATGCGCTCTCTCAACCACAAATCCCTGGGATAAGTTCCCTGCCCCCACCTTCTGGAGCAATAGATTCTCTATGTAGTTTGTGGGTTCTCTGCCTTCCTCACCCTCCGGCAGCCCCACTATAGGCTCATTGTTACGCCTGGCTCTTCCTCCTGCATCCTCGGCCCTTTGCTCCAGGGTGCGTATACGATATAGCGCCTCCGTCATTTCGCTTTGGGTGGTAGTTAAGTTTGCTGTATTACTCTGCACTTGCTGTTCTGCTGTGTTGACCCACTCTGACAGGATCCTTACATCTTGCCTTAGAAGTCCCACGTCCACCATCACCGCGTCCATCTTATATTCGAGTGGTGTTTTCAGCGCTGCTATGGCTAAGAGGATGCGGCCCTCCTCTTTTACCTTCTCGAACTGTGTGGGAGCGGATGCACTAGAACCAGCTTCTCTGGTGTCTCCATCTGGGGTGCCTCGTTCTTCCGGATGAAGGCCTCCATGCTGGTTTGTTTTCCTTTCCCTCCTTTCTGCTTCGCCGACATGCCGGTGGCACTTTTTCGTTTGCGTCGGGCCCCAGTCTCACTTCCTCTCTGCCGCCGCTTTAATTTCCAGCGGGTGTCCTGGAGCAGCTCCCTGCCTACCAGTGTGGCCTCCTGTGTCGGAGTACTCGTGTCGCTCCAGTCCTCTCCTGTTGCAGCTCTTGTTGCTCTGCACCTCTCTGCTTCTTCTGTGTCCATGCCCCACCAGGTCCAGTCAGGGCCCCGTTTGTGAAGAGAGACTATGGCGTGACAGCTGTGGTTGTTGCTGTGGCTGCCCTTAGCGCCTTGCTTGCCTGTCTCTGGTCCAGGCTCCCCTTGTGGCGAGTACCGTGGTGCACTGGTTGCTGGACTGGGCCTCCCCTTACATAGTCATTATTGGGGTTGTTTATGCTCCCGTGTCCATTTGCGTCCAGCCCATCCCTTTTGCGGCTAGATATTAACTTATTAGAACAACTCAAACTCACAATACCATCAACCATGAACCTTGACTAAATCGAACTCGATAGACAGACAGAAAAACTTCATAAATGAATCACTGAAACAATCAACAATATCTCCAAGGAAAAACCCTTCAGCCCATCACACAAGAGAACAATGGCAAAATGGTTTACTCCCAATCACAATTTCAATGACAAATCCGCTCATACAAAAAGGAAATCCAAAAGGCAAAAAAGAAATACTACGATAACCGAATCACCAAAGCCACAAACACCCAAAACGAACTGTTCAACATCATAAACGAAATGAGGAACCCAATTGGATGCAACAACACCCCAGTGCCTTCAGTGAAACTATGCAACGACCACACAGACCACTTAAAAATCAAAATCAGTGTCATCCACCAAATCATACAAAGCAGACCAGTCAACCAAAATACACAATCCACTCCCCCAACCGAGGATCCCCAGAACAAACTCCAAAGCTTCCCCCAAATATCAGCAGAGGCTTTTGTGAAGCTGGTAAGAAATATCAAAAAAGCAGGCTCCCCATTGTACCCCTGCCCTACAGACATATACAAATGAATCCTCACACAAGGCACACCCTTGGAATGTTACAGAAACCTCTTTAACCAATCACAACAGGGAAAGTCCTGCGTTTTTTCAAATCGGTGTACATCAAACCACTGCCCAAGAAGACGGCAGGCCACGTGGAAGACCTCTCCAACTACAGACCTATATCGAACATCCCGTACCCAGCAAAACTACTTGAAATCTACGTCTATGGTCAAACACAGGAACATATTGAAAAATACCAACTGCTGGACCAGGCACAAGTTGGGTTTAGACCTAAGAGAGGAACTTAGATGGCACTCTGCTCAATCTGTAATGATCTAAAGACAAATGCAGACTCTGACACAAGTTCAGCTCTTATACTTCTGGACCTCTCTGCAGCGTTTCACACAGTCAGCCATGACTTCCTCATTAAGACACTCAAAGAAATAGGAATCACCGACCTGGCCTTACTCTGGATTAAATAATTCCTAACAGACAGATGGAAACCATCTGGAATAAACCTTTCATATCCACTCCAAGAGACACCAACTGTGGAGTACCACAAGGATCATCCATAGCCCCACTGCTCTTCAATATCTACCTTACTCCACTAATCAAGCTCATTAAAAACACGGATTTTCATGCTACAGCTATGCACATGAAACACAAATCATCTACAAAATAGAACACGCACAAGAAGAAAACTCAATGATGGAAGGATATCTACAAGAACTCTATGAATGGATTAACACTCTGCAACTCATCCAAAACAGGGCTGCAAGACTTGTCCTTGGCCTAAAACCCAGGGATTGTATCTCTCCAGGACTGAAATCTCTGCACTGGCTCCCAGTGGCGGCGAGGATTAAGCTCAAAACCCTTTGCATTGTGCACAAGGCCTTCTGGGGTCTGGGACCTCAATAACTTCAATTCTTCAATTCGCTCTTCCTAAATATCTTCCCCCTCGAGCTTTTCGCTCATCCATCTCCATCTCCCTCACGGTCAGTCGCTTCTCCAAGCAGCGAGTTGGTGGTAGATCTATTTGTTCTGCTGGGGATTCCCTCTGGAACAGCCTCCCGGCCCCTCTAAAAATTGGGGAGAACCAGCTCCGGTTCCGGAAGCACCTCAAGACCTTCCTCTTTGCTTCTGCTTTCTCTCCTCCTCTCCCCTGTTGATCTCCTGACTGAATTTGAAACTGCACTGGTTACCTGGCTACCCACTGATCTCAGACCCAGGTCTCCTCCCCACCAGTTACACACCTGCACTGCCCCCCTGGCAACCCTTGCACTGGCAGACTGTTCCGTTATCCCTACAGCCCAGACTAGCACTTTACACGTGATGGCTGCACTTACCGTTGCTACCTGCTGGCCACACTTATTTATTTATTTATTGCCTTTATTTGTTGCTTTTATTTATCTTACGGTTATCCTATGTACCGCACTATCCCCTCCACGTTCCCTCTGCACTGTTCCCCTCTCCCCTCCCCTGCACTTGTGCAATCTCAATGTGACCTGGCCTAATAGGATCACTGTCTTTGTCTTCCCTCTGTTTCCCCTCCCAGGCCTCGTCGCGCTTTGAAACACCTGTGTATAGGTGCGTTATAAATGCCATATCATATCATATATCATATCAGGGCTTTGGCATTTCTTTGTCCTGTAGACTGTAGTGTGTGTCTATGAGGAGGCATAACTAAACAGAACCCAAAGACATACAAAGCAATGCCAGGACTGGCGTTATTAAACCATCCATGGGAGTATCTACCTTACTCGAGGGGCAGTTCACCCTATTGACACAATAAATAGTCTGTTGTTAGCACAGCAGGGTTTGGTTAAACTATGCGAAAGGGCAGTTCAAGAGACCAATTTGTTTTTACCCCAACCCCTCAATGGTAATTTCTGTTATGTTAAGTCTGTCCACTCACTGAACATTTGTGTCTAAAGCTCACCAGGGGCTATGCTATCCCTGATGCAGAAACACTCCACCTCTTCAAGGACTTTGCTCATGAATCAATGAGCCATAGAAACATTGCATATCTGCACCAATAGTTGTATGAAAGGTGCTTCCCTCTACAATACGTAAATGAGTTTTCTCCCTTGAAATTTAGAAATAAAACAATGCCTTGTGCAAGCATATAGGTATGGGAACTCTTTCCGGAACAACTTATAACTGAGCATTCTGCTCACTTCTGCACTGAAACAAGCACTGCCTGAAAGAAACCTGCAAAATAATGTACTCTGACAGGTCACTGCATCTGTCAGTCAGCCTTCCGGGGTATGTGATGACAGCAGGTAAAGCTTTGCAATCACAGTTGACCTAAGTATTCTCTGAAAAATCAATCCACCCCACTGGGCTTCATGTGTTCTACCTACAGGGTCCCAAAATCCAAATCCTAACCCACATTTTCTAGAACTGGAGTTGAAATAGTACATGATATCCTCCTAGAATATCCAAGGGTAAAAGGACACACATATCTATCTAACGATTGTTTGTATAGCGCTGCACGCGCGAAGGCCTCTCCAGTGGTTTTAATTTAGTCTTCTTACTTCATAGTAAAGAACATTTTAAAATGTGACTGCAATATGCCCCCAGGGTGTCAAGCCCCCCAGGGGCACTGGTGAGAGAACACTTGGTACTGTGCATCTGCAAGGATGAATGTTGTATCACCTTTCTCTCAGCTGACCAACGAGACTGACCACTGCTTACCACTAAGAAGCCCCAAGAGGAAACACTTGAAAGAAAAACATATATTGTTATGTCCTATCCCCCTGACTGATCAGGTTACATAATGAAGGTATTCCCAGACAGATAACTACAAAAATTACTTTTTATTTTCCTTTAATCCCTTATTCAGATATACGCCCCTGCCTCGGTTTCCTCTACTTGGATTTTCTGCCTCAGAGATAGCTGTGAACATGTGGGGTCAGACCGTGATCAAGCTTTCAAATGGACCAACATAAATATAAAGCAGGATTACCACTTGTGTCATTGTGAGTTAACCCCAGGGAGACAGGGGATGCGAATTACCATAGGTGTGTCCTGGCCATGATATCATGCACCCCACAATCAAAAGGTATGGGGGTGTTCCCGGGAAGGGCTAGATGGTGCCTCTATGTTGGGTGGCACCAGATTAAACATAAAACAGGATGACCACGTGTGTCATGGTGATTTAACCCCGGGAAGGTAGGGGATGCAAATTACCATAGGTGCGCTCAGGCCATGATATCTTGCACCGCCAGTAATCACAAGGTATGGGGGTGTCCAGGGAAGGGTTAGAAGGTGACTCTACATTGGTTGGGACCAGATTAAATATAAATCAGGATGACCACGTGTGTTATTGTGAGTTAACCCCAGGGAGGCAGGGGAACGCAAATTACCATAGGTGTGCTCAGGCCATGATATCTTGCACCCCCCACAATCAAAAGGTAAGGGGGTGTCCAGGGAGGGGCTAGATGAGCCCTGTCTATTGTTTGGGACCAGATTAAACATAAAACAGGATGACCATGTGTGTCATTGTGAGTTAACCCCAGGGAGGCAGGGAATGGAACAAGTTACTTACCTGTAACCCTTGTTCTCCAGCATGAGTCTGGCTTGGATTCACATGCTCATGAATATTCCCCGTCATCAGGCTGGGAATCCTCGGTAAAGAAAAAAATCTGTTTCAGTTTCGTTCTGAACTGTCTTTCTACTAATAACCAATCACTGGTCTATGGGTCATACCGCCCCTAGCCAATGACTGCCCTCTACCTAAGCCCCTCCTCTGCCAGCTATCTTCAGATTTGGTAGCACGTAAAGTGGCAGTACGACCAAGAGAAGAGCCGCAGAGGGGTAGGCGGGAGGGTTCGCATGTGAATCCATGCCAGACCCATGCTGGAGAACAACAGTTAGAGGTAAGTAACTTGTTCCTTCTCCAGCATGGGGTTTGGCATGGATTCACATGCTCATGAATATAAGAATACAAAGCAGTACACACATGCACAACCACGGGAGGTGGCAAGGCTCAACATTAAGCAATACAACAACTCAACATTAAGCATCTCTTACCTCCTCACCAGGCTCACCTTAAGCGAACAGTTTGCGCAGCACTGCCTGGCCGACTCTGGACTCCTCCCTGGAATCCCGGTTGATGCAGTAAAATTTAGTGACGGTGTGTGTCGACCTCCACGTAGCAGCCCTGCAGATGTCGATCAGGGGCACACCAGACAGGAACGCCATGGTAGCAACGATCGCTCTGGTAGAATGGGCTCTCGGATGGCCGGACAACGGTCGGTTTGCGACCCGGTGACAGTGCATGGTACAGCAGGAGAGCCATCTGGAAATGGAAGCCTTCAAGAGGTCCTTCCCTTGGTTCACAGGTCCAAAGTTCACAAACAGCTGTGATGTCTTCTGAAAACTCTTTGTGCGTTCCACGTAGAACTTCAGCGCTCTAGCCACATCCAGCGAGTGCTAAGTCTTCTCAGCCGGCGACGAAGGCGACAGGAAGAAAACAGGTAACACCAAGGGCTCGTTGAAGTGGAAGACTGACGGCACCTTGGGCATGAAGGAGGGGTGCGCCCTCAGCACCACCCTCGTCTCGTGGAATGTCAGGAATGGAGGTTTACAGGAGAGGGGCTGGATCTCTCCCACTCCTGTCGTGGAAACGCTGTCTGCCACGACAGGAACTTCAACGGTGCCGAATGCAGAGGCTCGAATGGCGGCCCCATGAGCCTGGACAGCACCACGTTGAGATCCCACGCCGGGGTTGGAGCCTTCACCGGCAGGAATGATCGGAACAATCCTTTCATGAACTCCTTCACCAGGCGATGGGACCATAGGGATGACCGGCCGGAGTTCTGGTGTAGCGGGAGATAGCCGCCAGATGGATCTTGATGGAGGTATGTGCCAGGCCCACCTTGACCAGCAATAGCAAGTACGGCAGCACCTGAGGTGCCGTAATCTGAAGAGGATTAATCTTCTGTGCACGGCACCAGACAGAGAACCTCTTCCATTTGTGTCCATAATACTTGAGAGTCGAGGTCACTTTGGCCTTCGCAAGCACCTCCTTGCAGTCCTCCAGGATATCGTATCCTCCGAACTCTAGTGCTGCAGGAGCCAGGCCTACAGGTTCAGCGACCCCGGGTCGTGGTGGAGGATGGCACCCCCTTCTCTGGCAAGAAGATCCGCGTCCATCGGCAGTTTGGTTGGGGGGGACGCTGACATGTTCAGAAGGTCTGGGAACTAAATCTGCCTTGGCCACGCCGGTGCAACGAGGATCATCCTGCACCGGGACTGTCTGAGTTGATTCATGAGTTGCAGCAACAACGGCAATGGCGGGAATGCATACAGGAACAGGCCGTCCCAGGGGAATGAGAAGGCATCGCCCATACTCCCCAGCTGGGGAAACCTGCTGGTGAACCTTTGACACTGTGTTCATCGCCGTCGTGAATAGGTCGATCTGGGGATTGCCCCATTGTTGGAATAGGAGATCCACCTGATCCTGTCGCAGCTCCCACTCGTGGCACGAGCGCAGCTCCCTGCTGAGCGAGTTGGCGATGGTGTTTCTTATTCCTGCCTGATGGAAGGGGACCAGAAACATCTCCTGGGCGACGGCCCAGTGCCACAGATCCTGCGCTTCCTTGGATAGGGCTGGGGATCTGGTGCTCCCCTGCTTCTGGATGTAGAACATTGTGGTGGTGTTGTCGGTGAAGACCCTCACCACTTTTCCCTTGAGGGACGGAAGGAATGACCTGAGGGCCCAGAACACGGCTCGGAGCTCCAGGACATTGATGTGAAGCGACCTCTCCTCCGGGAGCCAAAGGCCTCTTGCGTGCAGATCTCCGGTGTGCGCTCCCCATCCCTCCAGGGTCGTCCGTCGTCACTGTTTCTTGATATGTCGGGGTCTGGAAGTCCATACCCGCTGCCACATGCACGCGGGTGCCCCACCACCGGATCGCCTGGTGGAAAATCTTGTTGAGTGAGATCCTGTCCTCGAAGCTACCTGCTGCTTGCATCCAACGGGCGTCGAGGAACTCCTGCAGGGGTCGCATCCGCAGTCTGCATAGGCACACGAGGTAGATGCACGAGAACATCATGCTGAGTAGGGACTTGATGGACTTCACCCAGGCCACGTCCAAGGTCAACAGCCGTTGTACCTTGCCCAGGATGGCCTTCGTCCTTTCCTCCGACAGCGAAGCCAATCGTGCCACTGTGTTGAGTCTGGCTCCCAGGAACAGGGCTACTTGCGACGGTACCAAGTTGGATTTTGCGAAGTTGATGGAGAATCCCAGATCCGTGAGCAGTTGGACGGTCTTTGCTGTGTGATCGACGGCGAGTTCCCTTGACTTCGCTTGGACGAGCCAATCGTCCAGGTAGAGGTAGACGTGGATCCACTGCAGGCGCAGCTGCACCGCCACTGGTGCTAGGCACTTGGTGAACACTCTGGGCGCTGACTTCAATCCGAAGGGAAGGGCCTTGCACGTGCTGGAGGGTGACCATCCGGAACTTCCGGGATCTGATGTACTTGTTTAGACGATGAAGATCCAGAATGGGTCACCAACCGCCGGTCTTCTTTTGGACTAGAAAGTATTGCGACTACACCCCGGAGCCCCGGAGCCTCTTTGGGACAAGTTTGATGGCCCCTTTTCTTAACATCGCCCGTACCTGCAGCAGCAGTTGGTGGATGTGGTTTTCATTCTTGGCCACGGGTGGAATACAGGGACACCTCTTTTGAAATTCCAGGGTGTGCCCGGGGGCCAGGGTCTGTAATGGTCAGTGGAGATGGACTCCCACACGCTGACGAACTTCGCCATCCGGCCTCCCACCGGGGTGCTCCGGTGGGGGCCTGACGCCACGGCCAGTTCGATCCTGCTTCATTGCGGCCTTGGCCTCCTTGGCGACGACGACGAGGTCCTCCTGTCTTGCCGCGTCCTCTGTAGGCCTCCTGAGAAGAGGAGCGCGCCGCCTGCCGCGTACCTCCTTTGGAGGCACCTTGCTTGCGAATGGACGGCCGCCATAGCTGAAGAACACCCAAGGCCCGAGCCGTCTCGGTATCCGCCTTGATGGGCTGCAGAGAGTCGCCCACTGTCTTGCCGGACAGGTTATTCCCGTCCAGAACCTTGGTTTGCACGTCCTGGTGGAAGTCGGTGGCCTTGAGCCAACAGCACTGGCGAAGGCAAACGCTGTTGCCCATCTGAAGGAAACCGGTGTCTGCGATGTCTGTGGCCACCGTGATGGCGTGGTCCGACGCCACTTCGCCTTACTGCAGGATTTCCAGGGCCTCGGCCCTCTTGTCGTCCGGGAGGAAGTCCAGCAAGGGAGCGATCTTGAACACAGCTCCCTGTCTGTAGCGTACCATGATCGCAAGGGCGTTGGCTGCTTTGATCGTTGTCACCACCAACGAGATGACTCGTCGTCCCATGGCGTCCAGCTTCTTCCCCTCGCCGTCCGGTGGGGAAGTTGAAGTTGATGCTGCTGCCCCTGCCGCCTTCTTCTTGGCTGCCGTGGAGAACACTGAATCCGGGGACGGTTGTGCCCTGAGACACATGGGGGCAGAGTCCGGGACCCGGTATTTCTTCTCATACCGGTCTCTCCTGGCGGGAGCCATGGATGGGTTCTTCAGAAGCGCAAGCCCCTCGTCCCAAATGTCATCCAGTAGCGGGATTGAGAGGACCGTCTTCCTCTTGGCCTCCCGCCATTGGTAGAGGAAACCTTCTTTCTTCTGTTCTTCGGAGCAGAGCTGGAAGAGCTCCGATGCCCTGGCAATCATGGTGTGGAAGGAGCCAATTTTGTCGGGTGGGGAGGCCCGAATAGGTGGTGAGGGGAGGTCCATTCCGTCGTCACCACCATCGTCGTCTGTCCCCGTCGTTACCGTCTCTGTTCCCATCTCATCCCTCGGAGGAGGGGATGGGGGTACAGGCTGAAAGGGGGGAGGAGGATGAACCTGTCTCCGCTTGTTCGGCAGGCTTCCCGATGGACCAGGTTCCGCTGGGTCCTCGGTGGGAGGTAAGGGCATCCTCGTCATTATCTCTGCACACAGGGACTGTATGGCCATCAGGATCGCCCCTGAGTTGTCCTGTGGTATGGGTGCAGATTGCAACGGGAACGATGATCTGGGTACCTCGTCGGCCCCCCCGTCGCTCAGCTCGTAGGCTCTCCTCGTAGACCTCGTCGGGATCGTTCCTGTGGGACTTAGCATCCTCGACCTTCCTGTCAGGATCCTTTGGACGCTTGCCAACTCATCCTCAGAGGTGGTATCTATGTCCGTTATGGCTACCGTGCCCCCCTCTTTTCCCTGCCGGGGTTTCGCAGGGGTCTTCTCGATAGGCAGAAAAGACGATTCCCTCCTGGGTGGCAGGGAAACTCTAGCCCCTGAAGTCGCCTCCACTGGGGGAGCCTCCGCAGGCTCCCCCACGACTCCCTCAGAGAGACAAAGCTTTACCTCACTGATGAGGCCCAACAAGGCTGAAACACGTGTATGGGGTTGCTTTTGGTGCTCTTGTTCAGAGAGGAATTGCCATAGGATTTCGGTGCTGGACTGCCCATGTGGGTGGGACAAAGACTGATATGCAAATGGATATTTCCCATCTGTGAAAGGTACAGTGAGCAAAAAGCGTGTGCTGCAAACTCTCATCTCAGAACAGGTTATCATGCCATGTTCTTTCTAGAGAGGAGCGCCTGCTACCTTCTTTGTAATGTTTGCAAGGAACTTGGGGTTGGTCACCCTGAGTTACCTGGGGGCAACCAGACGTGGACTCCCTGCTCACTGTGCTCAGAGAGACAAAGCTTCACCTCACTGATGAGGCCCAACAAGGCTGAAACACGTGTATGGGGTTGCTTTTGGTACTCTTGTTCAGAGAGGAATTGCCATAGCATTTCGGTGCTGGACTGCCCATTTGGGTGGGACAAAGACTGATATGCAAATGGTAATTTCCCATCTGTGAAAGGTACAGTGAGCAAAAAGCATGTGCTGCAAACTCTCATCTCAGAACAGGTTATCATGCCATGTTCTTTCTTGAGAGGAGCGTCTGCTACCTTCTTTGTAATGGAACCAGTAAGTGTCATGCTTCCCTTGTCCTGGGCAATGTCCATGCCGTGTAGGCCTCAAAGATCTTCCGGAATCCTCTGAGAAGTGGAAACACAACGAAAAGTGCCCTTGAGGGGCATAGAAATTTCTGAAAACGGGTCCCCGTTTATCGGAATCGAAGTCGGTGGAGCTTGAGGCTCGATTGACCAAAAATATAAGAGTAAACTCTTCGAAAAAACGCAAACGCAGTAAAAGCTTGAGAGCTACAACACGAGGACTCCCAACACTTGAACGTGCGCAAAAAATCTGAAGATGGCTGCCAGAGGAGGGGCTTAGGTAGATGGCAGTCATTGGCTGGGGTCAGTATGACCCAGAGACCGGTGATTGGTTATTAGGAGAAAGACAGTTCAGAAACGAAACTGAAACTGATTTTTTTCCTTTACCGAGGATTCCCAGTCTGACGACAGGGAATATTCATGAGCATGTGAATCCATGCCAGACCCCATGTTGGAGAAGCGAATTACCATAGGTACGTTCAGGCCATGATATATTGCACCCCCCACAATAAAAAGGTATGGGGGTGTCCTGGGAGGGGCTAAATAGTGCCTCTGCATTGGTGGGACCAGATTAAACATAAAACAGGATGACCACTTGTGTCAGTTTAAATTAACCCCAGGGAGGCAAGGGATACAAATTACCATTGGTGTGTTCAGGCCATGATACCTTGCACCCCCAAAATTAAAAGGTATGAGGGTGTCCAGGGAAGGGATAGATGGTGCCTCTAGATTGGTTGGGACCTGAGTAAATGTAAAACAGGGTGACCACTTGTGTTAGTGTAAATTAACCTCAGGGAGTCAGGGATGCGAATTACTGTAGGTGATATCTTGCACCCCCACTATCACAATTGTTTGTACTGTTCTTTTAAGTGTATGAATGCTGCACCTATAGTACATGTGGATAGTATTCAACGTTATGACGTGCGGTATGTCAGGGCAAAATAGTTTTGATGTAGTGGTGCACATAGGTCTGATATAATGTCCTCTCTAAACATAATGGAATATTCGCTGCAGGCCCGGGTGAAGATGGTTGGAGCTCCCCTTGCTTAGAGCAGAAAGCAGTCTGAGGCTCCTGTGGGGTGGAGGGCATACATAATAATGGAGATAATGATAAGATTAATAGCTGCCAATTATCACCAGCCAGCAGGGAACTGAAAACACTGAATGACCGCT
The DNA here is from genome assembly GCF_040938575.1 of Ambystoma mexicanum. Taxonomy (NCBI): domain Eukaryota; kingdom Metazoa; phylum Chordata; class Amphibia; order Caudata; family Ambystomatidae; genus Ambystoma; species Ambystoma mexicanum. Next base: position 269,496,171 of record NC_090921.1, on the reverse strand, counting down.
GAATAGCTGTAAATGATCCTTCTTAAGAAAGTGGCTGGCGTGGAGGAAACAGTGTTGAATGTAGGTGATAATATTTCTGTTTTCCTCAAAGTGACGGCAGGACGGGCTCCAGCAGCAGCACTGCCAGCGGACACTGTAAGACTCAGAAAGTGAGCAATATTTAAAGGAATATATTGCTGTGTTATTACACTGCTGAGTGGCAATATGGAGGCTGTTGCTGGCGGCCCCCTGAGGCTCGAGGCCCCTTTCATTTGAAAAAGATGAAAGGCCATGCCGCCGTCCCTGATTCTCTGCTAATGTGATGTCCTTGTTGCTTACTAGCAAAGTATACAGCAAACATGGCTGGGAAGAACCCAGCAGCTACGCACCAGGGATATAGAGCCGCAGAGTCCTGTTAACATAAAACGACAAGTTCATAACTGTTTTATGAATACACAAGTCCAAGCTGAGCTAAATACAACTCTTCCATTGGCCTGGATGTGGACGTTTGGCAGTAGATTGTGTTGCTGCAGAGCTTGCTTGGTGCCCCCATCTTTCCTCCAAGACTAGCTTGCAGAGTTTAATAAAAGGTATTATGTGCAGACGTAATGTTCTAGTTCCTGCGCACTGTTTGTTTTGAAGGGCTATTCCTGGCACCTTTACTCCCAATGTTTGGTCCAACTCTTAGAGGCTCAATATCCTTGCATAACAGGACATAGCCGAGTGTGGGACAGTATTCTGGAGGGCTTGAGCAACTTCAGTGGCTGGAAGCAATAGGGGAGAACATGTAATGTTGGTTCTACCACAGTTACTGGCTGGTAAGACTATGGGCTTCATTACAAGTTTGCCGGTCCGGAAACAATGGTACCGGTAAGCTTGCCAGTACCGTTGTTTTCGGACCGGCAAACTACGAGTGGGTCACCCGCTCGCAGACCTTGACGGATGCACCGGCACTGTTGCACACAATGCCTGTGCATCCGTCCTGCCCATTTTCCGGCACCCTGCCGTAGGGACCGCCAGGGCCGTAATGCCCCGGTAAGTCCCCATTGCTGGGCACTGGAACAAAAATGACTCTGGCGGCAGCCGTGCTGTTTTTACTGGCACGACTACTGCCGGACTCACAATGAGGCACTATGTCTGCCTGTCAAATCAAGTGATACGAGACTGGGGGAGGGCCAGTGCAGCAATAATGCAATTCTATATGACAATATTGGGACCACCAGCAGAGGAGCACCAGGTTAAACTAATTTGTCCCTATACTTATTAAAACTGTCCTATTGTGAGGGTGTAAACGTAATCACTTATGAGCACTCCAATTTTTGCAGTTGAAGTCAGTGGGCCTCATTACGAGTGTGCCGATCCGGTAACAACGGTACCGGTAAGCGTACTGCACACTACGAGTCTGCGGGCAGGTGCAATCCGGCCTGCCAAGGTCAGACCTGGTGGGCAGAAAGGCACCTGCCTGTAGACTTTCACGGAAGCCGGTGCTTCTGCCATCCCCATTCCCATTGAGTCCTATGGGACTCAGATGGGAATGGGGATTTACCATTTACCGGCGCCTGACTTCCCGGAACACCAGGGTCGCAATTCCCTGGTGTTTATGGCAAGCAAGGTGCCGGTAAATTTTGCAAGTCCAACGGTAACCCGTCGGTAGCACGGCAGGGTTACCGCAGGACTTTTAATGAGCTCAGTGTGAGATTACATTAACGCCCAGGATTACACACTTTCGCTAAACAGCGAAGCAGGGATTTTAAACCACTGTGCAATTTGGGCACGGCCACCTTCTTCCGCGCTTTACTTGGAACAAATATTTAAGTTTTGGGTGTCAAGACCTACAATAATACTGTCCTATAGAGTTTACTTGTAAAATCCACAAATTGCATAGTAAAGCATCATGATAACCTGTAAATCCTTATAGTAGCATGTTAGGCAAAAATAATATCAGCGTACCTTTATTTTCCACATCCTGAATGGAAAACTATAAGCTGCCAAATATCCATTTACCCACTTTATTTTCAGCGCTTTCAGACACACAACAAATGAGGCGTAAAAAAACTCACTTAGGGTTGGAGATTTGTCACAAACCTCCAGCGTGTTGTTATGTATGGTTTAAAGAACATTCAACTAAGGACACGAAAGCACACTTTACGTTTTGGGATATAAAGCTATTAGACGTTATTGGTGTGAAAACATTTTCAAATGGTGGTTTATTGTGTTGCTCTATTTAAATGTCACAGATTTCAGTTGGAAAGTCACCATCATGCATAAGAAAGCCTCTGCTGCTTATGATACAAGAAACGTGTTGTCGGGTTTATTACGCAGCCTGTGTGTCTCAGGGGGGCTGTGACACTGGGAAAAGGGTAGTGCTTGATGAGTTGAACTGTTGGCACTTGGTTTGTGTGATATTCTGCATCCCCTACAGATGACAGGAATGGGCAGGGGCGGAGCTACAAAGACATCACTGGCCAATCCCAGGAAGGGAGCTGTTGGATGGTGGGCTATGCTGCTGTATTTTCTCATTTTTCATTTTGAGCTGTTTGTATGGCTGTAGCCATCTGTGGGTGGGCGGGGTAATCAAATGGAGCACAAGCTACCATGGGATGCAGGTAGCATACAACACCGGCAAAGACTCTTGCAGAGGTCTTGTCAGAGCAGCTTTTTTTTCTCTGGCACTCTGAGAGGAGAGAGAGGTACGCTTCAGGAGAGTGCGTTTTCACTGAGGCCACGCAGAGCTGGGAGGCCAGGGGGGCTCAGGCCTTCGGTGCAGGAGAAGCTCTGTGGGGTCAGGCGCCTGCACAGCAGTGGCTTTGGGGCTAATCAGCAGAGGCATCAGCGTGGGGGCAGTGTCAGTGAGGAGGGCACATCAGCTTAGGTGTCCCCCCCCACATAAGATGCGTGATTTCCCCTGGCCCCCTAAGTGCTGTGGAGCGGCCCGTACTGGCATTCGGATGCACCACGTGAGCAGTACTGAAGGAGTAAACTAGTGAAACAACTCCAGGAATGCCGGAAAAAGTGCAGGACTTCGGTCTGCATACCGCAATCCCAATATATAGAACCGCCCCACCACGAGTAGAACTCTGGCACATAGAAATGGGGCCAGATACCAAATGCAAACCTGAGCTCACGAAACTTGCACCTTTCCCACTACGAATGCACCAGAGCGCAGCTGCTCTCTGGCCACGCCCACTGTGAACTCAACTCACCACAACAAAGTGCACTGAGCCAGACTCGCTGCAAAACTATTACAAAAAAAAGTCTTTCTACCAAGATCTCACCTTTTGTGAGAATGCACAGAGTGGTAATCTCTCCTTTGGAACCCTGAGACAAAGAAGAGCGCTTAAAAGGGCACTTTCCCAAAACCAGCCTGTATTAAAGTATTGGGGGACCAAGGGCTTTCTTGGGGGTGGTGTGTTGGAGGCTTCTTGGGGATTGGTGTTCAGGGACAGCAGAGGCTCCCAGCTGTACGCTACGCAGGGTGCCCGAGCCAGTGCCCCAGCAAAGGTTGGGGAGGGGCAGTACAGGGGGGACACCCATTGACCCTGACCCTCATGGGTGGGGGTGTGACTGACCCTAGTCATCAGTGGAGAAACTTTGCTGAAAATTTTGGGGGGGACATGTCCTCTGAAGAAAAGGTGCCCCATTCAAATGAATGGCGCCAAAATAGAGTGCCATTGGGGGGGGACAAACACCCCCGCCCCCCTAAAATTACGCCCATGCTAGCCATCCTGTTTTGGGAGTCTCTCCACACCCAGAGGCTGAGGGTCTCGAGTGCTGTGTGGAGTGGGGAGGAGGACTAAGTCTTGTTGTGGGTCAGACATCCAGGAGTGTCAGTGGTGGACCCTAACCGTGAGGGGAGTCCGAGTGCTTGGAGGCAGAGGGTTTTTCGTGGTGTAGCGTGCCTCGCCCGCAGCAGCAGTACTCCAGTGGGGGCTGACCCTGTTACCCAGCAACCCCTGGGTGAAGGTGTTCTCTGAGGGGGACGCTGTCTCTCTTGATTGAGTTTCTCTTTGCTTAGGCTCCAGGGGGGTTCACAGTGGGCATTACCACAGGCCCGGGCCTGATATTTTTGCAAGGCTTGACAAACTGCCGTCTTGTTGTCTGTTGGCTTTCCTGGATGAGTTGGAAGGAGGCGTTACAGGGATTACGATTTTGCGAGACTCCAGCGGGACATGGAGCATCTGCTCCTCCCAAAATGGTGGCATCGGCAGGGGACATGATGTCTACGCAGAGGGAGACATTGCAGCCTTGCTTGAGGAGATCAGGGGAATCCGGTCCGACATTGGTCACAGACTGGACAAGTTGGACCGCAGAGTAGACACAATGGAGGACAGGATAGAAGGCTTGGAGTCCAACCAGCCCATGGTTCACATATTGGAAGCACAGATTGACACCAGATTGTCAGCCCTGGATAGGAGGGATGAGGAGAAACCCTCAAGATGGATGACTTTGAAAATGGGGAAAGGAGGAATAATCTTAATTTTTGGATTTCCTGAGATGGAAGGGGAGACTGAACGGGACATTGCCCGCATGTGTGGATGTGGTCCAGCTATTGTTCAGTAATGATGCGACAATCAAGCCTACTATAGACAGGATCCACAGGGCGAGATGGAGCTGGAGAGACAAAATCTGTCCTCGTCCATTTTCATTCATTCATTATTATGCGGAAAAAGCCAAGATTTTAGAGGAAGCCAGGAAGTCTAATTCTATTACCTATAATAACGCAACCATTACGATTTTCAGGACCTCGCCTCGTTCACCCTGGCAAAACGATGGATGTGCTCCCTCTTAATGCAGTGGCTCAGAGGGGAAGGGATACGCTATCACTCAGGGTTTCCCTTCTCTCTTGTTTTTGAGAATGAAGGACAGCAATATTGGCTGGTATCGGAGGACGACATTAAAGGAATGATTTCAGAACTTGTAGATCCCCAGAGTGGCCAAAGACACGATCCCGTGAAGGGTGCAGAGGCAGGGGGTGGGGGGCAGGAGGCAGGTCCCTGACTCAAGGAGATTCATGAAGTTGAATACCACCCACTCCCCCGGCCAATTGTTATTGAGGCCTGTGCTGGAGAGAAGGAGAAATTGCTTCGATTTTGATGGAGTTTTTGTAACGTCCTCATTGGGTGTTGTGAGAAAGGTACTTGGAGGGGCTGTTATTTTGAGTTTCGGGGCATTTAAGGGTTTAACTGGTTTGGGTGGCGGGTAGTTAGGAGGTTGAGGATTTTGGTTGTGGTTTGGATGTGAGGAGGGGATGGGGTTCTGAGGATTGGAGTGGGGTAGGCAGGGGGCTCAAGAACTCAGTTGGAGTGGGGCTGTCTGGTGGTTCAGTCGGGTGCCACTGATGGCTGTGTATCGTGACTTGATGCCTGGGGTGGAGGGACGGGGGGGAAAGAGTGCTGGTGGAGGGGAGAGTGGGGATCAAAGGGTTTTGATTGGGGGCAAGAGGGAATTCAGGTAATTTCACAGGTTTCTTTGACCATGGGAGCAAGGCAAGGGTGCCTAGAGCTAGTTCCTAGGTACCAGTGAACAGTTGCAATATTTTTGTTGAGTTCTGTCTCTGCTGATGGCTAGTCCTCTGGCTGCGTTGACGGTCGGGTCCTTAAATGCAAGGGGTATTAATTCCCAAATGAAGAGGTCTCTGTTGCTTCGTGCGTTTTCTCGTGCCAAGCTGCATGTGTTATCCCTACAGGAGACGCACTGGTTAAGAGGGAGGGAGCCATGTCTTAGGTCCACAAAGATAGAGAGGGTCCACCATGCTTCATTTATGGTAAAGGAAATGGGGAGTAGCGGTTATCCTTTCTTGTAAGGTGGCTTTCAGGGTAGAGAAAGAGCTGAAGGATCTGGATGGGCAGTTTTGTGTTCCTGCGGGGTACCCTGCAAGGGAACATGTTGACCCTGGGCATAGAGTATTGTCCAAACGTAGGACAAGTTGCGTTCTGGGAAAGGTTGAAGCATAGACATTTGTCCTTTGTGCAGGGCCCACTAATTGTGGGAAGGGATTACAATGGGGAGAGCAAGAGCAACCCAATACTGGAAGGGAGACTCCAGTAGATAAACCACGAGATGGGGGTGATGGATTCCCTGACGCCCCCATCTGTAGATGGCTCTCCATTCACGTTGTACTCTCAAGTGCACAATTCCTTCGAGGATCGATCATATTCTAGTTGATCGTGGTCTACGTGAACACTTTTCTGACTTTCGAGATGACCCAGTGCCATAATCTGACCATGATCTGGTGTGGATGGAGGTGAGGGGGGGAAGGATGAGATGGTCCGCGTAGGAGATGGTGGAAATGTAATGACTCCCTTCTACAGGATAAAGAGTCTGCCTGGACCCTGCTCATCAGCATAAAGGAGTATTTTGAATGTAATGATAATGGGGAGGTTAGTTCGGACACATTGTGGGAGGGTTTTAAGGCTATGATCAGGGGGGGAATTGATCAGAATGAGTTCTAACAAGAAAAGAGCCAGACTGAGGGAGGAGGAGGGCATGAGAAGTAAGATTGCGGGGTTGCAATCGGTGGGGGGGGGGCTCAAGGAGTACTGGGTGCTGAATAGGTGGGGAGGCTGATGGAATACAAATTACAGCTTAAGGAATTAATGTTGAATGATACGGAAAAGAAGTTGCTCTTCCTTAAGCATAAATACTATGAGAAAGGAGGCCAAGCAGGCAGGATTCTGGCATGGATACTGCGGGAGGCCCAGAAGAATAAAATGGTTGGTGTCATGCAGACTGACCACGGGATAGCTCATTATGACAAGGAGGGTATTGGGGTTCAGTTCAGGCAGTATTATGGGGAGTTGTATATGTCAGAATATAAGGGTGACGGGTCGCATATTGCCGACTTCATTGACCCGCTGCCAATCCTGAAGTTGTCAGGTGACTTGGTGGCACCGCTGGATGAGCTGACAACAGAGGAGGAGGTGATCCGGACAATGAAATCCATGAAGGGGGGCACATCTCCCGGGGAGGACAGCGTCTGTGGCAAGTTCTACATATTGTTTCCATCCTACCTGGTTCGGGTGTTTAACACAGTGTTGGAGGGGAGGCCCTCTGCGATACTATGATGGGGGCAATCACAGTGGTGATGCACTTGCACGATCCTAATGCACCGTGCATGAAGACCGTCTGTTTGTTCTCCCTTGTCTTCACCCCTTAATTGCACTTGGTAAAACTGCAGAGTCGTCGTCAGGCCTATTTGCTGTGTCTCAACTGTTAATTGTATTATATGCACTTACTCTGCCTGTGCAGACTAATATCGTCTCAGAACATCACAGGCTCTGATTCAACTGTTTTTCCCCATGCTTCCACCCTCCTTGAGCACTTTGAAACACTTTCCTTGTGTATAGGCCTTTTATAAATAAACATTACCATACCATACCAAGGAAGGTATGGATCTGATGCAGTGTTCCTCCTAGCGACCCTTCCCTCCGCTTGATACCAACGTTGAGATACTGGCAAAAATGCTTGGGAACAGGTTGGAGTGTATCTTGCCTTCTTTGGTCCAGGGGGATCAGGTGGGCTTTGTTAGAGGTCAGCGGGGCTTGGACCATATTCGGAAAACCATTGAACTGATGCACTTTGCACAGGAATCCGATCTGGGCACCTGCCTCCTTCCACAGGACTCTGAAAAAGCATTTGATAGGGTGGAATGTAGGTATATGTGAACACTTTTTGGAAAAATGGGGTTACGGGTCAACTTTTGCAAATGGGTGGAGGCTCTATACAGCGCCCCGGCCACACGATTGCAGGTTAACGCTTGTCTTACAGAGACCTTTTCTCTGTCTTGTGGCAGGGTAATCCGCTATCTCCGCTCCTGTATGCTTTAACCATGGCCATAGCAATTCGTCAATACCCCAGTAGAAGAGGGGAGATGGATTTTAAGCTTTCCTTGTTTGCTGATGACATTCTGTGTTTATTTATTTGCATCGCACATAACCCATAGGTATCTAGGCGCTAGTTTCATTGAATTGTGGAAGTGCAGGTTATTTATAATGTGCATGTTTTGTTTGTTTTTTTCAAAAGCGGATCCAGGATTCAAACCTGTGTTTCCTCTGCGTGGTCTTGCTTCCAAAACCTGCACGTTGCCACAGAGCTAACCTCCCCTCCCGCTAACTTAGTGATGTGGAGCAGGGGCGTTGCTGGGGGGGGGCTAAGGGGGCTATAGCCCCTGATGTTTTGGTTGTAGCCCCGAGATAGAATCTCAGGAACTACAGCCAAAAAACTAGCTAGCCCCCAGTCCCAACAGTTCCGACATTACCGTAGCCCCGGGTCTTTTCCAGACCTAGCAACTCCCCTGATGTGGTGTCATCCGTCCTAGAATTGCTGTCTCTTATAAACATTTGGGATCTTTTCAGGGGTTGAATATTAATACCCCTAAATCATTAATAATGGCATTGAAGGCCTGGGCCTCCTGTATTGAGGGTAGAAGACAGGTATATAAGATTGGGGTGGCAAAGCGATACCTGGGTATCCTAATACAGAGTAAACTGTCTCAGCTGGCGGAGATTAACTTTGATCCCCTTATGGTGACAGTCAAGAATGATTTGAGGTGTGGTCCGTTGGTGCTGATGTGGTATGGGAGGATGACGGCAGTAAAGATGCATGTCCTCTGCAGGGTTTTGTACCTCTTTATGGCCCTCCCGACGAAACTCCCCAATAGCTTTTCTGTGCATCTGCACTCATTGTTGAGAAGGTTTGTCTGGCAGAACAGGTGCCCCAGGATAAAGAGGAACACCCTTGCAAGGGCGCGCAGGGGATATGGTTATCCAGATTTCTACCTGTACTATTTTGCAGCCCAATTGCGGGTTTTAGTGGCGCACATGAGGGATGACTTCAGACGTTCTGGATGTATCTGGAAGATATGGACACGCCCGGCAAAAATGCAGGATTTATTATGGACCCCCCGAGTTGCGAGATCACCCTACATTGGGGATCCTATTGCACTTGTGGAAGTGGGGAGGGTTCATGGAAAAACTGCCCTCTTGGCCATCACCCATGACATCAGTGTGGGGTCCTTTGCTGGGACTTGGGCGTCAGGGCCTGTGTCTGGAGGGCACAGGCTTGGTCGGATGCTGGATTGGAAAGAGCAGGGCAGTAGTTTGGGGGGAGGTTTGGATTACGACACGATCAGTGACACTTTAGGTAGGGATTCCATCCCAATCTTTGACTACCTCAGGCCTAAGGGGAGATTCATGGATCAGAAATGGGGAGGCTAAGCTCAGGATGCCGCTTACGCCCTTTGAGAAGGTATTCAACAACTCGCTCTCGCAGAAAGGCATTCTGTCCAGACTGTATGGGGTCCTGATTATGGTGGACAGGACGTAAAGGCAGAACTTTAAGAAATATTGGAATGAGCTGGGTGGCGAGGAAATCTCAGAGGACATGTGCGGCAGGACTTTAAAGGTTGTGTTTCCTTGCAACTTCTTTACAGCATCTATCTAGCAGAATGTTAAAATGTTGCACAACAGGCATCAAAACACGCTGCAGATCTCAAAGATGTTTGCAGTAGCCCCTCCACTATGTCCGAGAGGATGTGTGTAGGTGGGGTATCTGTGGCTCACATGCAGTGGCACTGCCTGAGAGTCCAGAGTTACTGGAAGGATCTATTGGGGTAGATGTCGTAGGTGATGGGAGAACTTCTCTTATTAAACTCCCTTCAGATGCTTCTGGGGTTACCTCGTCTGATAAAAAAGGTTTTTAGATACCCCAGAATATGGGAAGCCATGCTCAGAGTTGGGTGAGCCTTAGTCCAGAAATGAGCGCCAACCTTCTGAGCCATGATGATTGGAAACGTAAACTCAAAGAAATGTTTCTTATGGATAAGTTGACGGCCCTGGTTCATGACTACGCGGGTACCTTGAAGGAGGAATGGGGCCCAGTGATACAGAAGTGGGGCTGGGATCTGCATTGATTGGTGGGGGAAAGGTCGGTACAAGTGGGGAGGTGAAGGGCTTGCAGACTGGTATTTGGGGATATGGAATAGGCTGTGATTTGTAGGAGGAACACACAACAGCAGGGATCTGATGGGTGGGAGGGGCACAGAAAGCCTTTTTCGGGTAATTTTCAGACTGCCACATGGAGAACCTCTCGCATTGGGCAGACGGGCAAGGAATTTAATTCATAGTGACTGTGGCTATTATTTGGTTGAAATCACTTTCTCTTGGTTGGGGAAGGGCAGAGTGAGGGGAGGAGTGGGGTGAAGAAAAAAATATTTCTGATAATAGACTGTGTTGATATGGAGTGTGTATTCTATTGTGTTTTATGTTGCCCCATAAAAATTTAATTTATAAAGGAAAGTGAATAGTTTGTCATTAAAGTATTTACCCGAGTTCTATAGACTAATAAAATTAAAATGAGGTAGTTAGATTGATGTAGAACTTGAATTGTTTAATTGGTTGGTCATTTTGAAATATTGGCAACAATAATTGATAAGAATAGTTTTTTTTTTTTTTGTGCATTTTTATTAATGATTGTACAGATAACACAAATGTATTGTTACTTATAATAGTTATTTCCTCATCCAAATGTTGTACTTTTAACAGCATACGCAAAGTTACATTAGTATAAAATTCACTCCACTATCATTAATAACACCTGGAGGGCTATTTGAAGAACTGTTAGCTGTCCTAAAAATACTTTCTTTTACTGCAGTATTAATGTCTGTACTTTTACCTGTTACTTTGGAACTTACTTGTTGCAATTTGGAAACTGTGGTTTTACCTTTCAATGCAACTGTTTTTATTTTTATTGGCATTTCAATTTGGGGTAAGTGCTTAGAATACAGTACATGCAGTCTGTTGTGTTCGTTTATGCATGTGAGCCGTGATTCTTTTGTACATCCGTATTTACTATAAAATCCTGCATCTACTAATACTGTATTTATACTTAAACCTTGAGATTTATGTATTGTTACAGAATGTGCTGGAGTTATTGAATTGAAAGCATAGAGTAACACTTTTTATTTCTTGCACTTGTTTAATGTTATTAAACGTTATTGCAATAAATTCAAAGAATAAATTGCTAGCATGGTTTAAAAAACAACTGTATAGCCCATCACTCCATTGACTAAGCTATCTTCGACACTAACATTCCTTTTAAAATTACTTTTGCATTTAAACAATTGTCAAGGCCTGCTGTTCTAGAAACTATGGTATAATTGGTTGAACTTTTTTTTGTATTCTACTGTATCTTTTTAGTGACAGCAGACTGGTCAGATGTATGTGATTTCTTCGAATATATTTCTCCTATGAAAATTTCACCAAATCCATTTCACTGAAAAATCAAATCATCCTTTTACTTTTTTTTTATGCGGGCGATGACCCCCGCTTCCTCTCCTCTCCCCTCCCTAGCCTAACACCCCACCTATTATGCATTACACATATACCATTTTACCTACCTTTTTCTGTGAAATATATTTAGTAAAATCTCATTAGGGGAAATGGTATTTGAAGAAATCTACGGAAACAGACTGTTCCACTTTGTCTACTACTTCGAGTGCAATTATCTTTTGATTTTCTTTAGAAATCATTTCACAATTACATTCTTCGCAATCTATTGAGGTGGACATTAAACATATTGGTTTTAGGCCTTGTTTTACTAAGGCAATATATACTTTCTTTTTGCTTCTTTTCCATATAAATTATTTATTGGCCATTCCTGTAATTTAATTATTGAGCTCTCAGTAACTGTGCCGATTCTAATTTGTTTAAGCATATTGTCATATTCAATATCTTCACTTTGTCTCATTTTCTGTTAACCCAAAGTAATGGAAATAACTCCATTGGCTATGCCTACAAAGGCTTTTACACTATCTTTTGTTTTAAAAACAAGTTATCCACTTACTGGTGTTAACTGTAAGAAATTACCAAATACAATAATATGTTTACCATCAAATATTTCATTATCATTACATTTTAGGATTTCTTGCATGTGCAAAACTATAAATGCAAGCATTATATTCGATAACATGCTGACTTCTTCAACGATTAAAACTGTAATTTAAAAAAATAACTGTAGCAACATTTTGTGTTTCTTCAGCATGTAGTTTTTCAAATTGTCATTTTTGTATCATGTTCTACTGGTAAAAAAAACAGTTTATGCAGTGTTATACTGCCAATATTGTAAGCAGCCAGACCTGTGGGAGCTGTTATAACACAATGCAACAGATTATGCAATCTGTCACTCACACATTTGTATATAAACTTTAATAAAAAAAACAAATGCTCCGAGTACCTGCTTCTCCACTAGTATATAAGAGGGTTGGTTTAACGTTTTTGCATTCACATACGCCAATTTCACATATAAGCTCATGGTCAATGTTAACAACAAAATCATGGAACACCTTTAGCTCTACATTTAACTGAACAACAAGTTATTCTAAAGAAATAACCTATTGGTTATCTTGTTGCATTGCAGCAAGATCATCTTGCATTGGGAATTGTGCTTCATTTCTTGGTATTGGTTGGCACCAAAGGGATAGATCATATTTGAATTTGGATTAAATGTTGGTTGTTGTGTATCTTTGTGTGCTAATTCTAGTTATAACATTTTGTCTTGCTCGATTTCTTCAAGCAATGAAACCATTTTTAAGGGAATGTAATGTGTTCCTTATTATGTATAAATGCTGCTTCTAAACTATTCCACTTTTCAATTAATTTTGGCTCTTTATGCCACTGAAAAAACAGCTGTATTAAGGGATACCAATAGAGCTCCCTTTTCTCTAATGAAGCATGTTAGTTTTTGGTGATTACCAACTTGGTTTTACATGCTTAAACAACCAACCATCACTGGTTTCACTTTTATAAGGTCCCTTTTCAATGTTTTATTTTACACCGTCTCAAACATTGTAATATTGTAGGACTTCATAAAGATACAAATCTTCTAAATGGTCAGAACTATCAGGGTAGTGGTTATCAAGCATGTTTCTTTTTTACTATATCGTCACTGGGTTATGACAAGCTAATATTTTTATGTGATATGGTTTTAAAACCTTATGTCTGGAGGCCACCAGGGGGCGCAGGCATGATGGCTGCCTGAGCCGTTAGCTCTACAACCAGCCCCGGAAAAACTGCGCAGTAACTACGGAGAACGGGCTCCATCCCGTTAATGAGCACACGACCCCGATCGGTGAACCAACGCCGCACCATATGGAAAACCCCCCAAGTCTGGAGGTGGCCCAGAAGCAGAGAAACACTCACGGAATTGTGGGGCTCCCCCTCCCCCACCAGCACGCCCCAGGCAACGCACAGCGACGCTGGCACCCGCTGCAGGCCTGCAGAGCCTCTGTGTTGCTAAACGAATTAGTCACCTGCACCCCCGGGCCGACGCGAGCGGAACGATAGGAGGTCCTGATGCGTGAAAATAACTGGAGCAACCCGCGGTGTCTGTGCCCACGCCGCTCCTGGAGGGGACCCCACCCGCCTGGGGCCTGCATCCACAGCCCTATGGAGGTTGCAGTGAAAAACCGCGAGCAGCGTCCCACAACGCTGCCACCGTGCGCCACAGGAGCAGGCCTACGTCCCCCCCCCCACACCAGCTGTGTGGCTTGCTCCCCTCACAAGGGGGCCCATCACCATCTGGGCCGACGCGGGAGCGTGCCCAGACACCCTCTGCACACGACCCTAAGGAGAAAGTTGAGGAGGGGGGAGTGCTGCCCCAACGGGACATTGGATTTTTGAGGCCATATTGCAGCCCATACAGACGCTGCCCTGCAGACACCCATAAAGTGCCCACACAAGGACCCCCCCAGCACACAGTTTTGCATCTGGGCCGCCGCTCTCAGGGGACTGCTACCCTAAATGCCACACTGCGCGGGGCAACCCCAGGAGCACCACAACACTGCCAGCAAGCCCCATAACCCTGGCAGAGTCCCCCCCAACTGGGGCTGTCGTGGGAGCGCGCCCCTTTCACTACCATAAAGGGGGGGACATATCTGTGACCCCACCAGGAGGTGAGATTTCAACATGTCCACGGGCCCAGACCCGGGTGGAGTGGGCCCACCTAATTGTAACCGGCGCCCCCCACATCCACGTTGCGGACCCCACCGACTCAGGTACACGCTAGGGGTCCACCAGTGGCTATAATAAGAAATATCAGCCAAGAACATTTAGCTGCCTGCCAAATGGGTCATACCACCCCCGAGGGCCCCCACGGGTGTGGTGCCCCGATGCCCTACACCAAGGAAACGACCATGAAGAACTCCCCGTGGAACCACGACTGCCATCCCGGCCACCTAGCCCAGGCACGACTCCCATGAACTGGAGGGAAACCCTCTCTAGATACCGATTCCAGGCTGTTGAGGAAAAGATGGCCCCGGGGGCCCATCCGCGCCAGCCCGGATCTTGGGGCCATCTAGAATAACATCCAAACAAGCCTGGAAGAAATCAGGGGAATGAGAACTGACATGGGGGCCAAACTGGCAGACCTTACCACAAAAGTCACCACCCTGGAAGATCGTATGGAAGGAGTTGAAAACAATCAGCTGTCCACGGCACTCCTGGAGACTCAAATGGAAGCGAGGTTCCAGGACAACGCCGCGAGGAGGAACTACGGTTCAAGGTGGACGACATGGAAAATAGGGCATCTTTGGCTTGATGGAATCCGAGGGCGAAAGCCCACAGGGCCTGGAGGGCAAGGTGCATAACATTATACGAATTGTCATGGGGCGGAGGCTGATGGGGAGATTAAACTCGACAGAGTCCACCGTGCTGGAGGGGGAGGCAAGGGTCCTCGCTCGGTGCTGGCTCGGCTGCACTACTACAAGGACAAAGCCAAGATCCTCGAGAAAGCCAGGATCCTCGGAAACATCCAATATGGGGAATCTAAGGTTGCTATCTTTCAGGACCTCTCAGCCCTCACCTTGCTGATGAGAAAGAAGTGCGGTAATCTCACCAGATGGCTTCAGGGGAAGGGGGTCAGATACTGCTAGGGTCACCTCTTCTACTTGGCATTCGAATGAATGGGGGAGAGACATCACCTGGTCTCTGAGGAGGACATTCAATGGGTCACAGAGGACCTGGTGAGCTACCGGGCCGGCTACTCAGGCACCCGAAAGGGAGACCTGCGGGACTCTCCCCGGGTCCCGGGAGACTGGATAACCTCAGTGGTAAAGCGAAAGTTAAGGGTGCTCGCAAGTTCCAAAAAATCAGACATCCGTCAACGGCCTCTGAGGGACACTTGAAGTGACCACGGTACTACCTCCCAGGAACGGGTCAAGTTCCTTTTCAGGATGACGGTGCCAAGTGAGGGCTCCCACGTTGTCCTGGGCCAGGGCCCCGAGGTTCTATAGCCACACGCCACATTGGCACTATGTTTGGCACTCAAGGTTACGAGGCCAGTTGTTGTTACGTGAACGATGGACAAGTTGTTCACGGTCTCACATGCAGGGTATACGTTCTATAATATGAGCAGAGGAAGGGGATTACAAACTACAGATCCCACTTTGGACACCCACATCGTGGATAACGTGGGATCACCTTACACATGATGAAGGGGATGGAAACCCCACATATTTTATCTACCTGGGGCTGGGGTAGAGACCTTGGTGGTTCGTTAACCAACCCCGACAAAGTGTTGGGGGACGTAGACAAACGCCTTTCAATGGGGGAGGGAAAGGGGGGGCGGGAACAGGGGTGGAGGTGGGAGAGGGCGGGAGGGTGGGGGGAGACCAATGAAAGGGGTACGAGGGAGACATTTAGGGGGGTCAAGGGAAAGAGGGTCAGCCAGATCGAGCCTGGGTTCCGTGCTTCACAACGGGTCCCATACCGAAACCATATGAAGGGGCAGAAAGAGAACGACACCAAGGACGACAATGGTTGAAGGAAGGATAGGCACACGTCCTCGATGAATCAAGGTCAAACATTGAAGAACTCTGGCTCCCCTTCTTTGAGAAGTATGAGCGCCCGGCCTGAAGCAATAGAGGCTCACCTAGGGACTTACCCGGACTCCAAGGAGCGCATGGGTCGACACCTTAAAGGCACGAGATATTTGACAGACAACCCCTCCACAGGGGCACCAACAGGCTAAGCCCAAGACATTTGTGCACCACAATTTTATGTCAGACCTTAACCATGAATATTCTCTGTTAACCTGTGGGACAAACTAGATGCCAATGCTCGATCAACAGCTGAGGGCTGGGATGGTGGGTGTGGGGGGAGATAAGGGTTATTGTTAAAATGTTCTGGAGGATAATGTTGATAAAGCAGAATGCATATTGTAATAACCAAAAAATGCCAATAAAAACTTGATTTTCAAAGAAAAAACCTTATGTCTGCGTTCTGTGTAGCGAAGACTGATGCACTTAATATGTACACTTTTTCAACAAAGGTGCTTACAGTTTGTCTCACTATGTGATAGAGAGTATGTCCAGACGTGGGTCCCTTGCTCGCTGAACCATAGGGAACCAAGCTGCACTTCACTGGGGAGGCCCAACAAGGCCGAAACATGTCTGGGGTTGCATGTGTTTCCGTGCAGAGGGGACCTGGCCTAGCAGTTCGGGCTGGGCTTCTACCATTGGTGGCAGTACCTGACTGATTTGTATATGGCTGGACCCCTTTTGCAATGGCGCAGACAGGCTAAAAAACGGTGGTGTGGAAGGTTGCCCAGAGCAATGCCAGTGGTTCAGATTCATTCAGAACCTTCCACCCATCACTTTTGTGCTTACAGTTTGTCTCACTATGTGAGAGAGGGTATGGCCAGACGTGGGTCCCTTGCTCGCTGCACCATAGGGAACCAAGCTGCACTTCACTGAGGAGGCCCAACAAGGCCGAAACATGTCTGGGGTTGCTTGTGTTTCCGTGCAGAGGGGACCTGGCCTAGCAGTTCGGGCTGGGCTGCTACCATTGGTGGCAGTACCTGACTGATTTGTGTATGGCTGCACCCCTTTTGCAATGGCGCAGACGGGCTAAAAAACGGTGGTGTGGAGGGTTGCCCAGAGCAATGCCAGTGGTTCAGATTCATTCAGAACCTTCCACCCATCACTTTTGTGCTTACAGCTTTTCTCACTATGTGAGAGAGGGTATGCCCAGACATGGGTCCCTTGCTCGCTGCACCATAGGGAACCAAGCTGCACTTCACTGAGGAGGCCCAACAAGGCCGAAACATGTCTGGGGTTGCTTGTATTTCCGTGCAGAGGGGACCTGGCCTAGCAGTTCGGGCTGGGCTGCTACCATTGGTGGCAGTACCTGACTGATTTGTATATGGCTGGACCCCTTTTGCAATGGCGCAGACGGGCTACAAAACGGTGGTGTGGAGGGTTGCCCAGAGCAATGCCAGTGGTTCAGATACATTCAGAACCTTCCACCCATCACTTTTGTGCTTACAGTTTGTCTCACTATGTGAGAGAGGGTATGCCCAGACATGGGTCCCTTGCTCGCTGCACCATAGGGAACCAAGCTGCACTTCACTGAGGAGGCCCAACAAGGCCGAAACATGTCTGGGGTTGCTTGTGTTTCCGTGCAGAGGGGACCTGGCCTAGCAGTTCGGGCTGGGCTGCTATCACTGGTGGCAGTACCTGACTGATTTGTATATGGCTGGACCCCTTTTGCAATGGCGCAGACGGGCTAAAAAACGGTGGTGTGGAAGGTTGCCCAGAGCAATGCCAGTGGTTCAGATTCATTCAGAACCTTCCACATCACTTTTGCGCTTACAGTTTGTCTCACTATGTGAGAGAGGGTATGCCCAGACGTGGGTCCCTTGCTTGCTGCACCATAGAGAACCAAGCTGCACTTCACTGAGGAGGCCCAACAAGGCCGAAACATGTCTGGGGTTGCTTGTGTTTCCATGCAGAGGGGACCTGGCCTAGCAGTTCGGGCTGGGCTGCTACCATTGGTGGCAGTACCTGACTGATTTGTATATGGCTGGACCCCTTTTGCAATGGCGCAGGCAGGCTAAAAAACGGTGGTGTGGAAGGTTGCCCAGAGCAATGCCAGTGGTTCAGATTCATTCAGAACCTTCCACCCATCACTTTTGTGCTTACAGTTTGTCTCACTATGTGAGAGAGGGTATGCCCAGACGTGGGTCCCTTGCTCGCTGCACCATAGGGAACCAAGCTGCACTTCACTGAGGAGGCCCAACAAGGCCGAAACATGTCTGGGGTTGCTTGTGTTTCCGTGCAGAGGGGACCTGGCCTAGCAGTTCGGGCTGGGCTGCTACCATTGGTGGCAGTACCTGACTGATTTGTATATGGCTGGACCCCTTTTGCAATGGCGCAGATGGGCTAAAAAACAGTGGTGTGGAAGGTTGCCCAGAGCAATGCCAGTGGTTCAGATTCATTCAGAACCTTCCACCCATCACTTTTGTGCTTACAGTTTGTCTCACTATGGGAGAGAGGGTATGTCCAGACGTGGGTCCCTTGCTCGCTCCACCATAGGGAACCAAGCTGCACTTCACTGAGGAGGCCCAACAAGCCCGAAACATGTCTGAGGTTGCTTGTGTTTCCGTGCAGAGGGGACGTGGCCTAGCAGTTCGAGCTGGGCTGCTACCATTGGTGGCAGTACCTGACTGATTTGTATATGGCTGGACCCCTTTTGCAATGGCGCAGACGGGCTAAAAAACGGTGGTGTGGAAGGTTGCCCAGAGCAATGCCAGTGGTTCAGATTCATTCAGAACCTTCCACCCATCACTTTTGTGCTTACAGTTTGTCTCACTATGTGAGAGAGGGTATGCCCAGACGTGGGTCCCTTGCTCGCTGCACCATAGGGAACCAAGCTGCACTTCACTGAGGAGGCCCAACAAGGCCGAAACATGTCTGGGGTTGCTTGTGTTTCTGTGCAGAGGTGACCTGGCCTAGCAGTTCGGGCTGGGCTGCTACCATTGGTGGCAGTACCTGACTGATTTGTATATGGCTGGACCCCTTTTGCAATGGCACAGACGGGCTAAAAAACGGTGGTGTGGAAGGTTGCCCAGAGCAATGCCAGTGGTTCAGATTCATTCAGAACCTTCCACCCATCACTTTTGTGCTTACAGTTTGTCTCACTATGTGAGAGAGGGTATGCCCAGACATGGGTCCCTTGCTCGCTGCACCATAGGGAACCAAGCTGCACTTCACTGAGGAGGCCCAACAAGGCCGAAACATGTCTGGGGTTGCTTGTGTTTCTGTGCAGAGGGGACCTGGCCTAGCAGTTCGGGCTGGGCTGCTATCACTGGTGGCAGTACCTGACTGATTTGTATATGGCTGGACCCCTTTTGCAATGGCGCAGACGGGCTAAAAAACAGTGGTGTGGAGGGTTGCCCAGAGCAATGCCAGTGGTGCAGATTCATTCAGAACCTTCCACCCATCACTTTTGTGCTTACAGTTTGTCTCACTATGTGAGAAAGGGTATGCCCAGACGTGGGTCCCTTGCTTGCTGCACCATAGAGAACCAAGCTGCACTTCACTGAGGAGGCCCAACAAGGCCGAAACATGTCTGGGGTTGCTTGTGTTTCCATGCGGAGGTGACCTGGCCTAGCAGTTCGGGCTGGGCTGCTACCATTGGTGGCAGTACCTGACTGATTTGTATATGGCTGGACCCGTTTTGCAATGGCGCAGACAGGCTAAAAAACGGTGGTGTGGAAGGTTGCCCAGAGCAATGCCAGTGGTTCAGATTCATTCAGAACCTTCCACCCATCACTTTTGTGCTTACAGTTTGTCTCACTATGTGAGAGAGGGTATGCCCAGACATGGGTCCCTTGCTCGCTGCACCATAGGGAACCAAGCTGCACTTCACTGAGGAGGCCCAACAAGGCCGAAACATGTCTGGGGTTGCTTGTGTTTCCGTGCAGAGGGGACCTGGCATAGCAGTTCGGGCTGGGCTGCTATCACTGGTGGCAGTACCTGACTGATTTGTATATGGCTGGACCCCTTTTGCAATGGCGCAGACGGGCTAAAAAACGGTGGTGTGGAAGGTTGCCCAGAGCAATGCCAGTGGTTCAGATTCATTCAGAACCTTGCACATCACTTTTGCGCTTACAGTTTGTCTCACTATGTGAGAGAGGGTATGCCCAGACGTGGGTCCCTTGCTTGCTGCACCATAGAGCACCAAGCTGCACTTCACTGAGGAGGCCCAACAAGGCCGAAACATGTCTGGGGTTGCTTGTGTTTCCATGCAGAGGGGACCTGGCCTAGCAGTTCGGGCTGGACTGCTACCATTGGTGGCAGTACCTGACTGATTTGTATATGGCTGGACCCCTTTTGCAATGGCGCAGACAGGCTAAAAAACGGTGGTGTGGAAGGTTGCCCAGAGCAATGCCAGTGGTTCAGATTCATTCAGAACCTTCCACCCATCACTTTTGTGCTTACAGTTTGTCTCACTATGTGAGAGAGGGTATGCCCAGACGTGGGTCCATTGCTCGCTGCACCATAGGGAACCAAGCTGCACTTCACTGAGGAGGCCCAACAAGGCCGAAACATGTCTGGGGTTGCTTGTGTTTCCGTGCAGAGGGGACCTGGCCTAGCAGTTCGGGCTGGGCTGCTACCATTGGTGGCAGTACCTGACTGATTTGTATATGGCTGGACCCCTTTTGCAATGGCGCAGACGGGCTAAAAAACAGTGGTGTGGAAGGTTGCCCAGAGCAATGCCAGTGGTTCAGATTCATTCAGAACCTTCCACCCATCACTTTTGTGCTTACAGTTTGTCTCACTATGGGAGAGAGGGTATGTCCAGACGTGGGTCCCTTGCTCGCTGCACCATAGGGAACCAAGCTGCACTTCACTGAGGAGGCCCAACAAGCCCGAAACATGTCTGAGGTTGCTTGTGTTTCCGTGCAGAGGGGACCTGGCCTAGCAGTTCGAGCTGGGCTGCTACCATTGGTGGCAGTACCTGACTGATTTGTATATGGCTGGACCCCTTTTGCAATGGCGCAGTCGGGCTAAAAAACAGTGGTGTGGAGGGTTGCCCAGAGCAATGCCAGTGGTTCAGATTCATTCAGAACCTTCCACCCATCACTTTTGTGCTTACAGTTTGTCTCACTATGTGAGAGAGGGTATGCCCAGACAGGAGTCCCTTGCTCGCTGCACCATAGGGAACCAAGCTGCACTTCACTGAGGAGGCCCAACAAGGCCGAAAAATGTCTGGGGTTGCTTGTGTTTCCGTGAAGAGGGGACCTGGCCTAGCAGTTCGGGCTGGGCTGCTATCACTGGTGGCAGTACCTGACTGATTTGTATATGGCTGGACCCCTTTTGCAATGGCGCAGACGGGCTAAAAAACGGTGGTGTGGAAGGTTGCCCAGAGCAATGCCAGTGGTTCAGATTCATTCAGAACCTTCCACCCATCACTTTTGTGCTTACAGTTTGTCTCACTATGTGAGAGAGGGTATGCCCAGACGTGGGTCCCTTGCTCGCTGCACCATAGGGAACCAAGCTGCACTTCACTGAGGAGGCCCAACAAGGCCGAAACATGTCTGGGGTTGCTTGTGTTTCTGTGCAGAGGGGACCTGGCCTAGCAGTTCAGGCTGGGCTGCTACCATTGGTGGCAGTACCTGACTGATTTGTATATGGCTGGACCCCTTTTGCAATGGCACAGACGGGCTAAAAAACGGTGGTGTGGAAGGTTGCCCAGAGCAATGCCAGTGGTTCAGATTCATTCAGAACCTTCCACCCATCACTTTTGTGCTTACAGTTTGTCTCACTATGTGAGAGAGGGTATGCCCAGACATGGGTCCCTTGCTCGCTGCACCATAGGGAACCAAGCTGCACTTCACTGAGGAGGCCCAACAAGGCCGAAACATGTCTGGGGTTGCTTGTGTTTCTGTGCAGAGGGGACCTGGCCTAGCAGTTCGGGCTGGGCTGCTATCACTGGTGGCAGTACCTGACTGATTTGTATATGGCTGGACCCCTTTTGCAATGGCGCAGACGGGCTAAAAAACAGTGGTGTGGAGGGTTGCCCAGAGCAATGCCAGTGGTGCAGATTCATTCAGAACCTTCCACCCATCACTTTTGTGCTTACAGTTTGTCTCACTATGTGAGAAAGGGTATGCCCAGACGTGGGTCCCTTGCTTGCTGCACCATAGAGAACCAAGCTGCACTTCACTGAGGAGGCCCAACAAGGCCGAAACATGTCTGGGGATGCTTGTGTTTCCATGCGGAGGGGACCTGGCCTAGCAGTTCGGGCTGGGCTGCTACCATTGGTGGCAGTACCTGACTGATTTGTATATGGCTGGACCCGTTTTGCAATGGCGCAGACAGGCTAAAAAACGGTGGTGTGGAAGGTTGCCCAGAGCAATGCCAGTGTTTCAGATTCATTCAGAACCTTCCACCCATCACTTTTGTGCTTACAGTTTGTCTCACTATGTGAGAGAGGGTATGCCCAGACATGGGTCCCTTGCTCGCTGCACCATAGGGAACCAAGCTGCACTTCACTGAGGAGGCCCAACAAGGCCGAAACATGTCTGGGGTTGCTTGTGTTTCCGTGCAGAGGGGACCTGGCCTAGCAGTTCGGGCTGGGCTGCTACCATTGGTGGCAGTAGCTGACTGATTTGTATATGGCTGGACCCCTTTTGCAATGGCGCAGACGGGCTACAAAACGGTGGTGTGGAGGGTTGCCCAGAGCAATGCCAGTGGTTCGGATTCATTCAGAACCTTCCACCCATCACTTTTGTGCTTACAGTTTGTCTCACTATGTGAGAGAGGGTATGCCCAGACATGGGTCCCTTGCTCGCTGCACCATAGGGAATCAAGCTGCACTTCACTGAGGAGGCCCAACAAGGCCGAAACATGTCTGGGGTTGCTTGTGTTTCCGTGCAGAGGGGACCTTGCCTAGCAGTTCGGGCTGGGCTGCTATCACTGGTGGCAGTACCTGACTGATTTGTATATGGCTGGACCCCTTTTGCAATGGCGCAGACGGGCTAAAAAACGGTGGTGTGGAAGGTTGCCCAGAGCAATGCCAGTGGTTCAGATTCATTCAGAACCTTCCACATCACTTTTGCGCTTACAGTTTGTCTCACTATGTGAGAGAGGGTATGCCCAGACGTGGGTCCCTTGCTTGCTGCACCATAGAGAACCAAGCTGCACTTCAATGAGGAGGCCCAACAAGGCCGAAACATGTCTGGGGTTGCTTGTGTTTCCATGCAGAGGGGACCTGGCCTAGCAGTTCGGGCTGGGCTGCTACCATTGGTGGCAGTACCTGACTGATTTGTATATGGCTGGACCCCTTTTGCAATGGCGCAGACAGGCTAAAAAACGGTGGTGTGGAAGGTTGCCCAGAGCAATGCCAGTGGTTCAGATTCATTCAGAACCTTCCACCCATCACTTTTGTGCTTACAGTTTGTCTCACTATGTGAGAGAGGGTATGCCCAGACGTGGGTCCCTTGCTCGCTGCACCATAGGGAACCAAGCTGCACTTCACTGAGGAGGCCCAACAAGGCCGAAACATGTCTGGGGTTGCTTGTGTTTCCGTGCAGAGGGGACCTGGCCTAGCAGTTCGGGCTGGGCTGCTACCATTGGTGGCAGTACCTGACTGATTTGTATATGGCTGGACCCCTTTTGCAATGGCGCATACGGGCTAAAAAACAGTGGTGTGGAAGGTTGCCCAGAGCAATGCCAGTGGTTCAGATTCATTCAGAACCTTCCACCCATCACTTTTGTGCTTACAGTTTGTCTCACTATGTGAGAGAGGGTATGCCCAGACAGGGGTCCCTTGCTCGCTGCACCATAGGGAACCAAGCTGCACTTCACTGAGGAGGCCCAACAAGGCCGAAACATGTCTGGGGTTGCTTGTGTTTCCGTGAAGAGGGGACCTGGCCTAGCAGTTCGGGCTGGGCTGCTATCACTGGTGGCAGTACCTGACTGATTTGTATATGGCTGGACCCCTTTTGCAATGGCGCAGACGGGCTAAGAAACGGAGGTGTGGAAGGTTGCCCAGAGTAATGCCAGTGGTTCAGATTCATTCAGAACCTTCCACCCATCACTTTTGTGCTTACAGTTTGTCTCACTATGTGAGAGAGGGTATGCCCAGACAGGGGTCCCTTGCTCGCTGCACCATAGGGAACCAAGCTGCACTTCACTGAGGAGGCCCAACAAGGCCGAAACATGTCTGGGGTTGCTTGTGTTTCCGTGAAGAGGGGACCTGGCCTAGCAGTTCGGGCTGGGCTGCTATCACTGGTGGCAGTACCTGACTGATTTGTATATGGCTGGACCCCTTTTGCAATGGCGCAGACGGGCTAAGAAACGGAGGTGTGGAAGGTTGCCCAGAGTAATGCCAGTGGTTCAGATTCATTCAGAACCTTCCACCCATCACTTTTGTGCTTACAGTTTGTCTCACTATGTGAGAAAGGGTATACCCAGACGTGGGTCCCTTGCTTGCTGCACCATAGAGAACCAAGCTGCACTTCACTGAGGAGGCCCAACAAGGCCGAAACATGTCTGGGGTTGCTTGTGTTTCCGTGCAGAGGGGACCTGGCCTAGCAGTTCGGGCTGGGCTGCTACCATTGGTGGCAGTACCTGACTGATTTGTATATGGCTGGACCCCTTTTGCAATGGCGCAGACAGGCTAAAAAACGGTGGTGTGGAAGGTTGCCCAGAGCAATGCCAGTGGTTCAGATTCATTCAGAACCTTCCACCCATCACTTTTGTGCTTACAGTTTGTCTCACTATGTGAGAGAGGGTATGCCCAGACATGGGTCCCTTGCCCGCTGCACCATAGGGAACCAAGCTGCACTTCACTGAGGAGGCCCAACAAGGCCGAAACATGTCTGGGGTTGCTTGTGTTTCCGTGCAGAGGGGACCAGGCCTAGCAGTTCGGGCTGGGCTGCTACCATTGGTGGCAGTACCTGACTGATTTGTATATGGCTGGACCTCTTTTGCAATGGCGCAGACGGGCTAAAAAACAGTGGTGTGGAAGGTTGCCCAGAGCAATGCCAGTGGTTCAGATTCATTCAGAACCTTCCACCCATCACTTTTGTGCTTACAGTTTGTCTCACTATGGGAGAGAGGGTATGTCCAGACATGGGTCCCTTGCTCGCTGCACCATAGGGAACCAAGCTGCACTTCACTGAGGAGGCCCAACAAGCCCGAAACATGTCTGAGGTTGCTTGTGTTTCCGTGCAGAGGGGACCTGGCCTAGCAGTTCGAGCTGGGCTGCTACCATTGGTGGCAGTACCTGCCTGATTTGTATATGGCTGGACCCCTTTTGCAATGGCGCAGACGGGCTAAAAAACAGTGGTGTGGAAGGTTGCCCAGAGCAATGCCAGTGGTTCAGATTCATTCAGAACCTTCCACCCATCACTTTTGTGCTTACAGTTTGTCTCACTATGTGAGAGAGGGTATGCCCAGAGGTGGGTCCCTTGCTCGCTGCACCATAGGGAACCAAGCTGCACTTCACTGAGGAGGCCCAACAAGGAGAAACATGTCTGGGGTTGCTTGTGTTTCTGTGCAGAGGGGACCTGGCCTAGCAGTTCGGGCTGGGCTGCTACCATTGGTGGCAGTACCTGACTGATTTGTATATGGCTGGACCCCTTTTGCAATGGCGCACACGGGCTAAAAAACGGTGGTGTGGAAGGTTGCCCAGAGCAATGCCAGTGGTTCAGATTCATTCAGAACCTTCCACCCATCACTTTTGTGCTTACAGTTTGTCTCACTATGTGAGAGAGGGTATGCCCAGACATGGTTCCCTTGCTCGCTGCACCATAGGGAACCAAGCTGCACTTCACTGAGGAGGCCCAACAAGGCCGAAACATGTCTGGGGTTGCTTGTGTTTCTGTGCAGAGGGGACCTGGCCAAGCAGTTCGGGCTGGGCTGCTATCACTGGTGGCAGTACCTGACTGATTTGTATATGGCTGGACCCCTTTTGCAATGGCGCAGACGGGCTAAAAAACAGTGGTGTGGAGGGTTGCCCAGAGCAATGCCAGTGGTGCAGATTCATTCAGAACCTTCCACCCATCACTTTTGTGCTTACAGTTTGTCTCACTATGTGAGAAAGGGTATGCCCAGACGTGGGTCCCTTGCTTGCTGCACCATAGAGAACCAAGCTGCACTTCACTGAGGAGGCCCAACAAGGCCGAAACATGTCTGGGGTTGCTTGTGTTTCCATGCGGAGGGGACCTGGCCTAGCAGTTCGGGCTGGGCTGCTACCATTGGTGGCAGTACCTGACTGATTTGTATATGGCTGGACCCCTTTTGCAATGGCGCAGACAGGCTAAAAAACGGTGGTGTGGAAGGTTGCCCAGAGCAATGCCAGTGGTTCAGATTCATTCAGAACCTTCCACCCATTACTTTTGTGCTTACAGTTTGTCTCACTATGTGAGAGAGGGTATGCCCAGACATGGGTCCCTTGCTCGCTGCACCATAGGGAACCAAGCTGCACTTCACTGAGGAGGCCCAACAAGGCCGAAACATGTCTGGGGTTGCTTGTGTTTCCGTGCAGAGGGGACCTGGCCTAGCAGTTCGGGCTGGGCTGCTACCATTGGTGGCAGTACCTGACTGATTTGTATATGGCTGGACCCCTTTTGCAATGGCGCAGACGGGCTAAAAAATAGTGGTGTGGAAGGTTGCCCAGAGCAATGCCAGTGGTTCAGATTCATTCAGAACCTTCCACCCATCACTTTTGTGCTTACAGTTTGTCTCACTATGGGAGAGAGGGTATGTCCAGACGTGGGTCCCTTGCTCGCTGCACCATAGGGAACCAAGCTGCACTTCACTGAGGAGGCCCAACAAGCCCGAAACATGTCTGAGGTTGCTTGTGTTTCCGTGCAGAGTTGACCTGGCCTAGCAGTTCGAGCTGGGCTGCTACCATTGGTGGCAGTACCTGACTGATTTGTATATGGCTGGACCCTTTTGCAATGGCGCAGACGGGCTAAAAAACGGTGGTGTGGAAGGTTGCCCAGAGCAATGCCAGTGGTTCAGATTCATTCAGAACCTTCCACCCATCACTTTTGTGCTTACAGTTTGTCTCACTATGTGAGAGAGGGTATGCCCAGAGGTGGGTCCCTTGCTCGCTGCACCATAGGGAACCAAGCTGCACTTCACTGAGGAGGCCCAACAAGGCCGAAACATGTCTGGGGTTGCTTGTGTTTCCGTGCAGAGGGGACCTGGCCTAGCAGTTCGGGCTGGGCTGCTTCCATTGGTGGCAGTACCTGACTGATTTGTATATGGCTGGACCCCTTTTGCAATGGCGCAGACGGGCTACAAAACGGTGGTGTGGAGGGTTGCCCAGAGCAATGCCAGTGGTTCAGATTCATTCAGAACCTTCCACCCATCACTTTTGTGCTTACATCATGCACACACTTGATTAATGTAGCAATATTTTAAATAGGTATATATATTTGTTATTTATGTTGATTATATAAAGTAAATGTGAAATTTCAATTTTGAACTTAACATATTAAAATAAATGCAAACAAAGGTGTATTTGTCTTAATCTATCTGCTGCTTCGTATGTCCAACATTCAGGGTGTGAAAGAGTTTTAACTCATAAGCTAATTAAACACGCTGAAAGGAACTAGTCATTTGTAATTTCCTCCCAAAGATCTTCAAGCTTACATTTTTCTGCCTGCACTATGTTTGATGTCATGCATCTGCTCATAACCATAGAATTGTCAGCTATACATTGAGTATCTACCTTTGCATCGTACACACTTAAAATTACAGGGCAGTAGTAATTTATAGTAATGATTTTTTAATCTTCTTTAAATGCATATCTCTTTTGGAAGTTTTACGTTTAAAATGGTGTCTAATAGCTGAAGGTGTTCATTACTTACTGTTGCTTCACACTCCTTTCTTGGAAATCCAAAACATCATCTTTGGTAGAAGCAGTTATTTGACTTGTATGCTCTTTTACAATAAAATGTGCATTTGTGATTTTGAAAATGCATTACTTTTTCATGATAATTCAGGCTTTCATCAGAGCTTGGAATTGTGCAGGTAAAATATTTCTATGCAGATGCTTACTGTTTTAGTATTAGCTTCAGAAAATCAAGCAGCACCTTCAACCCATAAAACCATGTGTTTATGAGGTACTCCTCGAGCTTGATATTCCTTCCACAAAAGTAATGTGTAACTTTAACTAATTGTGGGCACTATGTATTTAAAATAAAGTTTAACATAGCAAGGAATCAATTATGAAAATGTCTTGATACATTTATAGGATCAAATGCCTAAAAGTCTAATAGTTCTTCCCATGCATATTTTGCACAGCTTAAAGTTACAAATCATTTTGGTGGAATAAGGTTTTAAAACCTGTGATATATAATTCTGATAAAGGCCTAAATCAGTATTCTCTTTTATCTCACATATTGGCTAAAAGGATTGTAATGCTACTTTCTAAAACTTGATCTTTAGTGTCAACTTTCTCAACTAGTGTTGAAGCCGTCATATTTCTATATTGTTTTCTTGAATTGAGCGTCTGGGCCACTGCACAACATAGGGTTGCTAATACACTTTCATAAAGTAAGTGAAAAATAGATTCATGATTTAGTCTAAATCTAGGGTCTATTGAATACACGCAAGTTGTTATATATTCTTAAGCACATATGTGTACCAGTGTGCCATCTAATCTTCCATCCTCTCCTGTGGGGGAACACTTGAGCAAAGCATCTTTATTTGAAGTATTTATTTCAGACACTTAATAATGTGCCTTTTGTGTCACTTGAAATAATTCTATTGAATCACCTATAATGTTGTTTGAATGTAAAGGGTAGATAGTATATTCTTCATACAGATTTACTGTATATTGTAGTGAAACCTTTTCAAACTGCAACTGTTTTTCGGTTAGATCATCAACATTTAAATTCATATGTTCTTCACCATTTAAATGTTCATAATGTTAATTATTTGCTTTTAACAATGTTAAACTTTGGCCCACTTTGTATGAATCAACAGGTTTGTGCCAGATGGTTTTACTTTTTTATTGGGACTCCATTCATTAAAACTAATAGTGTATTTTCAATATAACAACTTGCACCTAAAGCTTTGGCATTTACATGTATATTTACTGGTAAGTATCTTACTTTGCCTTTTAATATTTTGTTCATTCATCAGCTGGTCTTTTTCCTGACTTTGTTTGTAAGCACACACTTGTTTGAAAAGGATGTATTAATTGAGTAATTATATGTCCGTATAAGTTTGAATCTTACAAAATAGGTTGGGGGTTTCATATTATTTATTGAAGGCACAGGCCATTTTTTTGTCTAAATATTTACAACAATATAAACACATGGTTACATTATCTTCAAGAAATAAATGCATAAATCCAAGCCTCACTGTGTTCTCCTCATTTCAAGTTGATTCATAGAATAATGTTGACACACATGTATGTACAAAATTTACATACATATAAAAGTTGTTTGCTTATTTTGAAATTTTATGTTGCATTTATTTATCATATTGTTTAAAACTTTGAGTTTTGCACCGGTGTTGTAAATCAAAACTTAAGTTACTGTTTTAATTTGTTACTTGGAAAGGCTCTTTTGCAAATGATCGGTCTTGTATGTCACTGCAAAGGTCATTTAGAACACATTGCAATGCCATACGTTCGTTGTAATTGTAAAGGTGATCCTGCTGTTTTTCTAGCTGCATTACTTTTTCAAACTAAATGTCTAAAGTCTTTATTATGTGCACCAAGTATGCACATGTGATGAAATGTACTATTGCAATGATTTCCAGAAGAACAGGAAATATGATATCCTCGTGATCTGGTACATTCTGTCATGTAACAATCGTCATATTGTTGCAAAAGGTGAATTTTTCCTTTGTTTTTCTTTCACAATAATTAACAGCAAACTTTCAAAAGGATTTTAAGTGTAATTCTGTTACAGCACATGTTTGAGTACACCTCCTTTGCTTTACTTGTACTTTTTTACTTGCATTTGGCACTTTTTTCTTGTATGTACAACTTTCAACTTCAATTAAATCATGAGTGTTTCCATTTATAAATTCAAATGTATTCGCTTTTGTAGTACAAGAATAGGTTATGTCATTATTTACTCCAAACATTTCTTCAGAAAAATTACATTCTGAAAAGGAAGTATGTATGCATTGGCCTAAAATACTACTTTTGTAATTCTGAACATTTTAATTTCTTACATTTGAAATGTTACGTAAACACTTGTGATGGTAAATAGTGAATTCCTTTTGAACATTTACAGTGTGCTTAAATAACTTCTTTTGCATAGCTAATGCTTTGACTACACATATTGTTTTGCTATGTATCCACCTGTATCTTTAAATTGAACTTCTCATTAACCTTGTAATGATTTGAGTTGGTTCAGCTAAAAAACAGGTTTTTGTATTGTATATGTTTTTGAAAACCTAAATATGAATCTTCGCTTTCATTTTTCTTTTGTATTTAATATGTGGTATTTGATTGTGTTTCTTACATTTTTGCAAGTGTTTTAATGGTTGTTATTGTCTTTGTGCATTATTTAAGTGCTATTTTTAAAATGTGTAGTTTCTAAATTCTAAATTGTAAAGGGGTTGTATAATGTAAAATAATTCTGTTATACACGGTATATTTTTAGCAACTGCTTTGGACTTTTGAGTTTTTTTCCCCCTATGTTGTGATTTGATTGTCTGTAAAACATTTTTAAAAAACACAGTTCACTGTTATTGTATACATTTTTTCAACTATGTTTAGGAACGTATTGATGTATTCAAAAACCATACAATTATGATGTATTTATACATAATAAAAAATATACAAGTACAATACGCTTAAGAGCAATACACATACTTTTTTGTATGTTTTTGTGTGTTATTTCTAAACACTATATGCATAATTTTAGTTTTAATAATATGACCTTAACTTTACCAGAATTAAATGGTAACCTACAATTGCAAAGTACATAAGAATTACGTTAGGTAATTCATTAAATATTGTGTTAGTAGTTGCAATGTTAGTTTTGTGAGTGGTAATGTTATTAACAATACTATATTTTTGGAATTATAATATGAAATAACTGATGTACATATTAGATTTGTACTATCAGGAATATCCTTGTAAATGAACATTATGAAAATCAAGTTGTACGTAATGTGTGGTAATATTACCTACAACTTTTTATACATACATAGGTTAGTATCTTTGTAATGTGTGTAATTATATTTTCAGACTATTGTATGCAAACAGCACATTTATTTAATAAATATTAGTACCTTACACTGTTTTGCGGTTTAAATGTTTTTTTTATAAACTTTATTAGATTTCATATACATAATTCAACAAAATTACAGAGTGGAGCTGAGAGTGGTTGGCAGTGGCTGCAGTGATCCATGCTAAGTATTTTTTCCTGTGTCCTTTTCTGGAGGCAGACTTTGTGGCAACGAGCAGGAGATGAGCCTTATATTCCTCATTCATACACGGAGTCGAGCTGAGTGTGGGTGGCAGTGGTCGGTAAGGGATCGGCTGGAAGGCATTAGGAACCAGGAACTTTGCCTGTTGTCTATTGATTGTTGGCATTCTCACAAGGTAACTTTCACTAAGTCTGACTAGATTCTCTCTCTCATCTTTCTTGATTGAACCGTATGCCCGCTTGTGATTCACGAGTACAAGAATAGGGCTTTAAACGGTTAGACTGTTCAGAGTTGAAGCGGTTGTTAACTTTGGGCAAGATTGTGTCAGACCGATACCTCCAATTTTACATGGACACAGACACGTAGGGTTACTGAAATACTTTTTGATCTTTGCTGGTGGCATTTGGTGGACGGAGACTGTGGGGGGTCTTCCTTTGATCTCAAGGGCGAGCATTACAGCTTGTGCACTCCAGAGACTGTGGGAAGGCCAGTCTTTGATCTGTTGTTTTCTTCCTTTAGCCCCCATGGACACGGGCTTCTTTGGTTGCTTACTTCTCAACATTGCTGCTATATCAGACTAATTTTGCTGCTACATCTATATCAACGTTGCTGCTATATTTTTTCCCAACTTTAAGGCAGTGCATAAACTCTCTACTAACTCTGCTGCTATATTTATATGAACCGTGCTGCTTTAGTTATATTAACATTGGTGTAATATTTATATTTATTTTGAAGTCAATGCATCCATTTTATGACTTTTCTTTAATTGCGCAATTTTCGAAAAGTATTTTTTAAGACAATTATTCTTTTTTACCATTAATTTGTGAATGATGCGCAAGGGATGGATTAAGCAGTCAATCATTAACCATGGAACACTCTGAAATACAAATTATAGAATCGAAGTTCCTGTGGGATCTGTGCCTCATGTGAACGAGGGGAATAAGGCGATTAAAGAAAAATTGGTTGGTTGTCAGGAAGACTTTATTGTGAGGGTCCTTATACCTAATTTGGGTAAGGATGACCCCGATACATTATGTTTTAACTTATTTGATTCTGCTGCAATGAATATGGGATCAAAAGTAATAAGCATAGTAGCGATAAAGAAAATGGCTATAAGGCAAAGAAGCCCAAAAATCTGAAAAACATTAAGATGTAACACACGTCTCGTAAATATCTGTTCAATTTAACCATACCAGAGTTACTTATTAAGGGTGGAAACAAGAGGACTTGTGTACCCAGGGTGATGACCCTAGTTTTAGAGGAAAGAATGACCCTGACTGAACGAATTGAGCGGAAAGTCAGTAAAAATGTGCAACTGGAGGGAGTGGTAAGTCTCCATTGTACTG
Organism: Ambystoma mexicanum; assembly: GCF_040938575.1. Classification (NCBI taxonomy): domain Eukaryota; kingdom Metazoa; phylum Chordata; class Amphibia; order Caudata; family Ambystomatidae; genus Ambystoma; species Ambystoma mexicanum. The sequence goes on along the minus strand of NC_090921.1, from coordinate 269,463,651 downwards.
AGCTGAAGTTATTGGTAGGAAATGTAGCATTGGGTGAGAAACTCAAGATGTTTGAATAGGAACACAAACTGATCCGATTATGGGATCTATAGAGGTCCAAACAGACAGTATTGAAGGTGGACAAGGAAACTTTAATCAAAAGTAAGACTTAGGGAGGGATTCCTCGCCCAAACAAAAAAGTAAGGAAATGGTTGATTCCCAGAGAATTAAATGGGGTTAATTCCAGGGGTTACCAAAGAGACAATTCCACCCTCGGACCCTTTGTTTTTAAAAAAAAATATATTTCCACTAGGTGCCCCAAGAACCCATTGCCATGATACTGGAGGGAGACAATTTGCCATAACACAAGGCGGGTGTTGTAGGTAATTGTCAACCAACCAATAATCAATTTACAGGCTCCTTATTATAGCCAGCTCATCACAATTACTTTGTAAAGAATCTGTGTGTTCCTAATTTAGCCCCACCTATGGATGGTGCATTTAGAAATTCAATGCAATCTGCTGTGGATAGGAAACCACAGGGGCTGGGAATGATAGATCCTATAGTATTTTGAGAGGTACTAAAGATAGTGAGGCTTTGGCACAACCTATACATGGAAATGATGGTGGTGTAAAAGGTCTTTGTGGAAGTAATTACAATCAATGTATGAACAATCTGAACCTAAATGTTTTGCAAAATGACAAGTAAATTGGGCTTGAATTTACCTGTATGTTTGAATTGTGGTAGCGTATTACAAATCTTTGCTGAAATTCCATATATGAGCCTGTCGACTTCAATTGCTTTGAATAAGGTCCAGTTCCAAGAACGGGCGGACTTGACAAAGTGTATTTTGTATTTTAATTCTCAACTGGTTATGAATTTGGTGTATGTGGAACGTGGACATTTGGAAAGGTTGGGATTTAAAGTGGAATTAATTTTGCCCCAACATGTTACAAAAGGGACCAACTCTGGGGGAAATCTGAAGGTTGTGTTCCAAGCTCATAGGTTTGTACTGAAGTAATTGACGGACTGTAACCAAGCCTCTAACAGATGGGAAGAGGAATGGGGTAAAATAAAGGCTACCCTATGGAGCACTCTGAAGCTTCCCCCGAGATGACAGTTCCACTTGCAGCTATCAGGTCCGTTGATAGCCATGTCTCGTTTCTCTTGAAAGTCTGTTGCCGTTGAGGGCCGGACGTATTCAATAACAAAACAAAAGTTCCTTCAACAAAAATGAAAGTTTGTTTCCTGGTTTTACTTGCTATCAGGTCCGTTGATGGCCATGTCTCGTTTCTCTTGAAAGTCTGTTGCCGTTGAGGGCCGGACGTATTCAATAACAAAACAAAAGTTCCTTCAACAAAAATGAAAGTTTGTTTCCTGGTTTTACTTTGGATGAGGATTCTTCACCCCTGGGTGTCCCTCTTCTGTGCTCTGACCCCTCTTTGCTTTCAGCCTCCCTCTTCTGGGTTCACTATTGCTTGTCCATTATTCACCACTCTTAATGTCTTTTTAAACAGTTCCAGTGGACATCCCTCAGCCGGGTTCACATTTGTCACCACACTGTTTCTTGGGACTTTAGACTTTTCCCCTTCTCGTCAGCATCTCTCTTCCGGGTTCACTCTTGCCAACTTCACATTTACTTTCAATGTTTATGGGATTTCACTTCCCTGGCTTTCTCATGTGGCGGGATTCACTTCCCTTGCTTTCTTTATAGTTCTTAGGTCAAAGGCCTTAGACTGTATGGGGATTTTGCTTGACCTCCTGTATGACCACTTTGACCTATTTTAGCAGCTCTCCTAGGGCCTTCTGGTATCTGTAGTTTCACTCAACGGGGATCGACCAGATTTTCTCACAGCAGCACCCATTTGGTGCCGGTCCCCTTCTGCAGCTGGACTCCCCTGTACAATTTTACAGTTCTTTGAACTTCTATCACTTTGCCATTTTCAGATTTTCATTCACCACAGCCCGTTATCGGTTCCCCCCCTTTCAACTCACTGGCTGTGATGAACCGCTTGGCTTTCCTCTCTAACTGGAGTCAAGCCCGGTACCACGGTAGCAGGAGTCTCCTTTGTACCATTGACATCTGCTGCAACACGCTTGGGCCATTGTCCTCGGTTTTACGATTCCTTCCGCTGAGGTTTCACAGGGCTTTGTTGAAAAGGGCAAGGTTGTGTCTCTCCTCATCAGCCTCTCGATGTTTGCCACCTTTCTCTTCCTCTTGAACTGCTGGGTCTGGATAGCTGTTGCGTCGTGCCGTCTGCCTTGCTCGTACTGTGCTCTCTTGCTCCACCTTTTATCCCTGTAGGGAAGGGAAAGAGCCATCAGGTGTGTGTGATTCTGCTCAATTGCCTGACTATGCCTGATCCCTGTATTGGGACATGTCAGGCAAATGGCTCGGGTGTTAGTCCATTCTCTTGTATGTCGTACAAAAGGGTTTGTGTCGGAAAAAGGGGGTGGGGGACAGTGGTTTTGAATGTCCTACATGGTAGGATGGGGAAAAGATGTTGAAAGAAGGGTGATACCGCGTCTCACCCGTCTGTGTCCCACTCCCCGAGGACCCCCCAATCAGGTGATACTCCCTCCCTGGTCCAACCCTAGGAACTGGATCCAATAGCGATGGCCGTGTCCTGGCCACCTGGATGACATATCCCCAGAGACAAGCTAGGGAGACACCTTTAGGTTTCTGACAGTGTGTGGGGGCGGGGGAAACCTTGGTGGTTACATACAATGCATTTCTTAAGATTCACTATTTATAAATTGGTTGTCTGCTGGATCAGACCTGGTGGGTTTTTATATTTCTGCAGAACGTAGGCTTTTAATATGCTCAACCGTGAATACTTTACTGTGCAATTAAAAGCTCTTTGCCTGTTAAAGTAGTGATATTAACTTAGTTATAAACCGAGCTGATATAATCCAGACACCTATGACATTATTCACTTCCCCCTCCCCATGCAGCTGGATTAGAGTGTTAGAGTGAATTTCTTCCCTGGGAAGGGTGGCAAGTACAGCTACCAAATGAGCGGATGGAATGGAAATTCAAATAAAGTGGCCTACAAAGAACCATTTGTACAAGGAGCTTTACACACACTCCTTTTAAAAATTTTTTTTTTTTTAAAAAGAACTTTGTTTTGTTTTGAGAGCCCGCCAAAACAGTATAGAATTCCTTAACGAGCAGAATAGAGGATCAAGTTAGACTGCCCTCTCAATACCTCAGCAAAACCCCCCATGTTCTCATTTCACCAGGATGCCTATTTATATGACAGATAAGGGAACCATTTGGCAGGCTTCAGTTACGCCATCCTTTTCCGACCTCAGGTTTGAAAGAGCAAAGGCAAAAGTGACAATGTGGCTAATTGCCCATTTAAGATAACGAAATACCGGTTGAGATCAATTATTATTGCACCTAAAAGATAAATGAGCTGACGCGGAGGGTTCAGCAGGAATAGTAAATAAAGCACTCAGCGTACCGTGCAGAGATGAGGAGCATAGAGTGCTCTCCGTTGGATGGAGCGCCGCACAAGTATAACATTATCAGCCTGAACATGCTATAAAACAGGCATGCTGGCTAACTGTCCAAATCCTATTAGACATGCCTCAAAGTAAAATCTTACAAAAACTCACCAATTGAAAGAAACGTATAATTTTTAATTTATGGATTGTGTCACGTTTTTACAAGATTATTTCTGTCAATGCACCACGATACCCAGAAGAACAAAGTTGGAGGGGATGGGGGGGGGGGGGGGGGTCAGAGTACGCAGGGCTCAAAGGGTACAACAAAGACATGGTAACCAAATTAATGCCACCAGGGCACTGCATGGCCGGTGCCATGCTTTCATTTAACAATTCATTCCAGGAGTGCCTTGCATGACACACAGTAGATGCCGTTGGCAGATTCTCATTCAGTCCCAGATTTGGTTTAATTTGCATTCTGTGGCCTTTAGCCCTGTATAAGAAAATACTACAAGCCCCAGAATACAGCAAAAATAAACGAGGACTAGATTATCGTCTGCATCGTCTGAATGTTATTACATGGAGGAAGGGTGGGGGTTTATAGAAAAATGGGGCAGCCAGACTGGGCATTTCCGTTTTTTGGCATGGCATTTACTACCCACATAAAGGGAAAGGCCAACATGATCAGTGTTCTTACATGGGGAGATTGGGGGCACTTGTGCAGTCAGTAAGTATATGTTTTCCTACTGTGGCATTTCATGTTTTACTTGTGTTAAAGGCAAAGTCAATATGAGGAGTGTTCATATTGAGTCCAGCCATAGTGCATCCAAACAAGGAAATGTCCTTACTGTAGCACTGCATGTTTTACTGGCATTGAGGGCAAAGTCAACATGAGCATTCTTACATGGTGGTGCAGAGGTTGGGCAAGCAATTTGTGCAGCAGTAGTAACATGTGTTCTTCTTGTGGCTGGGGAGTTATACTGGCATTAAGGGCAAAGCCCACAACAAAATGTGTATACATGTGGATACTGGCAGAACCAGCACGAACATGTTTTCTTATGGTATCATAACTGTGCATAATATTACTGGCCACACACAGAGTCAGCTGGTACATTTGGGTGTCATTCACAGGAGCTACTTTCGTCTAGTGCAGCGCACAGCATTTCCCTGGAGCAGCATGATCATCATGCACATTGTACATGCATGATGGTCCAGGCATGCCCAGAGAGTGGCACAGCCTGTGCTGTGTTGCCGAGCTGAGGTTGAGGGGGTGTCTGATGCATGGCTCGCAGGGGGGCCCCCACATTTTGTGTTATGCCACTGATTCAAGGCAGAATACCCATCTATTAACTAACACAGAAACTATTTCCATGTCGAAGGACAGCAACCGTATTCTTCTGCAAGAAGCATGGTTGGTGGAAAAACCTGCCCTGGATGGTTTTGAGGTTTTTGTTCAATTGGAAAAACCTGGTAAGGCAGGAGGAGCTTCAGGGGGGATGTTATGATAATTAGACAAATCAATGGATTGCTCTTTGGGGTTACGGCTCTCACTGTTTATTAAGAACTGGCACACTTGGAAATACTCTTTGTAAATGTTTATTGGCATAAGGGTGTGGCGGCCCTCGATTCCTTCCTGAAAGGTGTTACTGATACCATCTGGGATTGGCAAGAGGTAGTTCAGAATGGAAGTGTTATATTGGCGGGTGATTTAAATTCGGATTGCTGTATGCAAGGGGTGGATGGTGAACCCTGCGAGATTTTGCCTGAAATTGTCTCGACAAACCATAAACAGCAATGAGTGATAAAATGGCAATAGGCACTGGTTGCACTGGGTCTTGTTTGTCTCAATGGGGGAGGTAATGGTGTGGATTTGATTAATTCCGAAATGGAACAAAGGGGATTGTAAGTCGACTATTGACTATCTCTTTATTGATGCCTTTTTGTTTAACCACTGTATGGGCCTTAAGATCATACAAAATGTCTCGAATGATCACAGAATGGTGAAAGTTGGGATTAGCAGTATTTTGAACAGGACTCTCTGAGGTGCCCCAGTAAAATATAGAATAGTGGGAGAGGGAAAAGCAGTTTGGTGGTCACCCCACAATATTGGGATATTGAACATGGAACTAGACGATCTTAGGAATTCCAGCACAATAGAATGGGAGTTATATATGTTTGTTTCCAACTGCTTTGAAAAATTCCTGGACTCTCTGATGGTAAGGGCCATTTTAAATCCAGGGATGAGGTGTGATAATCCTACTGTGAACCATCAGCATGTGTATGATCAGCATCAGGCTAGAGGAAAGGTGCTTATGCAGCAGAGGTTGACAATTATTCGCTGTTCTAACTGCCAATTATGTCAAATCAGACTTCTTAAACAAAGGTATGGAAATGTCATTAAATATAGAAGGGCCGTGAAACTACAAAACAATGCAGAAGCAATGCTTCGCATTTTGCTTAAGAGGGCCCTAAGAGCGTTTTGGGCCCCAGTTAATGGCCAGGTTCCATTTATGTCCGTTTCCCAGTTGAACGCAGTTTCTAAGTCTTAATGGGTAGCTTTGTTCTCCAAACTTTATGGGTCTAAAACGGGGGATATTAATGGGAATAGAGACCATTTGACCACATTGAAAAATAAATATGGGCTACCTACGGTTGAACTTGAGGTGGTATTAAGGTTGATAAAGAAATCTAATATCTCCCGGGCCATAGTACCAAAGGACCTGATGAATCCCTGCCAATCTTATGGGCCCATGTTTTGACCATGGTGTTCGGGAGTATTATTAAGGCCGGGGTTCTGACGCTTTCTTAGCATACTGTATATAGTTACATGTCTTTGGGCCTCATCACGAGTTGGGCGCTAACCCTGGCGGTATTACCACCACGGCTATTAGCCCTACCGCCAAACCCCCGGCGCTATTATATGAGGGCATTGCAAGAAACAGCCTGGGGTAGGTGCACTGGTGATATTTTTGTGGCCTCGATTGACCACTTGCCAGCCTTTGATCGGGTTGACCGCAATCACCTTTGGATGAAGCTGTCGGCGTGGCAGATGCCGGGGGGTCTGCTGAGATTTTTCATGGCACTTTATGACAAGGCAGGGATTCATGTCAGATTAAAGTTGGAGGGGAATATGTCCCGTAGGACATAAACTGAGTTTGGCTTGATGCGTGGGTGCCCGCTTGCTCCTGCCTCTTTAATTTATATGTCTCAGACATTGATGAATATTTAGCAGATGGGTGAGCTACGAATACCCTAGTTGGCTTATGCAGATGACTTCATGCTCTTTGATGGCACCAAGGTGGGACTGCAGCATCGGTTGAATACGTTTTCAAAATATGCAGATGAAAATGGCCTGAAAGTCAACCCAGGCAAGACCCGTATTTTGGTGCTGTCGAGGGGCAAGAAGCAAAGGCCTTGAATATGGAGTATGCATGGGGTCCCGGTGGCTAATACAGGGAGTGTCTTTTATTTGGATTTCCTCCTTTTGTCCAAACCTTCTAAAATCGGGATTGGAACTCTGCTGAGACAAAAAGCTTTAGTCTTGACCAATCAGGTGTGCAAAATGGAACAAAAATACGGGTGATTCTCTATAAAATCATCAGATGTTTTCTATGAGGGGAAGGTGGTTCCTAAACTCATTAATCGGATGGAGCTATACTATGACAAGGTGAACGACTTTTTAGAAACCATTGAGGCACGAATGTGGAGACGTGTTCAAAAGCTACCAAATTAATTACTGGTTGTGGCCATTCGATTTGAAATGGGTATTTTATTGTTGACTGTGCGTGTGCTCTGGAGGCTATTGTCACTTTTCAGGAATATGAATGATCCGATTCATAACACTCTGTAAGAAGACTTAGGAAAAATAATGGGAAAGTCAACCAGCAAATGTAAATCAAATCGTTATCTGAAGAGAACACAAGAACAATGTGATACAACATTGACAGATCTATCTTTAGATAGGGAAACCTTGGATACTAACCCAGACAAGGGATAGATATCATTGAGAGATTACATAGGTATTCTTCTTAGAATCACTTATGGTGGGAACACAAAAGGCCAGGGGTTATTTCCCTCATTTTGCCACAATTCCCAAACCGTTGGTATCGGTCTATTTTATTAAAGCTCTACTGGTACATTTTACTACCGACCCGTGAGGTTCTTCACTGGAGAAAATGTGTCACAATAGAAAATGCCAACTGCAGATTTTGTAAGGTGGGAGGGCAAATTGAAACATTGAAGCACCTTAAATTAGCATGAACCAGGAGAACTATATTTATGGCAAATTTTGTAGCATGAGGTGCTTACACTAGTGAAGACTCTATCTGGTCCCGATGTATTAATGGCCAGAACACGCCGGATGGTATAGCAATTGCGTCATTCATTAAACCGATGAATTAGTTGTTTTTTAAATATTTGAAATCTTTTTGACTGGCTCAACTGTTTGTATTTTTACGATGATATTTATTACAACTTATGTATTTTATTCTCTTGATTCAGAAATTGATAATGTGAAATTGTGTTTTATTTTGTTTCTTAATTTCTATTTGTTGTAAAGGTTTTTTTGTAAACCATATGCAATACAATAAACAAAATTATAAAGACAGCAATTAAATGTTATTAGTTTGCATGTCGACCATCATTTGATGTACATTTGTTCACTTTATGTAAAAGTATGGGAAAGCACAATTACCTTTACACCAAGTACAGTATGTTGTACATTTTAAGGGTGTTGATTATTTTTATAGGAAGGAAACAACAATTATGAATACATTTAAAAGTTATATTGCATGTGGAATCCGAGTAATAAGGATAGAATATGTAACTGCATCAAATGTTTTGCAGAAAGAGGGTTTAATATTAGAAGGATGTTGTCAAGACTACCATTAACCACTGTTTCTTCACTCAATTCAGATAGGTCCCCCTCCTCCTCTCCTGATTCTTCTGATGTGGAGGTGATAGGCTTGTTTTTCTTTCTCTGGATAGTCTGCTTTTTTCTGAAGAGATATGGCCTCCCTCGGGTAGATACTGAAGTGGGAGAATGGAAGACCAGGCTCCCGTCCTTCACCTCTCGAGCTTGGCCTAGAGGGTCACGGCCCAGACACCCGCCGCGAGAAGAGTTCGTCCAGTTACCAGACGACCAGGTACCATGGTACAGGAACATACGGATGTGTCCACCTGCCTGCCCAGCAGCCCGCACTGACCGTGCCGACACCTGCGGCTCGGATCAGCTAGACTAAAAACCACACGTCGTTAGAGATGCCATGACGACCTAGACAACGGGAAGCACATCTGTATAAATATACACACTTAACATTCCCACACCAATCTACACGAAGAATATACTCAGTGCTCTGACGTAGGCAACAGGCATATTCACGGACGTGCATCTTTATTATTTTTACATAGGCTTTCAGAGTACAGAAACGCAAGACGCATCATGAACTCATCTATAACGCTTGCTCATGCTTCCCTTGAAACCCGTTACCACCGTGAGAGGTATAATGGAAACACGATATTGGTCATGGAAATATATGCCACTATAATCTAAAGCACCCATGCACGAAATGGATCACTTATGCACCAGGCCCAAGTAGGCCTCAAGCAAGAGTTCCGTGGACATTAACAAAGCAAAAGTCAGGTTGCTGATCCTGCAGAATGAGCCTGGTGGAGCACCCAGCCAAGGTCGCAATGTTGCAAACCCACATCCAAGAACAAATCATCAAAGGCACGATGTTGCAACCTTGCACTCCGCGTACCAACGTTAGAATCATATCTACAAATTAAACCAGACACACAGTGGAAAAACAATATTAATTGTGCAGAATTCTGCCTCAAACACGGTCCCGCCTCACGTGACCAAGCCGAACCTGACGAGATGCCAAAACCCAGGAGAGACAGGGCGTCTGGGTCCCGCACTACGAGACACAGGCCGGGACACTTGAAAGGCTCCATGGACACCTGCTACAGTGGGAACGGTCAGCTCCCACCTATAAATAAATCCTCACATTGTCTGCATGTACCCATATTGAAACATTGTTGCAAACACGGGTACACCGAGAGCTGGGAACAACGGTGGTCCCAGGCTGGGGAGCTCACGGATGCACCAATCAGAACATGGGGCTCTTATCTCACACGTCATTAACATTAGCCAATCCTCAGGGGTCTTCATGTAACAATTCTTATGTATCTAATTGAAGGGACAACCCAGATATACCACCTGACTACACCTTGACCACTAATATCATTCTCTATATGTGTACTATACTAACCCTACCACTCGAGCAACCAATTATGAGTGGCGGTAGGTTTTTGTTAACTTTTTGAAGTGACGCAAGTAGCGCGTCATATTACAGTAAAAAGGGCCTGCGAGCCCCACGATTGTGTGTGTGTCAGGACGAACGCGTACGCTCCTTGACCCATCCCTGCCGTTTGCATAATAAACAGCAGAAGTTGCCTTGCTCCTTGTGTGTGCCTCATACTCTGTCTCGATCCGAGATATAGACGGGAGGAGTTGGGGCCTCCCTGCCCGGAGGTCTGCGGGCGGCCCGGCCGACCCCGGCAGAATTTCCCCCCGACAAGTTGGAGGCACTGCTGAGATCTGTTTAAGATCGACTTTTATTTTTAATTTTTCCAGGCACTCCCGTTGCGAGGAGGCCCGGCGGCGCGGCCCCCTCTGCCGTTGCCCCCTTCTGAGGACTACAGGACCATCGCGGAGCTGCGAGAGGACCGGACAGCGCAATCCGGATATTGGCCCTCGGGAGCCGGTTGAGAAGTATCCCGCCCGCGGTCGGCGAGTGTCCAGACGTGGTCCAGACGAGGGGAGGTGGCGAGCCGCTTGGAGGGGTGCACGCAGTCGAGCGGCCCTGCATCGAGAGAACTTGGTGAGCATGACACGCACAACAAGCAATGCGAAATTGTGAGGGAGGGGGAGGAAGTAAATAAGGGAGGAGGGAGGAATTGTAAAGTGGCGAGGGTTTAGTTGAGTGTTGCTAATGGAATGAATGGTAGCGAAACGAGTGCGAAAGCAGGCGGCTAACGTTACGCGAAAGAGGGGGGCGGGGAACGAAAACATCACGTGAAGCCGCTCGTAACAGTGAGCTAACGTTACGCGAAAGAGGAGGGCGGGGCACGAAAACATCACGTGCAGCAGCTCGTAAGACACTGATTGGCCTAAATCGCGACTACGTGTGAGGATGGGTGTGTGGTTTCCTACGATTTGATATTTATTATTGAATGAGTAGATGAGGTTCCCTATTGTTCGAGCAAGAAACTCGATAGGTAGATGACGTTTCCCTGTGGGCGGTGGCTAGTTACGTAGTTGCCCAAAACGGAAGATAATTGGCTGGTTAAGCCCTCCTGTTGAGGGGCGTATCACACGCGAGGCGACGCAGCGTGCGCAGTCCGGTTATAGTATTGATGAGATTACCTTGTTCCAGGAGAGACAGGAAGACAGCTGTAGGGTTAGCGGGGTAGATTACAAGTGTATTTTGAATTTAAAGAACATAACACGAATATACCAGTAGCTCGAAGAAATCGGTGACGTCACCAGTAGGGATTTAATAGGATATCGTGAGCACAAGGAACCTTGGGTTCGAGAGTGGTGGGGAGGAGAAGTATGATAAAGGAACTGATACGGAGATAAACTATAAACCAGTGGATCGAAAGAAGAAGGGGAAAGGGGCGTGGCTGCGCACGGAGAACGCCGGCCACGGCAAGTGTAAAAGGGGGAGGAGAACGGAGAAACAGGACAACTGTATAAGATCGTCGTAAGGGGTACGCAGCCGCAGGGGGCTGCGTGCGCTTCGGCCGCAGGGGGCCGTAGGGGAAGGAATATAATATAACATCACATTTATTACTATTGCATAATTTGTCAAAGGATTGTCGTAAGTCCCCACACTTGCGGGGCGAGGTAAGCAATACAAGGTTGTATATTGTAAATTGGTAGTAAGGGGAAGGGTAACAAGGGGAGTACAACCATGTCATCCGGGAGAGGGTCATCGGGGAGAGGGTCGGGAGGGTGGGGGAACACCCTCACTACCCCACTACAGCACATATGCACCACACTGCCACCACACAGGGAGAAGTTAATTAAGTACAGCATAGAGTGGACCCAGGGGACAGACAACAAAATGTTAACACCATGGCCGCCTAATGGTAGTTTCGATCCATATGCCCAACACTCACTACTGAACCATCTGCACAATACATACAAGGGGAAGAAGTTGGCAAACCACGTGGAGGTGTTTAACTTATGGAGGATGTTCCAGGGGTCTCGACCAGGACCAAATGGAATGTTCACTATGGGGGAAACACCGGAAGAAAAGGAGATTAAGAAAGAAGGAACGGGTGGGGAAAAGGAGTGCGAAAGCACAAAGAATACGGGGAACGAAAGACAGGGAGGAGAAAAGATTGATAAATTAGACGACATAAAAAAGGAACCGAGCAATGAGATACCCATAACACCGGGAGTGAAAACAGAGGGAGGAGGGTTGTACCCTTTAAGAGAATTAGGAGAAATAGAAGGACGGTTAAGGGCGGCTGAAGGATACTCAAACCCGGCATACAGCCCTCCACCATATGTAGCTCATGGGAAGATACCACCATATGTAGCTCATGGGAAGATACCAATGGGGGAAGGGAGGATTAGAGAAGAGCAGACTGTAGAGATAGGAGAGGATGAGTGGGTAGCTGCACAGATATTGTTGAAATTACGAGGCTCACTAACTGGAGAAGAAAGGGAGGCGGTGAGGAGAACAAACGAGGATAGTGCCAGAGAGAGTGAAATGAGGGGAGAGGAGCTACTACGGCAGAAGGAAGAGATTTTGGAGGAAAGATTAGCAAAACTAAGGGAAGAGCAGAATGAACTGATCAAACAACTTGAGAGGGAGGAAAGAGAGAGAGTGAGGAAAAGGAAAGAAGGTAAGGACGAATTGGAAAGATTAAGGGAACGAAGCGAGGAACAAAAGAGAGAAGCTGAAAGGGTAAAAGCAGCAGCAGATAGGGTATCAAGAGTAGTGCTGAGAGAGAAGAAGAAGGAAGAAGAAGAAAAGGAAAAAGAAATGGAAATATGGAGGAGGAGGATAATATCTGAGACAGCTAAAAAATATGAAGAGGGGAAGGTAATAGAGAGTATAGTAGAAAGAGAAAGGGTGAAATGGGAAAGGAAGAGGGAGGATGAAAGGATATTGGAACAGATGAGCAACGAAGTAATGGAGGAATTAAAAAGGAAAAGAGAGGAAAATAGTAGGGAAATGGAGGAAAGAAGTGAAGAAGGAAGAGAAGGGAGGGGTAAAGAGAGTGAAAGATGGGGAGATGTATATAAAAGTAGGGAGGTAGCAACGACATCAGCACTAGGGGGGACAGTTGGTAAAAACGAAAGGGGAGAAAGAGACCTAATAGATTTAAAAACAGTAACAATAAAAGGAAAAAAGGCAGAGTGGGGGGTGGAATTTATAAATGATTTTTGCAGTGAGGAGGAAGAAGGAGTGGAGAAGGATGGAAGAAGGAGTGAAAGGGAAAGCTTAGATAAACTGTACCTCACTAGAACAAACATAGATTCGCCCTGGATAAGTAGAAGAGGGGAGGAGCTGGAGAGAAGTAAGGAGGAAACGAAAAGAATAGAGGAAACACAAACCAATGAAACCACGCCACCAACATCTCCATCACGCCGCCCTCCCACGTCACTACCTACGTGTTCAACCACCGCACGCTCTCTGCACAGAATAAAGCTCGCGCCCTTCATGAACGAACTTACACCGTATGCATGTCGGCTTAGGGACCTCCCTAGTCGCAGGCAAGACAGACAAATAAACATACCCTTATTGAACACAGGAAATGATGAAAGAAGGGGAAAGGAAGAAGAGGGAGGTAGGGGCAGAGGTAGTAAGGAAGAATTTGAAGTAGTAAAAGAAATGGGGGAAGAGGAGGGGTGTGAAGACTCAATATCATGGAGCGTAAAGGGTGACACAAGACAGAATTTAATGCCACTGCTGGAGAGAGGAGGGGTTAGACCACAATATGTACCTTGGAAACATACGGATAAGGAAAATATAAAATGTAGGCTCCCATCACTAAGTGGAGGTGCGGGTAAGTGGATATATGAAATGGAAAAACACACCGCAGGACAGAAACTAGCAGTAGGAGATGTGAAGGGCCTGTTAATATCAATATTAGGGGATAGAGCGGATGACATTTGGAAAAGAGCGGGATTCCATGGGGTAACAATAACAAACACATCGCATGATGGGGCACCATTTGCAAACTGCAGACATGCGCTATGGCAGGCACTGAGAGTGCAGTACCCAGACACCTCAGACATAGGAGCCATTACTTCCCGTAAGATGGGTGAAAATGAGGATCCTGTTGATTATATCCAGGACATTCAAGAGAAGTGGCGCATGGAGACTAGAGAACAATGGGACAAGACACCAGCCATATTTTATCATATACTAGTACAAGGGCTCCCAGAAGGAGTTCAGAAACAGCTAAAGAAAGTAGTAGGAATGGAAGCAAAACCATGGCCAGAAATACAACTGACTATAGTACATCACTGCAGGACATGGCAAGGAAAGATGAAACAAAAGGAGGAGGACAGGAAAACAGAAGAGGCCAAATTAGTACAGAAAAAACTTACTAAATACACAATGGAAGGGGCACTAATAACTACGCCCACACCAATGACCCAAAGCCCAACGCAAGTAGTGGCTGCACAAGATCCAGCTCAAATAGCGCCCCCACAAGGTGTAATACAGCAAGTGCCGCCTCTGCAATTACACACACCGAACATGGGAGGAGGGTACCCAATGCAAGGAACTGGGTATTATAGTTATAACAGAGGGAGAGGAGGGTTTATGAGAGGGAGAGGATATGGATATAATACCCAACAACAGGCTGGGGGACTCAGGAATAACTACTCCACAGGGCAACCCGTATACCAAGACAACGCAGGGAGCTTCCCATGGCAAAACAGGGAACCACCCGTGTGTTGGAGCTGCGGAATATTAGGACACATGTCACGTACATGTAGGGTCAGGCCAGGAACACCAGCATGGAATGAGCAAGCACAACCTAGGACATCACAAGAACAGCAGGGCATACAACAGCAGCAGATGTCACAACAAGGGAGTGGCCAACCACAACAACCACAACAGCAACAAGCCTATTCACTGCCACAACAACAAATAACACAGTATCTGCCACCGCCACAACAACAAGTAGCGTTAATACAACCACCACCACAAAATGAACGAACACAATTGGGTGGGGTGACGGTGTTGGGACACAACCCTTACACAGGGAATGGCCAATCATTGTACCCCCAATAGGACAGCCCACAGACGGCCTTGGTGTGTCCCATCCTGTCAGTAACACCTAATAGTGCGGAGGAGCCACGCATAGAGGTAACGATAGGTGACAAAAAATTATCATTTCTTGTTGACACCGGGGCGACCCGGTCTTGCATAAGGGAAGGTAAATTTAAGATGTCAGGCGAAGCCATGAACACCCAAGGATTTTCTGGGGCTAAAGGGTTGGTTCCATTTACTGATAACGTTCCGTTATCTATTGGAGATTATGATCTGTCAGTTCCACTTTTGTATTATAGTGCCTCGCCAGTAAATATACTGGGGAGGGACATAATGAACAGGTTGAACATGACGATCTCGTTTACAGAGGATGGCATAATTTGCTCTACTCCAGGGATTAACATGCTCGCAGCACGACAGATTTTGCAAGCATACTGTGGACAGACAGTGATTAGGGCGGAGCCAGTAGATGGCGAGATATTTCAATATGGCACTGACATGGCATTTGCATGGATGCCAGGGATAGAAGGGAAAATATGGAGGAGACCAGCAGCCTATCTATTCCGACCAGAAACACCAGGTAATGAACTAGAAGGGAAGGTGTTTGCAGTGGACATTGAGAGCATTATTGCAACAGCTGATTATGTTGCTGTGCACGCCCAAGATAACGAAGGGAGAGCTTGGAGGGCGGTGATAGCACTAGCAGAAGGGTGTAGGCTGACCCAGGTGTCAGATGAAGAGCTGTTCTCAGAAGAAAAGGAAGAAAATGAAATGGTGTTCATGATGAGCGTAGAAATATGGCTAAGAGTGGCTCACAAACAAGTAGCACAGAAAATTGCAATGGCACTTGAGGCACCCGCAGGCACCCCAGTCCCATTTTTTAAGGAGGATATGTCAAAGGTGCCCAAATCATTATGGACTATTAGCCCTTATGACGTAGGATGCATAAAAAGCATAGGGGGTGTAAGGATAAGGTTGAAAAAGGGTGCCATATTACCAAGAGTGAAACAGTACCCATTGTCAAAAGAGGCAGATGAGGGCATATATGAAACCATAACGGCCCTTATAAACAATGGCATATTGGTCCCCTCAGAATCACCATGTAACACAGCTGTGTACCCGGTGCGCAAGGCTAAAGGGGGGTCTTGGCGCTTCATACAGGACCTCAGACCCTTGAACAACATAGTAGAAGCAGAGTATCCAGTAACAGCAAACCCGGCCACAATATTGTGTGGCATTCCGGCAGAAGCATCACGTTTTACAGTGATTGACCTTAAAAATGCTTTTTTCTCAATACCATTACACCCAGACTCACAAGATTTGACAAGCTTTACTTACCGAAATACAAAGTGGAAACATACCAGATTACCACAGGGGTATTGTGAATCACCCTCAATTTTCAATAGAGTAATACAGATGGATTTGGGTAACGTTGAGGTGGAAAGCACAGTGTTACAGTATGTGGATGACATAATAATTTGTAGTACAAACGAAAGCAAATGTAGACAGGACTCCTTAAAAATGTTGACAATATTGGCTGAGAAGGGGTATAAGGTAGACATGGAAAAGATACAATACTGTCAGGAACAGGTACTTTACATTGGCCAACTGATATCTCAACATGGAAGAAGGATTGCACCACAAAGAGCACAGGCCATCTCAAGCACTCCCGTGCCACAGACTGTGAGAGAACTACAGCAATTTTTGGGGCTGTGCAACTACTGTAGAGCATGGGTATTTGATTACAGCTCATACATAGGACCCCTGCTTGAGGGTTTGAAGGAAGCAAATAAAGGGGAGAAAAAGTTGGGATGGACTATGGAAATGAGGGAGGCATTTGACGAATTAAAAGACGCAATATCAACTGCTCCAGTACTGGCATCCCCAGACTATGAGCGGCGCTTCTTTATTTTCTCACATTGCGACTCAGCAGTGATGAAAGCAGTATTGGCCCAAAAAACTAGCATGGGCTATAAACCAGTAGCATTTTACAGCGGTCACTTAGACCCTATAATGTTAGGCCAATTCTCTTGTGAACAAGGTCTCGCTGCAGCTGCTTTTGCAGTAGAAAAAGCATCAGCAATAACTATGGGGTGTCCAACTACACTATTTGTGGAACATGCACTATTTGCGATATTGAATAAACCTAAGTCCACACTAACAACACAGAGGGCATCAGGTTATGAGATTATTTTGTCTAAAGCTGAACTAGCAATTGTTAGATGTAGCACGGTTAACCCTGCAAGGTTCCTAGCAGAAGTAATTGAAGAAGGAGATTACGCCCACGACTGCACCCAAGTAACTGAACTATACTCATGTACTAGGAAAGTTGAAGAAAACGCACTAGAGGGAGGTGAGCTGTTGTTTATTGATGGGTCATCAACTATTGATCAAGGAGATGGGATTAGAAGGACTGGGGCAGCTGTAGTAAAAATGATGGAGGCGCCGGTGTGTGTGGCTATGAAGTGTGTACAATTACCACAGCATTACTCTGCTCAAGCGGCGGAACTCGTTGCACTCATATTGGCATTAAAGGAAAGTTTTAATAAAAGAGTAACCATATATTCCGACAGTGCATATGTTACATCCACTGTCCACTCAGGGCTATCAAAATGGAGAAGAAGAGGGTTTAGGAGAGCTGATGGCACTCCAGTACAACATGCCCTCTTGTTGGCTGAACTAATTGAAGTAATAAACGATCCCCAAGAACTAGCCCTAGTAAAATGCACCGCACACACCAATGGAGAAGACTATGTATCAAAAGGAAATGCAGCAGCAGACGCACATGCGAAATATGCTGCATATTTTGGTGAGATATGGAACCCCACCGACTCACAGAGAGGGAGAGGGAGGGGAATAGCGAGGGAGATGTTAATAAGAGAAGGGTACACCCATCTCCCAGCCACACAGATTATGGAGCTACAAGCGGCTGCACCAATGGCCGAAAAAGAAGTATGGGTGAAAAGAGGATGCACAATGTCACCAACTGACGCACTATGGCGCCAGGGTGGCACTGGGAAAGTTGTAATACCGTTGGCACTGTTAAATACCGCCCTGAGCCAATTACATCACCCTGCCCATACAGGCAAGGAAATAATTGCAGCACGAATTAGAGAAGATTGGTTTTGTCCCGAGTTAACCTCTCATGTGTCAAATTTTATCAGCAATTGCCTCACATGTCAACAGTTTACGGCCGGCCATACTTTAAAAGTGATAAGAGGTACAATACCCCGGCCAGAAGGGCCTTTTCGGCACCTTCACATTGACTATGTTGATATGATCAACATCTGTCAAGGCAATAGGTATATGATTGTAGTAGTATGCCCATTTTCTAGGTGGATTGAAGCAGGGCCCTGTTCACACCCTGATGCGTTTAGAGCAGCCAAATTCATAGTAAGGGAGGTCTTCCCCAGATGGGGAGTGTGCGAGGTGTTAAGATCAGACAATGGGCCCCATTTCGCAAACGAAATGTTCCAGCATATCACATCCCTGCTGAACATTAAACACAAATTTGCATGTGCATACCACCCACAGGCTAATGGTGTATGTGAACGCCTAAATGGCTTATTGAAGGAGGCAATTGCTAAAATACAACAAACAACAAAGAAAAGTTGGTTGTATTGCCTCCCGTTAGCATTGTTTGAACTTAGAAACAGGCCAGGGTCCGACCACCACCTCACCCCACACGAAGTGGTTACTGGACGCCAAATGCGCCTTCCCCTAACACCAACGTCAAGGGCATTCACCGACCACGAAAGTTCAGCGAATGTGTTAGGTGATGAAATGTATCAATATGTGTCTTCTTTGATTACTAGTGTCGTGTTTGTGTCTCAACAGCTCGAGCGCATACGGGGCGGGTCCACCAGCAATCAAGAAAAAGACGAAAGTACGGAATTGGGAAAGGAGAACTCCTGCAAACTTGCCAAAGGTGACCACGTACTACTTCGCAATTTCAATAGAAGGTGGCATGAGAAGAGGTTCACTGGCCCCCATCTGGTAGAGGACGTATCAACAAGAGCAGTAAAACTAAAGGATAAGCGTGCCTGGAATCACCTACATGACGTAAAGATCTACAAACTGCAGACCCGCCCCAGCGCCAACGACAGAGCAATTGGAAGAACAGCAACCACATCCCCTACAGCGGAAGAAAGTTCAACCACAGACAACGACCCAATTGTTCCCTCGGAGACAATAACTGACGAAGAAGGGAGTGATCCCCATACTGCCCACCCCATGATCACTCGCTCAAAGAGTAAAAATACTTCCGCCATTTGAGCACAAACCCCCCCCATTGACTGCTAAGTACAGTTGTAACTAAAACTGAAGGACATGATTGCACTAATACACATGTAAACACGTGAATGTTCTCTTTTTTCTCTCGCACATACAGGAACTGCGTAATATTGTATTGTTAAGAAAACTAATTAACAAATTCAGTGTGCAGGTGTAAATGGTGCTGCCAGACGATAACTACCCAGAAGAATTGTCACACCAATTTGTATACGAAATAAAGAGGCCAACATACTTAAAAAGGAGAAGGGTACGTGTATACTACACAGCCTTCCTCCTGGCCATAGAATATCACATGCCCCACCTCCGCCCATACTTGCCAGTCCTAAGAGACCCATCACTTAGAGTAGCGTGGGAGCAGCTCTTCGCCTGGGCACTGAATGACTACTTGATAGGGAGAGCTTAAAAGTAACAAAACTAACATCTAATAACCAGCACTTTTGAGAATTTTCAGGCGGGCAACTGTAACGTCGCAAGAATAAGCTGCCAGGACCGCAGCAAGGTAAGAGCAAAATGCCGGTGAAATTAGCATATGTAATAAAAATAATAGGGATTTTTATGATCACCGGGTTCTTGGCTGCTTCTGTCTGGCAGTACAGCTATGCTATTGATTTTATTGCTGCACCCAAACTTAATATACCCCCGTCCCCTGCTGCAACAGGTGATACGTCAGGTGGTAATAGTAATTTTGCACCCAAGCAAAATAGAGTTAAACGCAGCACATACTCAGACAATAAAGGTATTGATAATTATGTACAAGACTCAGCACACGTCACAAACAACATATGGTACCAACACATGACCCGCATTGGTAAACAGACAACTGAGGATAGCTGTTACGTTTGCTCATTAATACCATACGCCATGAGCGCTTCACGAACATTTGTTGCCACAGAAATAGATGAAAAAACAGCACAGTGCGTAATATATTTGGCCCTGTTCCAAACAAAAGGAAGATTTCAAGGAACAGTAGTGCACATGACATGGAAAACACGAGACTCATACCCATATGAAAACAACTTCCTCAAGACCTATCTAAGTTATCACAAGACCAGTTTACATGCTGAAGCATTCAGGTACATAACAAGTGGCCCTGCAAAAGGAGAAACAAAGAAGGTAACACTGCAGTACCTACCATGTGATTGGTACGCCACTGAAGTTCCGGGTAAACAAGGATGCTGGGAAAGGCCGCTACTGACGATAACAGGAAAGGTGTTCCTGGGCAACAGCTGGGAGATAGGAGTGATTGGCAGCAACATGGTAACAAAAGAAACTATCTCAACTATCGAGACACACAATCATCGATGTTGGACGACGTGGATCAAGTATGTACCAATGCTCACATGGGTAGAAGAAGATGAAGACCCGATAACTATACTACCATTGACTGCACCCAAAGTATGCTATCAGCATAAAGGAGAGGTGGACGTAGGATATAACACCAATTGTGCAAACGTGATGGAGTTACCTGAGGGGGGAGCGGGAACAGCAGTAATAATGGACCATTATTGGGCCTGTGGGGAAAAGGCATATCATACATTGCCTCCCCTGTGGAATGGTGTGTGCACAATGGTACACGTCAATGTGCCATCACTAGTGGTACCTAAGAAGCATGTCGATGTGGCGAAATTTCCTAAAATGGATGAAGGGGATAAGAGAAGAAAGAGATCTGCACCACTCCAGAAGGAGCAAGGAAACAGGACCAACAGCAATGATACTGTCCTAAACAGGAGAAAAAGACAAGGAGAGCCATTGACAGGAAATTACCTGTGGGGAAGATCGGAAACGGAACTAACATCAATACCGCCAGAACATAGACTATTCAGCAGAGCAGCAATGTTCTTCTCCTCAATAATACATCCGGGACTGCAGGCATACGCAAACGCAAAATGGCTCCAAATAACAAGGTGGGAACTAATGATGACCATCAATTCAACAGTAAATGGGTTCAACGCAATTAAAGAGGAGCTGCGAGCTGTAAGGATGGTTGCACTCCAGAACAGATATGTATTGGACCTCCTCACAGCAATGGAAGGAGGAGTTTGTGCAAAGATAGGACAATCTTGCTGCACGTTCATACCTGCCAACGATGCTGACAATGGTACGCTGACAGAAGCAGTTTCACAATTGGCCCAGATGCACTCCAAAATGATGGACGAAAGTAACGGTGTGAACAAGGATAAGAGCTGGTTTTCACTATTATGGTCATGGATGCCATCTTGGCTGTCAGATGGACTGAAAATAATAGTGGGATGTGCTATTTTGGCTGGAGCTGCCCTGATAATAATTAGGTTTTGGAAGGCCCGGAAGGCACGCACGACTGACGAGTTGCTGGAAATGGTGGGAATGGACCCCTTAATGCCAGCAGATGACGGCCAGCATACAGGTGTGATAATACAAGAAAGGGAGAAGTTGCGCACCCAAATTATCACCAATCATCTAGACCCACCATCAGTGAAGATCGAAAACCCAAGGAACCCCCGGAGCTACATAGGAAGATGGGTATACTGTACTCCTGGAGGGACATGTGAATACATGTATTGGTCATTTGAAGATCATGTAAACCATTATGGACATCTCGGCGGGATAACTAAGATATGGAGGGTAAGAGGAGATAACGAGAAGGATATGTTTGTGGTCGACAAGTCGACCAGAGGGGGGACTGAAGTGGGAGAATGGAAGACCAGGCTCCCGTCCTTCACCTCTCGAGCTTGGCCTAGAGGGTCACGGCCCAGACACCCGCCGCGAGAAGAGTTCGTCCAGTTACCAGACGACCAGGTACCATGGTACAGGAACATACGGATGTGTCCACCTGCCTGCCCAGCAGCCCGCACTGACCGTGCCGACACCTGCGGCTCGGATCAGCTAGACTAAAAACCACACGTCGTTAGAGATGCCATGACGACCTAGACAACGGGAAGCACATCTGTATAAATATACACACTTAACATTCCCACACCAATCTACACGAAGAATATACTCAGTGCTCTGACGTAGGCGACAGGCATATTCACGGACGTGCATCTTTATTATTTTTACATAGGCTTTCAGAGTACAGAAACGCAAGACGCATCATGAACTCATCTATAACGCTTGCTCATGCTTCCCTTGAAACCCGTTACCACCGTGAGAGGTATAATGGAAACACGATATTGGTCATGGAAATATATGCCACTATAATCTAAAGCACCCATGCACGAAATGGATCACTTATGCACCAGGCCCAAGTAGGCCTCAAGCAAGAGTTCCGTGGACATTAACAAAGCAAAAGTCAGGTTGCTGATCCTGCAGAATGAGCCTGGTGGAGCACCCAGCCAAGGTCGCAATGTTGCAAACCCACATCCAAGAACAAATCATCAAAGGCACGATGTTGCAACCTTGCACTCCGCGTACCAACGTTAGAATCATATCTACAAATTAAACCAGACACACAGTGGAAAAACAATATTAATTGTGCAGAATTCTGCCTCAAACACGGTCCCGCCTCACGTGACCAAGCCGAACCTGACGAGATGCCAAAACCCAGGAGAGACAGGGCGTCTGGGTCCCGCACTACGAGACACAGGCCGGGACACTTGAAAGGCTCCATGGACACCTGCTACAGTGGGAACGGTCAGCTCCCACCTATAAATAAATCCTCACATTGTCTGCATGTACCCATATTGAAACATTGTTGCAAACACGGGTACACCGAGAGCTGGGAACAACGGTGGTCCCAGGCTGGGGAGCTCACGGATGCACCAATCAGAACATGGGGCTCTTATCTCACACGTCATTAACATTAGCCAATCCTCAGGGGTCTTCATGTAACAATTCTTATGTATCTAATTGAAGGGACAACCCAGATATACCACCTGACTACACCTTGACCACTAATATCATTCTCTATATGTGTACTATACTAACCCTACCACTCGAGCAACCAATTATGAGTGGCGGTAGGTTTTTGTTAACTTTTTGAAGTGACGCAAGTAGCGCGTCATATTACAGTAAAAAGGGCCTGCGAGCCCCACGATTGTGTGTGTGTCAGGACGAACGCGTACGCTCCTTGACCCATCCCTGCCGTTTGCATAATAAACAGCAGAAGTTGCCTTGCTCCTTGTGTGTGCCTCATACTCTGTCTCGATCCGAGATATAGACGGGAGGAGTTGGGGCCTCCCTGCCCGGAGGTCTGCGGGCGGCCCGGCCGACCCCGGCAGAATTTCCCCCCGACAATACCACTATGCCGCCTGAGTGAAAAGGCCAGCAAGGGACCTCTTCCCGAGGATGCCAAGAAGAGGAAAAAGCCAACGGCAGAAAAAAACTCTTTATGTTTTCCAGCTCTTGAGTGAAGTCTTTAGATGATGGCAGACAGATAACCTGGGCATTTGTCCAATAGCTATGCCGTTGTATCCAACATTACCCATTTTGTCAGCCCCTTTCGTTTCCCCTCCAGTAAGGTGCTGCATGAGACATTTCCTTTGATTTGGCATAACAAGGCCGCAGATTTATTTTTACATATACATAACCACTGTAAACAGGTATTAAAAATTAGTTCCAAAAGGTGTGGCGACTGCTCCTCGTCCTGCTTCCCCCTTTACCTCCATATTGTTTGCAGGCACAACTCCCCCAAGGCCTTCGAGTCTGAGAAATCGCCTGCCCCTGCAGGTCTTTGCGGACTGGGGGGAAGTTGAGCCCCAATTGCTACCGCCAGACACCCCTGCCGTTTAGGCTCCCAGGAGGCGCTGTCTAGAATGGGCAAAGCCCCTTCCGGTTTAGCAATGGCTCATTCGGAGTCTTTGTCTTATCATAGGTTGCCACAACCCGCCACGCCAAAGGTGGGTTACCGCCCACCGTGGCTCCCGCTTTTCCTATTTTGTAGTTCTAGCAGTTCTGAGTACACCTTGCTGCCCGGTGCAACTCCGTCTATCCTCCTTTGACCAGGGATTTCACCTTTGCCCGTTGTGCCTGATCTAGGGATACTTCAGTCCCCTCCCTCTTTCCGTCATACCTTGACCTGCTCTTGCACAACCGGCTCCCGGTTTGACCACCGCTTTGAGGCCAACTGCCTCCCCTTTCCTCAAACCATCCCTTGGTAGCCCCAACTCTCTCAACCCTCCGTGCCTGCTATCCCCCTGCCCCTGCAGGTGATTCTGGGCTGAGAGAGAGCCATTTGTTCGAAGAAGCGGAGCCCTCGTTGCCACCACCAGACGCCCCTGCCGTTTTAGGCTCCCAAGAGGCTCTGGCCCGACTCCGTTTCTTGCATAGTCCAACCACCTCCTTTGTAGACACCGCTCTCTCAACCCTCCATGCCTGATACCCACCTGCCCCTGCAGGTGTTTTGGACTGAGAGAGCGCAATTTTCTCGAGGAAGCGGAGCCCTCGCTGCCCCCAACAGACGCCCCTGCCGTTTTAGGCTCCCAAGAGGCGCCGGTCCGACTCCGTTCCTTGCCCAACCGTCTCCTTCGTGGACACAATTCCCTGCACCCTCCGTGCCTGATACCACCTTGCCCCTGCCAATGTTTTTGGGCTGAGGGGGTGCCATTTGCTCGAGGAAGAGGCGCCCTCGTTGCCACCACCAGACGCCCCTGTTCTTTCAGGCTCCCCAGGGGGGCTGGTCCGACTGTTCCTTGCCCAACCATCTCCTTCGTAGACACGACTCTCTCAACCCTCCGTGCCTGATACCACCTTGCCCCCGCAGATGTTTTTGGGCTGAGAGAACACCATTTGTTCGAGGAAGCGGAGCCCTCGTTGCCACACCAGACACCCCTGCCTGTATTTGAACAGAAAACAATTTGTTATCCACCCAATGCAGACATGAGGCATGCTGTGGACACTTGTAGGCTGTGTCCCAAAAGCATTGCCTCGTGGATAGGTACCTTCCCTCATACATAAATGCCTTTGTCAGCTGAGTGAATAATTGACCACCCTGTCATCTCAGGGAAATCTTGGTTGGTGCAATCGCTACCTGTCCGTATGGATCATCTCCCCCAAGGAATGCCTCCCGGAAAACCCTTTCGAGTGGCTCCTGAAAACCAACCAGCCTATTATCCCTCGACCTTCCTCATAACTACTAAGTACTCCCATATCTAAACAACTTCAGGCCATGCTACAGCCTTCTGCCGAATTGCATTCTGGTATTTGTAGTCTCGTTATCCAGAAGTGGGGCTTATTTGTATCCATACAACCTATACTATTAGCCATAATTTTATTATCCACCGGCCATGTTTCCGCTAATCTTTCAGTAATTGTGCCTCTTAAAAGAATGTTAAGTCCCGTGGCACGCTATCCTGCCCTAAAGCCGTAGAAACCCACTTTAAGAAACCTTTACTCGGTCCAGATGCACCCTAACATTTTTCTTGGATGTTGCATAAAAATCCAGACACGCGAGTTCCGCACATTGCTGTGCTATGGCAAGCGTACTTAACTATTCACCTCCCGCGGGAGGGACCAGTGACTCACTACGCGCAGCAGTGCCCCCCCACGCAACAGTACCCGGGGCTGTCCCCCCAATTGCCTGGCCATATGCCCCCCTGACGTAAAGCCAAGCCGATCAACCCAGGAGATATACCCGCACCCATCTCTCAAACCCAACAGTTGTGGGCTGTGTATACGCCTAAGGGATACGCCAGGCACAATCCCCTGGCCATGCACCCTTCTTGCACCTGCTACCATCGATGGCTAGTAAATACCCCAATATTCCATGGCCTTGTGCGTACACCTGTTACCAACAATGTACAGTAATACCACGGGCAACCATATCCCGTGGCCATGCACTTACACCATGTTTGCACCTACTAACATCAATGGTCAGAAAATCCCTATTCGTAGCAAGTATTCCCTATTATTCGTGTGGACATTACTGGAAACCAACTCTGATTACTTTTGTTTTTTGGAAAAACCAATCCCATGCCTGTGTAATGGAAGAAAATGTCTTCACTGCAAAGCCGCCATTTTTCCATTTCCAAAACAATGGAGAGCACCTTGACCAATGCGTAGCAGCTGCATGCAATCCGCCTTACTTAGAAATGCACATGGCAAATGCCTAAACGCATTCTGGGACTTAGTCTTGCAGGTATACAGGGCACTAAACCCCGGCCAGGGGCATGACTGCGTCTGGCATAAATTAATTTACCGAATAAAAGCCAATCTGATACCAATCCTGTGCCCAACTACCATTCCCATAATGCACCAAAATGGGCTCAAAACCTTAAACGCAACCCCTAAACACGGCCACTGACCCCATTTCATTTCAGCCCGCAAGTATTGCAGCAGTTCTTTAAAGCTGTGCCCGTACCTGGACCTCACTTGTAAAGGCACAACATTGCCACACCAACCTTAGGGGTTATCCGTTCCTTATGCAATCACGGCCTCCAACCATACCAGCGAACACTGCGCCTATACCATACTGTGCATTGGCCATTGACCCTAAGCGAACCCTCGTAAGTGAAAAGCTCGCCCTGTTTCGTCCCAAATGCACATCACACCTGCTTATACCGCTGCAAGTAGCGAACTGACCAGTTATATTACAACCCCAATATCTTTGTTGATCCCCTGAGCTACAGAAACATGGGGGGAGAGGCCACCCCTAAACTCAAAATCGCGCCTTAAAAACACTAGCGTACCGGTGCGTTACAACTGGCCTATCATAAAATTCCCCCGCACTTTGCTATTACGTCCCTGCTATACCTCTTAGCCCACATTTGTGCCCATGTCTCACCATCATGCAACTCAATCCTACCATCTTGCCTCGTGGTGCTCCGACACCCGACACCAGAGTCCAGCCATAATGCTTAATAACAACATTTTGTCCCCGCTGCCTCGTGATGCACCCCCTAACGTTGGAAAGAGGCATGCCATAATCCTTGCAGCGCAACTGGGTGCTACCTGCCTCGTGGCGCTCCCACACATAATGTAAGGCGTCATTCAATACTGTTTATAGTGCCCTTTTGTAGTCCCTGCCCAGAGGCCTCCCCCATCCCTTGGGAAGAGTCGTATCTGCTTGTCCCGCCGTTGCAAACGTCAGATCTTTCCTTTTCGTACCGACAGTTTAAATAGTTCCCAAGGAGGCGTTTGACAGTAACATGTGTCGTAAATTGTGCAATTTAACGACTACCGTACAGTAACTGGTCAAAACTGCTAGGCGCACAGTGAAGTAACACACCATAGTAGCTTCTACGCATTGTCACTTTCGTGACGCTCTTCCCGTGCCTGCAATACTAAACCAGTTGACCACAACTACTACTGCCCGCACAACCGCAATGGAAGAATTCATGCCCGCCTTTCTAGAACCTCTTAATAATTGTGTATGAACTATGTTAGGTTACTCATACCGTGTTTAATACCCAGGGGCTTCTATGCGCGGAACGAACCTGGAGTGCTTTGTACCGTCATGCTCCCAAGGTGAGCACGTTACCCCTTAAGCTATCCTCCTCCTTATAAAGTAAGAATGCCGCCTTAAAACCAAATTGCCCCGAACCACCGCCGGTTTAGGAGAACAGTTTCTTATCCATTAGGCCACCGGGACCACTCGTGTGTGACAACCCACCCAGTGCTGTGTTAACAGAAACCACCCGCCTGCTCTGCGTGTTGCGGACAACCTCAGCTCGCAACTCCAACTTTCCTAAAATGTGTCACCTGGGTGGGCATTAGATCGGTACCCACGTCCGACCCCTAAGGTGCCATATGTAATTCACTCCGCAAGTTCTGCTGCAGCGCTTATTAATGTGCGAAATCGGACCACTACTCCCACAATTATTCCTTAGTTGTATACTCCTACTTAGTTCCACAACGATTGCCCTAACGCAGCTTCGCCCGACTGAGCTGTTGGACTGGACACCCTGCATCAAAAGCACCTAAAACCTTAAACCCCTGCGGCAATTCCCATAAGATCGACCGCCGACCAGCTCCCTTATTGTCGTTTAATACGAGCGCGTACCCCGAGGGGACAGACACCCCGGAGTGACGTAGACCCAGCGCGGAGATGTCATGACCCAAAACCAAGCCCGAGTAACATTTAGGTTTGCTGTGTTGCAGCACAAAAAATCAATCGGACTCGCCGCCACACGACCCCACTAGGACCCACCTAATAAAGAAGCCATCCAAACCGCTGACGCTGCACCTGGAAACATAACAACGGGTAACACGAGTAATGAGGGCAGCCTATAGCGCTACGAACCCTCAGGTATCTGAGCGCTTCTTATTATTACCCATGGTGTGTGGTGCGCATTTATCGACCTCGGAAGGATGAAAGGCTGAGTTTTGCCCCGCCAGGATTCGAACCTGCGTTAGCATACTCTGCACCGATGTCAAAGCGAGCGTTCTACTCGCTGTGCCACTTGAAACAGATACTTTACGACGCGTTTCTTCTCGAGTGTATGTTCCCATTGCCCAACGTTTCTAAAATTCCAGCCCTTTTCCTCTGAACACAGGAACACTTTTTCGATTTATCTCAGTAGCACAGGGGTTATGAACTGAGGAGACCGATTGTCACGGAATTAACCCCATATGCGCCCGCCGCCGCTTCAAAAGCGCTAAAACTTAAACCCCTGCAGCAACCCACCTAACCTCGATCGCCGACCCGTTCCCTTACTCTCCTATTAATACGGAGAGCGCACCCAGCTACTTCTGAAGCGACAACAGCGCATATATGGCGCTATATCCACCCCGCTCCTTACCCGACGCATACTCCTAGCTGGAACACCATCCACTCCTTCACTGGAAATCTCCTTGTCGGAACACCATTCCACTCCTTCACTGGAAATCGCCCCAACATCGCCACTCTTCGTCTTTCTGGGTCGAAAAAAGCACTCCTGCAGCCACAGCATCGCGGGATCTCAGACTCACAAACAGCAACCGAAAACGAAGTCCACAAACAGCAACCGAAAACGAAGTCCTCCACTTTTGGCGGGCGCCCAGCTGCTGGAAGAGCTGCAAGTGCCCCTGCGCCGGGCGCCCGCCGCTTTTATGTCCCAAGCCCCGCCTCCTTCCTTTGTTGCCCTTCGCGGGCTTTCCCGGGCTCTTGTCGCCCTCTCCTCTGGCTCCTTTGCCGCCCTCTCCCCTGCCCCTGGGGGGGAGGGGCGAGAGAGCGTCCAGGAGGAAGGCCCCTGCCCCGGTTATCGGGGTGCCTCCTCCACTTGCTGCGCTCTCCGTTCGTCACCTTCAATTACGTAGTCTCAAATGGAAGGGGGCGAGCAGGAGTAAACAGTCCATGCAGAAACAACCTTCCGTGAAGGAACAGAGAGACGGGCCGGGAAGGAGAGCAGCAGCCCCGTACTCTGTAGCTGGAAAGAGATGGCAGTCAAGGGCAATGCCGATGGATGAAGACAGAGGGGATACCAACCCCCGGTACAGGTGAGCAAACAACTGCTCAGGGAGATCCGAGAATAGAAAAGAGGCACAGAGCCAAGAAAGGGAACGTGGTAAGCACCAAAGAGAGGTAGGTGAGAGAAAGAAACACGTGAAAGGCGAGTAGCGAGAAAGAAGAAAGAAACGGAAATAAAAGGACAAAAAGATGCGCAGACCTCAATAGAAGGGCAGATCGAAGCCGCCAAGCGAGGAAACACTAACCTGGCAGAGTGGGACGATACCCAAGGAAGGCGAGGCCAGCAGAAAGAACAGCGAAGCAGAGACAGAAAGGCAGGCATGGAAGGAGGAAAATACGAGCTGGTTGAAAATACAACCGAGAGGAAAACTGCAGAGCGTCAAACCCGAAAGCAAAGGTGCAGATTAGGTTGCAACGCACAGAAGGAAGGAAGGGGAGTGGTTAAGTAGAGAGAGGAAAGCGGATATAGCAACCATAGACTAGAACGTTGAGAAGAGCAACGTGGACAACGTGACATGCTCTCCTAATGGCGACAGAACCTCGAAGTATGCCAGACGCGCTAGGATGGCAGGCGCGTGATAGATGTTTGATTTCTAACCAATAGGTAAGGGTATAGGAAAATGTACTGTGATTCAAATATACTTTCTATTGGTTTTGTAAGAGCACCTTTTTCATAAACAAAAAAACTGTTTCTGAAAATCAACATCAAAGTCACTGAAATGTTCTAGAAAGATGCATTTGAAAAAAAATGATTTTTATGAACCAGGTAGATTCATGTGAAGGTGTGTCTTGTAAAATAAGGTATTTATATACACTGGGCCTCATTCCGAGCTGGGCGGTAAGGGGTTGACAGCGCCGGTAATGGTGCCGGCACCATTAATCCCTTTGCCCCCTATTACGAGTCTGCTTGCGGGACCCGCAAAGGGCGCCTGGTAAAACCAGGCGCCCTTAGCTGGTCCCGCTAGCAGACCAGGGAGCTAACAACGGGCCCGCAGTGCAGTGATAGATGACTTTTTTATGAGGTAATTTTCTATTACCATTGTATATCCTGTCCAGGTTTAACCATTTAGAATTTAATGCGAAATTGTTCAATTGACGTTAATAAATGTAACACATTAATAAAAATAAAAACTGATGCTCATTAGCTTATTCATTATAGTGAGCGTTTTGTATGACACGTTTTCATATACACACTTGATGTATTGCAGTGTTACAATTGTTCTGTGAAGTCCGATAGCTGGTTGTATTCGTATTGGTTTGTGAACACATTTCCTATGTTTAAAATGCAATGTTTATTGTTTAATGATTTATTGAAATATTTTCTTTCCAGTGTAATTACGAAATGATAAAGTTTTTTTTTAGATTTTGTAGTTTACAGTTAAATAAACATTGATTTATGTTTACATACAATAACTTGTATGTATTGTTTAGTGGTATTAATTAAAATTTTACATAGCATATCAATGTATTTTTAATTA
Source organism: Ambystoma mexicanum (assembly GCF_040938575.1). Taxonomy (NCBI): domain Eukaryota; kingdom Metazoa; phylum Chordata; class Amphibia; order Caudata; family Ambystomatidae; genus Ambystoma; species Ambystoma mexicanum. The sequence goes on along the minus strand of NC_090921.1, from coordinate 269,432,845 downwards.
AATAAAGTCACTGAAATGTACTTATGTTTTATTTGTATCGCCGAAGTACTTACATTGTGTGCATTGTCTTATTTTCGTTTTTTAAAAAGGTAGTTATATCATTAATGCAAGTATTTTATAATTATATGATTGCTAACTTATTTTTTATAATGAAATTTGTTTATTTTGTACATAATACAAATATTTTGGTGAAACATATAACCAGCACGTTAAATGTATTCATGCAAGTTGTACGTTTAATATGTATGCTTGCATAATTAACAAACATATGTATATTTCAATTTTTCACATACAGTTCCTGGAGTTAATGGAACAACGTCATTTGTAGACAAACTCTATAAGAAATATAGGTGTAGTATGTTTTTTTATGAAACTTTATCAAAATCAAGTTCTTTTATACATTACCGTTTTAAAAGACAGTAGTACTAAAATAAAATATTGGAAACACTGCTCAATTACTTTATTTCGGCATTATGCCATAAAAGTATTGCACAACAATATAAAACAAAACAAATTAAACCAAATTATTTCATTCAGATTTGAAATTAAATCGGGTTGCATGCAATATCCCCAGTGCCCAGCTTTAGGCTATAGGAGGTGGATTTGTAGCCGGGCAGTTGGAACTAAGGCCCAATGGCATTAGTTCACCATATACTAAAATGTCAGGTAGAAACCTTTTCCCAAGTGTAATAGTGTAGTTGCATGATTTCCAGGCCAATGGTGCTCAGTTCAACTGTACTCTTTGCAGGGGGTTACATTTCCCAAAGAAACCAAGTATGTCCTTGACCATGGCCATGGCGGTTTCCATGAAGTCTATTTTAATAGAGTTGAGGGCGTGACTTCCCTGCTGGCCGATACTAGTGCAACTTACAATTTGCTCTCGGTTACAAATATGCATCCTCTCACTGTCCGAATCCAGTGAAAATATTTATTAACCCAAGCTTCCCTGGGTTCAAACTGATTGGGTACCGATTTGGGGACCCTGTACAAATATAATGAGCCCCCCCTGCCCGTTGTGGCTTTTGTCTTCTGGTTATGACAGTGGAGGTGACAGGGTGATAGGCCAGTCTATTTTCTGCTTTCTCGCGAGTGGCCATATTCATAGGTGCCCTATTTACCTGCAGGCTGAGGTTCTGCATTGCTAAAACAGGGGCTAGATATTGGTCACTTCAGTCTTGGTTGCGGCTATTTTTAACTGGGTTGTGGTATTGCCAAGTGCATTTATGTTGTAACAACAAACATCAGGCTCATTGGTCAACCCCTCCAACCCTTGGCAGCTCTGGAAAAGATGGGGCAGATTTCGGGTTGCGAAAGTCCACCTTCCACTGGCAAGTTTATGGCCCTTTTCCCATACTCTTGGCTCTGCAGTAACTCACACTTGCTTGTTCCCTTCCCAACAGTTTCCACTAAGGTTAGGACAAGTTTCTTTAGGATCAAAAGTTCTGCCAGGACTGTGCTGCAATGGCACTCTGTTGCTTGGCCGGCCTCACTGGCTGTATGGAAGTGCGTCTTGCTGCTTGCTCACTCAATAATGATGGGCTTGGCATTCCACCGGCGAGTCGGGCATGGTTGGTCGACCCTGCTGACAACCGCTGTGTCCACTCATGCGCTTTTTCCTTGCTCACAATCAGACAGGATTCTCTTTCTGGAAATGACAATGACCCGTTATCATGTCCCTGAGAGTACATAATTTGCTTTATAGGCTGAAAGGGCTCATCGGGGTGGAGGTATTTGGCGGACGGGGGTCTGTCCTAGGAAGCAATGTGCCCCCCCCAATCAGTGCAGCAGTTCTAATGACGGCCGGGAAATGAGGATGCTCCAACTGATATTGGGTGGATATTAAAGGGACAGCAGTGGCCAGAATGGTGGGAGTGTCAATGAAAGATTCCATGAACTGGTGAGTTGTTCCATTGTTAATCAGAGATGTTGTGCTAGGGGGGCCCTTGGTGGACAGTTGTTCCATACTGCTCATTTGCCCAAAGTCGATCGGCCAGATGCCCAGCTGGCACGCTGGTCGGCCTGTGGATTTATCAGATTTAGTAGGGGCTTCAGTATTAGAATAAATGTTCTCCTCCCTCAAGGATCCAAACTGGTGGGGGCACTGAAAGAGACAAAAAACTGCTGAATTTAGCTGATAAGGGAATACGCTTCACCCAGGGGTCATAGGCTGGGCTCAGCGGAACATTCCAGTAGTAACAGTCGTTGTGAGACTGTTGCTGCAATTTTCCTTATGACAGACAGTATCTTTCGCTTGGGTATAAATCCAGGTTCTGGTGCTGTTAGAGATACGAACATGTTCAAAGTTACAGGAAGTTTGTATTAATATTGCGGGTAGGGCAGTAGTAACGAGACTAACAGAGTTTTTAATAACTGATCATGCTACACGGCACATGTCATGTTCCACTTTGAGCCAAGTAGTTCAGTTCAGCAATCTTCACTGATGATGGTAGCGTTATGGTGCCCCTCCTCCCCCAGCTTAACTCACACCTGGTCCACTGCTCATAAGCTTGACAAGTCCTGCTTTGGAGGACAATTTCCAGGGATTTCGCTGCCCAACTCTGTGTCTTCTTTATCTTCTATGGGTATCAGCGAGAGGCACGTGAGAGGAAAAAAGCAGACAACACTGGAAAATCCTCAAGTGTCAAACTCTCTGTAGGCGCTCAATCCCGCGCCCTTTCCCCTACAGGATTCACTGGTTACTTTCACATAAGAACATTTTTCAAATGTGCAAAGGGACGAAAATCAGTAAATTATTGAAAGGATTAATGAAAAAGTTTGCAACATGAATTATGTTCTTTGATAAGTTTTAGTATTTTTCACATCCAAATTCAACATGCTGCTAAGCATGAGAAAACAATTTTAGTCCCAGGAAACAATATTGCTAGGCGTGCAAAGTAATTTATTATTTTAATACAAGTATTTTATAATTATATTTGTGATGATAGATCCTTTATTTTGTATATGATTTGCATATTTTCAAGAAACATATGGCAAACACGTTAAATGTACAAATGTAAGTTTAACGTTTAATCCGGATGCTTTTAACAAACATATCTGTATTTACTTGTTTACATACAGTTCATGGCGTTCAAAGATTTTTATTGGAACAAAGATATTTGTAGAAAAACTATGAAACAAGTATAGGTGAAGTATGTTTTTTATTAAACTTTATAAAAATAAATGTGTATTATACATGTAACAAAATAAAATATTGTAAACATTTATGTTACTTTCCCATAAGAACATTTTACAAAATGTGCAAAGGTACAACAAAATCAGAACATTATTGAAAGGGTAAGTAAATGAGGTTGCAAGATAAAATATTTTCTTTTTAAATTTCTGTGTTGCAAACGTATTAATACGCATTTTTACATTTTTACAATATGCCCTATGCCCAGAATATTACTTTTTCAAAGTAAGTCATAAACATGGTGGTACTTACATCTTTTTGGAGATGAATAGCAGCATTCATTTTTCCTACTGCAATAGGAAACAAGATACTCTGCATCAATGGCTGATAATGTTTGGAAACCACTGAGTCACCAATTTCATATGTTATAGGAATTTTTGAAGGTAGAAATTTATTAAATTTGTATACTGTTTCTTTTTCTACAGGTTTCCTTTTTCTAGTAGGTATTTCAGTTGTGTTGACTACAGTTGAACTGGGGTTTTTATTTTTACTGCCTTGATTTGTATTATTTTCATAAACATTTTTGAGATATATGTGCTCATGCCTATTATGCATATTGGACACCATTGAAGAATTTCCCAAATTATATTTTTGTGGATTATCTCTTTTAAATGTGATTTGCATAGGAGTTCAGTCATGTTTTGGACATCATTAGGGTGAGGAGTCTTCAAGTAGTACCAGACCCAAGATTTTAGGATTGCATTGGTCCAGAGGTTGGTATATATATATTTTTTTTAAAGCCTTACTTGTACAAATGACACCACTTAAAATAGTCCTATCACTGTCACTGGTGAGGTCGTTCAATTTTGATGTTTGTTCTGCAGGTGAAGGTGGACATTAGAACAGAAAAAGTATGTAGTAATTAGTAATTTGTCCAGTTACATTTTGTGAACAACAGATGTGCTAACATTTGAAATACCACTATCTTTAATAAATATTCATTTTTAGTCATTTATTTATAAAGATAAGAGAAATTGTCACACTTGGAATATGACTTTGATTTACAGAAACAGCAGTTGTAGAATGTTTTCTTTTTTCCAGAATGAAAGGACTTGCCACAGTTGAAATGGTAGTAGTAGTACTAGTACTGGGTAAAAAATATATGTTTGTAGTCTGTGATCTTAAAGTTTGTACATCTGACATAATCCTACTAACAGTACTTCAGTAGGTATTTATTGTTCCAGAATTGTTGGACTCTGTACAATTAGAATGGTAATTGTTAAAATACCAGGTGATTTTTGTTTTTCATTTTATTGTGCTACAGTACTGTGAACTATTGTATCATCTGTACAGGTAGCAAAATGCCATGTAGTAACAGGCATTGTAGGTTATGTTATCAGTACAGATGACATTTTAATTGTAGGAAAAGTGGGTGACTACTTTTTCGTAATTACATTTTTTTTTTAGGTGTTTGGGATGGCAAACCAAATTGATGGTGTGGTGCATGAAACTTGAGATGCAACCTTTGCAGTATTTAACAGTATATCTATTTTTTTTGATTGTTATATTTTAAAGGAGCAATGGAGTCTGAAGGTAAGACTTCACCAGCACACAGTACCTAAATAAAAATGCAATAAAATAATGTATTAATAGTTGTTTGTCATATTAAATTACTTCAATTGTTTACTAACAGAATTATAGTTTGAAGAGTTAATTGTTTGCATGCTTTAATTATTTATTTTTATGCTTGGGAATTAATGTGTTTTAAATCTTACACTATAGTTTTATATTTGATATATATTATTTACAATATATTAAAAACATACTTCTTATTGTTGTGCTTCTTTGTGAAGATGAAAGTGGTGTCATGGAATTCCCCTGTAATAATTTGTTTGGTAAGCTCCTTGTTTTGTCTTCCTCTTGAGGTGTATTGATTTGTAGGAGTTCTGCAGTTGGTTCAATTGCAATAATTAGGTCATCAAGGATTCGGCCTATGGGAACTTTGTTTTTCTTGCTCTTTGTCCTTTGTAGAGAAATGTTTGTGGCGTTTTTAGTGATTTTATTTGGTTTTGTATTGTAGCTTTTGTTTCATGCTTGTGTTTTCCAGCTGAAATTAAATCACAAAAGGAGACTTATTCTACTTTTGTTTAAAAAGGACACTTACTTGTTTGAAAAGGATTTTCTTTTTCAAAGACAATGCTTATTTAATGTTTGGGGACCATTAACTTGAATGAAATGACAATGTATTTGTGGAGACTTTTTTTTATTTTTACTTGTGTTCAAATACTTTTGATTTTATGTTATGGCAGTAAAACGTGATGTGTATTTTGGCCTCAATCGTGCTCTCCATTTGAATTTGATCCTGCATTGATGTTGATGTTTCACCTATACAAAATACATGTTTCTCTGATAGTTAAAATATGTGCATGTTAATGACAATGTAATATGTTCTCTTTTTTAAATATATGTCAATTTTGATTAAATAAAATATGTGTAAAACCCTAATGTTTTTTATAACAAAATGTATAATATGCATAGCCATATCTTACTATTTATTTGATTTTTTTATTTGTCCACTTATAGCAGCGCGCAAAGCCCATGGACATCTAGGCGCTAGGTACAGGTAAACAGTCATAGTGGAGAAGTGGTAAGGCAGTAGGCAAAGGTGGCTAGTTGAATAGCAAGGTTTTGATATGCTTTCTGAAGACATTGTTGGAAGATTTGCCTCTCATGTGAGGGGAAGCTTGTTCAATAGTGACGGTGCCCAGACTGGGAGGCTGGATCCCCCAGATTTTGAACGCTTGAAGTGACAAGGCAGTGTCTATAGCCGGTTCTTGTAGGCCTTTCTGAGTCATGTTTTTTAAGTTTGTTCGCAAGGTAACTTGGTGCGTCATTTGAAAGACATCAGTGGGTAAGGGAGAGCATTTTGAAGTCGATTCTGTCCTTAACTGGGAGCCAATGGGCTGCTTTTCTAGCATCCTATAAATGGTCCAGTTTGCCACGTTTGCCAATGTCAAGGGCAGCGCTGAGTGCATTGTTTTGGGTTATTTGTAGTTCGCTGAGGGTCTTCTCAAAGGTGCCATAGAGTAAGGAGTTGCAGTAGTGAAGTTTCAAGCAGAACAGTGCCCTGGCCACTTCCAAACGATTAGTGGTGGTGAGAAAGGTTTTGCTGGCGTTGATCAATTTGATAGCATATCCCGATGCTGATGCAATGTGGTTAACCTGGCGTGTCATAGTTAGAGAAGCGTCAAGGTAGACCCCAAGGATCTTGACAGAGGGGGCAACCGAAATCTTGTGGCATCAATGATGAAGGATTTGTACTCCTGGGGTAGATTCTTCAAGCGGGCAGAAGGCCCAATGAGTATGAGTTCAGTTTTTTGTCATTGAGGCAAAGCTGTGTGTGACCATCCAGGATTGGATGGTTTCGTATATTTCGTTGTTTCTGAGCATGTCTGTCAGGTGGTCGCTGGTGAGGGGGATAAGAATTTGGGTGTCATCTGCGTAATTTGTGTACGATATTTCAAGGGCATCAAGATGTCAAACAGAGGCTTGGTGTACACGTTGTACAGGGTGGGGGACACACACAAGCCTTTGTGTACTCTGCAGGAGTTGGGTGTGGGAGAGGCCACTGCTGCAAATACTCATATGTATGTGCTTCTGTATGTTCAGTTTATATATTTTTTTTTTTTTAATGGACTACTAGTACATACATGTACATATTCATACTTAAGATCCAAGCAATTATTGTATTAACTAGTAAATGTATAATTAAAATGCAATTTTAATTTCTCTCTCTGTCAGCAACATGTTTGTAGGTGGTGACATTTTTCAATTTGCTAGAAAAATAAGCACATTTCATTTTTAAAAAGAAAGAAGCATTTTTTTTTTTTTTTAATGCATATGGTTTACAACTTTAAACCTTACATTTGTCAAAATGCTCATTACATCAGTTCATACAAAAAGATTTAACAAATTAATATGATTTATCTAAGGAAAGGTAATTGTCCATGGCCAGGCATTAATTGTGTCTGGATTGTTTTCCAGAAGCAAATAACCGCAGTCGTCATGGAAATGTTGTTGCCAGATAAGATGTGTGCCCATCGTTCTTCAGGGTCCATGGATTTGTTGGATTTCATGTAGAGCCTACCAACTGCAAAGCGTTCATCTGCTAAGGCTGGGCATTGCATAAATAAATGGTGTAGAGTTTCAATACTGTCTTCTTCCTTGCAGTACCTGCATGTCTGATTTTGAAGGGTTTTTTGTGCTCGTATCCCAAGGATTTGTTGTGTTGGAAGAACATTAAGACGTAGTCGTATGAAGGTGTCTCGTATAAGACGATCAGGAAACAAGTTCAGATAACGAGGGATCACATTTAAGGCTCTAACTTTGGTAGTACAGTTTAACGTCAGTTTGTATCCGTCTTTTTCGTTTATTGTTGATATCCAGTCGAATCTTTCAATTTGGATTTTGGCTCTTTGTGGTCTGCATACTAGGGTTTCAAATGATATATCATATTTTATCCTTTCTTCATTGAGGAATTCCTTCCATTTATTCAGAGCCGTTGCGTTGATGTTTCCAGTGACTGGACGAAGAATGTTCAAGGCGGGAATCTTCTTGTTATTGCTTATCTTCCTAAGAAGATCAAGTTGTTTCCACCGTATGATTGATTGCACTGATTGCAGGCCAAGTTCGAAACAAATTCTTGAAGTTGGAATGGATTTTGGGATGGCTAATACCTTTGTCCAAAAGATTTGTTCCAATTGGTCCCATACAATTATTGGTAGGTTTATCATTGACTCACCGCTGTAAGTCAAGATGGGTACAACTTTTTGTTTGAAGAAAATTACGATTGGTTTCGTAGAATATTTCCCAAATTTTGTATGTAGTACTAGGCCTTGGCGCGCTAGAGAGTGTGCTTTGCCTTTCAGGTGATCAATCCATGGTTGCTCGGCAGAGGATTTATTGAGCCAGACCCCTAGATATTTAATTGTTTGAACTTGCTCAATTTTCTTCTTCTGTAGAAAGAATGATGGTGATTTCTGAGAAGGGCCCTTTTGAGTAGCTAACAACATGATCTTAGTTTTCCTGGTATTTATTTCCAACTGATTTGTATCCATGTAGTCTTGGATGTTATTCAGGGCAGTCTGCAGGCCTCTTGGGGTTTTGGCAAAGATTGCAATATCATCGGCATAAAGAATCATTGGAATTGCTGTTGAGTTTAATTTTGGTGGATTCATTTGCGGAGTAGCTATAGTCTCTTCAAAGTCTGAAGTGTACAAATTGTACAGGGCTGCAGCCAGTGGGCAGCCTTGTTTGAGTCCATGCCATGTTTTTATTGGTTGCGTGACAAGACCACTCTTACTCAAACAGATCTGCACTTGTGTAATTGAATATAGCAACTTTATTGGTTCCAGTATGTTGTTTGGGCAGCCCCATTTTGACAATTTTTCCCATAGGATGTTTCTGTTGATTTTATCAAAAGCGAGATGCAGATCGACGAAGGCCGCATAAGTCGGGCTACCGGAACTGATGGTTTCATGTTTGAGCAGGTTTAAGATGAGTAAGTTTATGTTGGTCCCGACGTTTTTTACAAAGCCAGTTTGCCGGATGGCATGTCTGTTTGCTGTGATGGCCCATTGGTTCAGTTTCAAAAGAAGGATATTTGCAAAAACTTTTCCCAGCGGGTCCAAAAGCGCAATAGGCCTGTAATTAGATGGATTCTATGTTGGTCCTTGCTTGTAAATAGGGATTATTGTCGCTCTTTGCCATGAGGCAGGAATTAGTTTTGTGCGATTTATCAATGCAAATAGATGGCTGCAGAAGGCTGCCCATATGTCAGGGTTCTTTTTTATAATGGCATTTGATAAGCCATCCGGACCAGGGGCCCGAGATACATTTAGGTGGCGTATTGCATCATTTATATCCGCGAGATCCCACTCGAACGTCCAGTTTGGTTGCAGGGTTGTTGGTTCATCGCAGCCGACCGGCGGGCGTTTTTGATGCAGCTGGTGGTAGTGGGTGATCCAGCTTGTTTCGGGGACCTCAGAGATCATATGGTCGACTGTAGTTGATGTTTCATTCAACAGTTTCCAGAGATCTCTTGTATTTCGCGTCCCCATGGCTCTTAACATGGTCTCTGCGTCATTTTGTTCGAGTGTCATCTTGGCATTTTTCAGCCAGTTCTTGTATCTTTGTTTGAGATGTTTAATCTGAATATACTTGGTTGGATTAGGTTGTTTCTTTGATTTTCTGATCTGAGATTTTAGGACTTTTTTCCTTAAAGCTATAGTTCAGCTGTAGGCATGGTGGTGGTGGTTTCTCGGTAGGTGGCCAATAGTTGGACGTTGGTGAAAAGTTTGTAGAATCCATTCATAATTTAGTTAGGATTCATCTATCATCGTTGTGTTGATGAATATATCTGGGAGAGACTTTATTTCAGGTTGTGATAATTTCAATCTTGTTGCCCTAGTATTGGCTTCCAACTCTGGTAATTGAAGTCGCAGTGGTGGTTCTCTGCTGTTTGACCATGATGTGATCAAGATGTAATGATCGCTGACCTTTGTGGCAATATTTTCCATCCGGCGTTTGGGGTCTTTGATGCTCCCTGAACGGTAAATGTAATCGATGATCCCATTACTAGTTCCGTGTGACCACGTTGGAGTAAATGAGTTGGAAGATGGATTTCGGGCATCAAGCCGCCTCATGTTTCGGTCTGTCATTTCTTTAGACCATTGCCGGGCACGTGGTTCTAGCTGATGTTCTGCGAGCTCTTCGCCATCAGAGGAAAAAAGATGGATGTTCAAATCACCACATATGATAAATGTAATTCCAGGATATTTCAAGATGTCTTCGTCCATTGATGTAAAGAATTAATCTAAGAACAGGTCAGCAGATATTTTGTTCGGATTCCAATATAAATTGAAAATACCCATGTATTGAGTGTGGCCAGGTATCAGAAGATCTTGTATGGAGTTCTTCTAAGGAATCCGTTCTTGTTGTATAATGAGTCTCTGGATCCACGGAGTAATATCTTGCGCTTCTATTATATTGAAGTGAGTGCCCATTTTGATAAAAGTTAGAAGACCAGCAGAGGGGTGTCCTTTTTGCCGGCGAATCGCTGGGTTCATGTAGGCAGTGTATCCATCGCATACTGGTTTTTGATGAAGCCATGTTTCCTGGAAACAAATAATCTCGGAATTTGTTAGTTCAGGTCGCGTCGATTGGTACAGATGAAGATGACCTCGGGTGTTCCATGAGCAATTGTCAAGGAGTATAGATCTTGTTGCGATCGTTGCCAAGTGGCTTCTTGGACGCTCACGTTGGTAGATGTGGTTGAGTAACTCATGTCTCTCCATATTGGTTGTCGTTCCATCACCGACTGGTGTCTATCATAATGGGCGGACTCTGTCACAAGTTATTGATCGTTCTTGGAAGGCGATACGGTTATCAGAGTAATGACTTTCACTGGAACTTAATGATGAGTATATTGTTGTGTTAATCGTTTCATCTCTCTCTTGTTCAAATTTGGAGTCAAATGTTGTGTCTGTGACTCTGAGATGAAATCCCAACGTTCGGAAATCTTCGGTGTGGGCTTCAATCAAACGTAGAGTCTTTAATGTAGCACATTCGATCGCAATTATGTCAAGTTTTTTGTGATCTATAAATTCGATTAGGTGTATGTCTTTAGTAGTAACTATTCTCAGCGCTGGAATGGCATGAAAGAGACGTAAAATATTTGTCCTATTGAGGATTAGATTGTCATGTTGCGTATCAAATCTAGCAAGTTGGAGCCTGTTCTTTGAAGATTTTTCTCATGGATCAGTGAAAGAAGGAAGTTTCACGGCGGCACTCGCCGATTGGTTGAAACTTGAAACATCTAATGAGGTTTGCGAGATGTCAGAGCCGTCTAGGTCGATAGTAGGAATTTGAAAAGAAGCATCTCTGTGGTTCTCATCAACAGGATCCATCATGGATTGCAGGTTTGACTGTGTCTGTTCATAGTGATCGATGGTAAGTTGAGCAGATTCATCTAATTGGGTCTCTTCCTGATCGCTGACTTTGTTATGATTGCTTGAATATGTGGATAAGTTCAATAATAGTTCTGTCTCAGCTTTCTCTGTATCAGGTAAATACGCTTCCCTAGTGATGCTTCGTGGTTTTGGCATAATTGTGGGATCTGGTTCTGCAATAGGTCAGATCGAGGTGTGTTGTGGTGTAGGTCTTGGTGGTTTTGTGGCGTAATTCGCTGGGAAATTGAGATTGCGTAAGAAAGCCTGTGAGCCTTTTTGATGTTGTTTATATTGTTTCTTTGTTTTCTGGTGGCCAGGATTGGTGTTGGTGTGTGGCCGTGTCGAGTCGAAGATACTATAGGAGTCCTTTGTTTTTACGGGGCACTCAGGGAGTACTGCCGGACAGTTAGCTGGATCTCTTGTTGCAGTTTGTGGTTCAGTAGTTAAATCAATTAAGCAATCTACAATACTTCCTCTATTGCTTAAATCTGAGGAGGGTCCAGTGTCTGTCTCATGAGAGCGGGGGTCCAGATGATCCGTTTGTGTTTCAATGTTTTTTAAACTTAATATTGTGTCTCGCTTGAGGCTCTTGATTTCGTGCAGAATTATCTATATTAGTTTGCATCAGTTGTATCAGTGCATCAGTAATATGTGCTTTTTCTATTCTTTCCTTTTGTGCTATGTCAGCTAGCCTTTGTTGCCAGGATGCACTGGTTTCAGCCTCTGTTTGGATCCGGCCTTCTATTTTAATCATCAATACCTCCTGGATTTTTTGCTTCGAGTAAATTGAAGCTAAAATTGAGGCTTGGTCCCGCGCTGTGTCAGCCTGTGCTTCTTGTTGTTTCATATACGGAATTAGGGCTTGAGTGCAGACTGTTACCAGCATGTTTTGAAGATCCACCATCGTTGTAGGGATCGACTCTTGCTGTTGAGGTGGATTAGGTGTAGGAAGAGTTTGATTAGGATCAGATAGGTAAGGTTTATTCTCACAATTGGGCTGCCGTAGATGCTGCATACTTGCATTCAAGGCTGGCAGTGGTGTACTTGTTGTTTGGTGAGTTTTGGCACTTGTGAATGGTCCGCAGCTATCACTTTGTGAAGTTTGTAGATGGTCCCAAGTGTTTTTGGATGTCTTCCTTTTGTTTTCTTGAAGCTCCATTAGGGCTTCTATCTCCGTTAGGTCCAGCGATAGGCGCTGCAGACGTTGCTTCGAGACTGCTTGAGGCAGCAAATCATGTAGTTCTGATTTCGTTCTGCGTTCATGCAGGGATTTCCATCTCGCTTTGGCCAGCTTTGCTCTGTCTTTTTGGTATTCCCGAGTTTGTGAAGGTGCTGTGCTAAATTGAGAATCTGGTTGGTGGCTAGGGGTAGAGTAACTTGTTGCTGATGAGTAGTGGCGTGTTGTAGGTTAAGGTGGATAGAATTATCAGGATCGAATGAGCTGGAATTCTGTTGTTGGTGACTGCTATTTAGGTCTGTGCTCGGGGCGTCAATCTTCTCCAAGTGACTTGTCCAGGACGTAGCTTCTATGTGGTAGAATTCAAGTTTATAAATGCCAAGCAGTGTGTCTGTTTGTGGTGTTGACTTGGTTAACTGTGAAAGAGTTATCTGCAATGCGGTGCAGAGGAAATATCGTCAGTGATTGCTAGTTCAGACATGGTATCTGTAGAGGAGGTTTGTTGAAGGCCTTCTATCGGCTTCTTGTTTGTAGTGGTTTCACTAACTATTGTTTTTTCTGTGAGACCGATATTTTCATTAGGCATAAATGAACTGTTTTGGTTGGTGTTGTTTGAACGTTGCATTTGGTGCATTTTGCCGGATTGCAGTCTTGTTTGCATCCGTAGTGCACCTAGTTGACCACTGGGGGGCTGATTTGTTGTAGAGCCCTGCTTGTCTGGCATGGTAAGATAATATTGTTGCTGCGTGGGCGTGGCCTTGTCAGAGCCGGGAAGCCGGTGCGATCGCTCGCGTCTCCGCACCGGGAGAAGAAGCCTCACATACAGGGGGGCTACAAGTCCCAGCACACACCCTGCACCCACCACGGGGACAGCCGCGGGCAGACCCGCTGGGCTGGAGAGCCTAAACCCTCCGCACACAAAGGGGCTCCAGACGGCCCTAGCGAGACACGCGGCTCTGAGGGATACTCGCCGCCCCCATGACCACAGCACTCCGGGGACAGCGGAAATGGAAAGATACTTGATCCACTGAAAGGAGGCGCTCACGTGAGGTGAGTCGGGGGGGGCAAAGTTACAAAGGTCTCTGATGGAGCAACAGTCTATCACTCAGGTGGTGCCAAGATTTCTAAATGTTTCAGAGAGGAAAGGGTTAATAATAAAGTAGGCCGTGAGGGTCAAAGGATAGGGTTTCCCGCAGTCCCCTCGGGGTTACTAGAGTCACTAGGGTTTGTGTGGGTATTTGTTTGTCGTGGGTCTGGGAGGAAGGCAGGGGTCCCAGAACGTTACAAGTGACGTTTTTGTGAGCAGACATTTTGTGTCCCACAGTTCAGGACGTTTGATATGTTAGACGTTGCCCAACTCTTTGCTTGAGGGGGTATGATGTACAGCCACGTGGGTCAAAGGTTTCCCCGCAGTCCCCACGCGGCACGACTTTTAAGAATAGTGAATACAGTAAGGTGCTGGATGGCACAGGTTTACCTGCAAGATATATTGGAAGCGTTGTACCGTGGTGCTGCTATTGTAGATGCTGTATGTGCTGTAGGTGTTAGGGGCACACCACGGACTTCCGTGGACTTCCGTGGACTTCTGTGGACTTCCAGGGACTCCAGTGACTCTGCACCGACTCCGCTCTGCAGGTCTAGGTAGTTTAAGAGACCTGGAACCTCCTTCTTGCAATGGAAAAAGAAAAGGGACTCCAAGTGGTCAGGATAGGCAAACACAAGTCCAGAGCAGCAAAGGTCCACGCTTCCACTGACTCCAGTGACTCTGCGCCGACTCCGCCAAAGAAGCATATATTTACTTTTACAATTTTATTAATTGTAGTGGGTTTTATTGTAAAATTATTTGAAACGTTTGTAAAGGATAATTACTCTGCAATGATCTCCATCTTAAACAAAATGTTCACTATTGTTTATAGGTGTGGTTGGAAAGGTGGCATGTTTGGGCGTCGTTAAAATCATTTATGTCACATGCGGTTGATATGAAACAAGTTCGGCAGAGTTTGTACATCCAGTGAACATGCGCACATTGTTTTTTTAACAATAGGCGTGCGCTTGTGTAATGTAAAAGAAAATGTGTAGCGAATGCATTATCACTCGTGGCATATTTGTTTTTCATTACGATTGTGTTTTTTTTTGTTGCATTTTAATATTCCAACATAAACCCCCCAAACCACCCACAATTGTGTTATTAACCTGTTTTTCATTAATCATATGCATCTGCAGGATGACTAGAATGAACATTACATGTGCTCTTGTAGTTTCTATGTTCTTTTATTGTGCAGCGTAATGATAGGGAACATGCACACGTTTTTGTAACATTATGCATGTACTGTGAGTTTCTTTTTGCATGCGCGCATGTATTGGGAGTATGCATGTTTTTTTTTCCAGATGCGAATGGTGATTTGAAGTGCTAATGTTAGAAATGGTTTTGTTGGAGTTCATACATAAAACGGAACAAGCAGTAAGTGTCGTGAATTTTCATATGTGTGTGATGCCTATGGTTTCACATGTGAAATACATTAAAGGTATATTTTGTTTTAATTTAAAGAAACATTGTGTTAATAATGGGAGACGCCTGGATTTTTTGGCTTCAACATTATAAGAGACAAGTGCTGGCTCTCCTACTATTTTCAAATTTGAATGTGGAATGGCACGGCTATCGCGGTGGAAAATGCTAACACATAATGGAGAAACTTGTTGTGCAACGTGGCAGTGGGAAAATAACAGATGTAATTTTGATCCATGCTGGAGGGAACGATTTGGGATTCCGAAGAGGAACTGAATTATGTCTCCAAATGAAAAATGACTTGGTACCTAGAAACCAAA
Organism: Ambystoma mexicanum; assembly: GCF_040938575.1. Classification (NCBI taxonomy): domain Eukaryota; kingdom Metazoa; phylum Chordata; class Amphibia; order Caudata; family Ambystomatidae; genus Ambystoma; species Ambystoma mexicanum. The sequence goes on along the minus strand of NC_090921.1, from coordinate 269,417,703 downwards.
ATTGTATTTCCATGCTTGGCAGCACATTGAGCTTGGACGAATCATTGAAAAGTAAATTGGGAATGATTATGTATATGTATATATAAATTTGCAGTTGAATATGATCTACATTCTATGTTTTACTTGCTCCAATAACTCAGATTGATTCTGCCCAGAGGCTACAGTCTCCTGGTACCTTTCTTCCATGATTATCATGTGGAAGTACATGTAGGCAGTGAGCTGGACCATTTTAGTTTGCTCATCGTTAGTAGTCTGCGTCATGTAAAAGTTGGTCAGGGGTGGATGTAACAGGCCACTGTCCTGTCATACATCCATATTTATAGGGGTCACCTGTTTCATTATTGTAGATTGCCAGGCATCATGTTCCTGCTCTGCCCATTCCCTTTAATGAACAATTTGGACAGAAGGGCTTTCTAGCCATGTTAATTTCCATGGTGCTCATTGTGAAGAGTGTTCTGTACCTGCTGGGTTATCTATGTAAGGGCAAATCTCCACCCTGCTTCTTCCTGGTTTATGGTTACAATATTTTCTTTTGCGATGCAGCCCCGATACCTAGGGTACATGTTTTTGGATAGCGCCTTTACAATGCATCCCTGCTTTCTAGCCACTAAAGGTAACACTACACTAGCCACTAAAAATGCCACACTTGGACAGAATTGTGAATGTTAGCCTGCCTTGTGAATGTTAAGTGCCACGCTTGGATAGAACTGTGAACACTAGCCCGTGTCGCATCCAGATAAAACAGTGATTGTTAGCATGTGCCACACTCAGACAGAATTGTGAACATTAGCCTGCAGCGCATCTAGACAGAATTCGATAGGATGCCCTGCGTTGCATCCAGGTAGAACCGTGATTGTTAGCATGTGCCGCTCTTGGACAGAATTGTTAACATGGGTCTGTGTCGCATCCAGATAGAAATCTGTTTGTTGGCAAGCACCACAATTGGATGGAGTTGTCAACATTGACCCGCGCCACATCTGGACAGGATTGTGGGTGCTGCCTTGCATCACATCTGGATAGATTTGTGAATGTGGGCGAGTGCCACACTGGAGTTGTGGACATAAGCCTGCATCACATCCACTCTGCAGGACCCTCAATTTAGGTGTGGCCTTCACCTATTGTATGGTGAAACACTGGTCCTCATTACGAATCAGGCGTTAAGGGTTAACCCGCCATGATGCTAATTGCGCCACCGTAATTTACGGTGGCGTAATTAGCGCCTTCCCCACTCCCATTATGCCCTATGGGGCAAAAATGGGAATGGGGAAGGGAAAATGGGAAATGGGGATTTACCGCCCCACTCACCTTGGAATGGGGCGGTAAATCCGCCATCCACCATGGTGTAAACATAGTTTACACCATGGTGGTAAAGTTGGCGTACTTAGCGCCTGGGTCGTAATGACCCCCACAGTGTATTGTGAAGCCTGGGCCTCTCCCCCACTTTGCAGAACTCTCAAACCTGGGTGTAGCCGCCATCTTTGGCCATTGTATGGTGAAACACAACGTATTGTGAAACCTAGGCCTCTCCACCACCATACAGGATTATCAAATCTAAGCATCTTACCAAACTGCGAAGGTCGGCTACGAGAAATATAACTCACTAATCAAAAAGGTCAAATTTTCTGCATACTTAACTCACACAAAAACCCACACAACCACCTCTCGCACAGCAAGCCACACCCACTTCTCCACAATGCAACAACAAACAACACATAAGCCACACCAACAGCACGCGAGGACTGGCATCGATCCGATACTTGCACCAAAGCTCAGCGCACGGTGTCAACCGAACTGATGCTGCCAACAGGACACCACCTTTCTCAATATCCTACTCCCTCTCCACCTTATTAACACACCCCGCCTTCTCGTTTACAGATCCACCTGAGCGCCTGGGGACCAACTCTGTTGGTGACGGTGCGCCGTTTAAATATATTTTAACATTTAACTGCAATATAAAAAGTCAAAATGAAAGTACTTTTAGAGTTGATGGATTACATTTAACTAATAAGGGGTGATAGTTTATTTTTAGCTAATATTATTGAAGGGCTCTGTCATATATTGCAGTAATGGTCTGCTTTACGTTTATTAGTGTATACAGCATGTTTACTATTATTGGTTAATAAAATATGCATTTCCTTGCTTGAGTGCATGTTTGTAATGTGCACGCAGCGGAGGGGAGTGCTTAAGTCTTGTGTGAATATTCTTGTGTATACTTCCTCCTCAACTTTCCACTGAAGCCGGATGATGAAACAACTTGGGCCTCACAGATCCTCCCCCAACACCACAAGGCTTTGCTTTCTACAGGGGTCTGCAGCCATCTTTTTGCAGCAGGTAGGTCTTGCTGGAGCGCGATGCTCATGGGGTGCTTTTTCTGATTTCAGTTTCGGCACTCATTACCATATTACTGATCTTACCCCATCTTGCGATCAGAGTGAGAGTGCTTCGGGGCCTTTGCTTTTACCATGATTGGCCATACTTGTGTACTTTTACCATCTTCCAACATGGCCGCCTGGTGACTGTCCTCCTCAGCCCTACCTGATGCAGCCTGATGCTGCAGTGTGATAGGCCTGTTACTCCATCTTACTGGCCAACCATGAAGCCGTCAGGTGAATTCCGGCCCCACTCCTAGGCTCCTGTCTGTGCCTGTCCGTTCCTGGCTGGACCAATTGGCCCACCTTTTTCCCCCACCACCGCAGCAGCACATCTTGATGAAGTCACCTGGACTTGGGGGCTGACTGTAATCCCTCACACCTGGCCCACCAGAACTTCAAGCACCCCTGCAGATTTACTTGCGAGTAGGAAGCTCACCTAATTTCGATTTCCTGTGAATTTACATCTGCAACCACTTTACGTTTTGATGTGTTTAGTAGTGTGCCTTTGCTTAAAATCGAATTCAGGTGACTACATCTGCAGCCACTTTTTTGATGTGTTTAGTAGGCCTCTGCTTAAAATGGAATTCAGGTGACTTTACATCTGCAGCCACTTTTGGTTTTTGGTGTGCCTCTCCGTGCCTTCCCTCTCACCCTCCTCCTCCTCTACTATGTCTCTTGCACTTAAATTGCTCTGTGCCTCTTATCCTACTCCCCAGCCCACTTCCCCTTCTTCGTGCATAGCTCTTGCATTATTGAAACGACCGTCAGGCACGTACAATAATTATGTCATATGTTGTTACAGTTTGTATTCCTCCTTGTCCTAAGTTGTACCGCTAAATGCATAGCACTTGCCCATTCTGAATGTTCCAATGCCTATTAAGAATGTACATTTTTTGTTTAACTACTAACCCTCCCTGCATTGGAGCGCTTTGAAACGCTTGGTAAATGTATAGGTGCTATATAAATGACCAATAAAAACATAAAATAATGTTGGCTAGATACTGTTGCTTGATTCATGCACCTCCTTGCTTGAGTGTATGTTTGTAATGTGTATGTATTGGGGGTAAGTGCATACATTGTGGGTGGTCATGATAATGGCTGCATATTGCTTAAATTATGTATTTCCTTGCTTGAGTGTACGTTTGTAATGTGTATGTATATTGTGTGTAATTGTCATGTAGTCTTTATTTTGTAATTGTGCATGCGTTGTATATATTGTTGATTTAAGTATATTTTTGCTTGTTTTAGAGTATATTGTAATGTGTACACACTGGGGCTGGGTGCGTACGTTGTGTGTGGACATAGCTGCTGTGCATATGATTGGTGTATATTTTGAACTTAGTTCATATGTTTTTGGGTGAAACGTTGGTTGTCATTACACATGCATCATATATAGATACATTTTGAATCGTTTGTATCCCAAAATTGTCTGGTCTGTTTTCAAAATTATTTTTTCAGTGCACCAATTCCAGATAAAATCTAGGCACTTTAAAAAAAAAAAAAAGAAAATCGAAGCAGCCAAATTTGAGATATTTGGGCTGATTTTCTTGACCCCATGTTGCAAGATGTTCAAAACGCAAAGTAAACATTTGGTGAAGTACATTTAGGAAGTGCTGTCGGCTGAGAAGGCTGTGAAGGAGATTATCTGCATTTCAAACGTGAGTTACCCAAGCTCCGCCCACTTTTCCCAGAATACTTTAAAAGTTGCTGGGCATGCGCATTTGGAGAACTGCATTTAGGAAGTGCTGTCGGCTGAGAAAGCTGTGAAGGAGATTATCTGCATTTGAAACGATATGGCGTGAAACTGAAGGTCTTCTGATTCAAAGGACTTTCTTAAGCCCCGGGAAGACATTTTGGAACGTTTTGGATGTATTATTTATTTTTGTTTTCCTTTTAGTGAGTTACCCGAGCTCCGCCCACTTTTTCCCAGAATACCTTAAAAGTTGCTGGGTGCGCACATTTGACACGCGCGCATTTGGTGAAGTGCATTTAGGAAGTGCTGTCGGCTGTCAGCTGACTGAGGGTAAGATATTGTCGTGTAATTACACGTTACTGTTGTTTCCATGCATGCTTCCACGTTGTATAAGTCTAACGTATTGATTTGATACTTGAGACTTCAAAATTGGCTCCTCATTTAACACTGCTAATACTGGTCTTGTGGCGCAGTAGATTATTATTTTTTTTAAAAGCCTTTTGTGCAATTTAGATAACGCAGGCTTTACAGGTGTTGGAAGAGGTGTGTTTTCTGATTATAATTTGTGTTTGTGGTTGCTTGAAGTTGGTGCCTGAATTGGTGGGAGTCTTTAACTGGAGCACGGGGAGGCTATCCAGTGTGGATTTAGTGAAACTAGTGAATCGAGTTAGACAAAACTGCTGCATTTACAATGGTGCTAACCTTAAAAACAGGAATGCCTACTCAAGAAAAAAATCAAAGCATGTGTGTTGGAGGCTATTCACACCCCTAAATCATCTTCGCGCACTATTCATCTAGCGCGCTCATGTAAATCTGCCTCTAACCTACGGGTCTGTTCTGCAATGGCAGATATACAAATGTTTTGTGCTGCAGGGGCTGTTAGGCAGAAACCTGTGCAGTTCCCTCTGGGACCACTGCAAAAGATTTAGGACTACAGGTGTTTGGCAGTAAACCCACTTGGTAGCAGTCTGTACCACACAGATTCACTTAGAAGCTGTGGCTGAGCAGTCAGACTTCCCTCAAGAAGAGTTAGGCAGTATACAGAGTGTTCACAATAGGTCAAGAGAACACAATAGAGCAAGTAAACACTGACCAGGGCTTAGTGTAAAAGAGATATAATTATTTATTTAAAACCACATCTAGAAAAACACACAGGCAGTAATAGTAAGCAATTCAAAAACACGGTCACTAAAAGATATACACTCCCTTAAAAGAATATTAGACAAGTCTTAGGTAAAGCCCAACTTATTTTCAGACAGCGGTGAGCGCTTAACGCAGATGGCACTCTAATAATTTGTTTTAAAAGGGAGAGAAAAGCAGAGAATAAATTGAAACAGATCCCAACACTTTTTCACGAACACAAGGGAGGAAGGCAAAGTAACACTAGGAATTCAGAGTCAGTAGGCCTGATCCGCTTAGGAGGATCCAAAACAAAATGTGTCCAAGGTCACAGGGTTGCAGTGCACAAAAGTCTTGTAACGGTTCAAAAAGGAGTTGGATCAAAGAGAGGGACCAGTTAGAGGGTCAAGGCGGCCAGACCAGTCCAGAAGGTTAAGGGGTTATTATTACCTTGTAGCAATCTTTAGAAAGGGAGGCCTGGCGGACACGGTACCTTAAAGTGGTGAGAACACTCCAGCGGGGGCAGTTGTTCCTGGCAGCGGATGCAAGTCGGTGCTTTGTCCGGGGGAAGAGAGGATCTTGTCGGGGAGGAAGACAGGAGTCCGTTGCACTGCCAGGGAAGAAACCAGCCGCGGAGTTTCTTAGGTACAAGGAGCAGTCTGTTGATTCGCGGTTCAGTGGTGAGTGGCTATCCGGCTGCTGGGGTGCTTGGCACGGGCAGTTCGACCACAAACCGGTCTGGGGTGTGAAGAAAGAAGGTAAACTGGTTGTGCCCACCAGTCGGGAAGAAGCCTCTCCAGCCGGGAGATCTTCTCTGTCGTCGGGAAGTGGAGAGTCGGTTCCGCAGGGCTCCACCGGTGGTGTCGTCGTGGTAGGTCGGCTCAGCTTCTCCCTCGTCGGATTCTCAGGTCCTGTGGCGACTTCTGAAGTTCCAGTCCCCAAAGCCCTGCTTTTATGCAGCATACCCCCATTCACTCAGCCTAGCTGTCAATCAAACATGCTAAGTGGTGAGCTGGCCAGCTCACCACTTGGGCCAATCACACGAGAGTGCGACTTGAGTTACCAAGGTAACTCAGTCCAGGGTGCCTAAACCCCATCCCACACCCCCTGTGGTACCCAGACAGAGTGGCACCACTTTTGGATGCTTCTGTGGAGAAGCCCGCCAAAAAGTGGAACAAAGGGCTCGACTTGGGTTGGAGTCACAGAAGAGAACACAAACGCCATTTTAGAATCGAGTCTTGGCAAAAAATACCAACCGGCGAATTAATATTAATTAAATAAACCGGCGGTATGTTCGAGGCTATGAAAATTAAATAATTAAAGTTGGTAGCCTCAAACAATGGGAAAATCCCATAGGGAAATATTTGCGGTCGAATATAAAAAGTAGTTTCCACTGCCACCAGCCAAAACTCGATCAGGGGGGACGGAGACGTGCCCCCTCGACTAACAGACCCCGGGGCAATCGAATTGCCCCGACCAGTACGTCCACAATATGATGGTTTGTACTGGTTTCTGTTAATAATTTGGGACTAGTAAAGCCAATGGTGACTTTACATGCCCTGGGAGACAGTAGTCAGTCCCAGGGTATGGAGTCTATGGTGGGGTGTCACTATGAGACCCCTGTGTTACGACACGGAGGGTGCTGTGTAACACACATAGTAAAAACACATGAAACCCTATGGAGTAAAGGACCCCATAGCCCATAAAACACATTAACAGTCAAAGGAACACCATAAATCATGTCCAAGAGTGGGAGAAAAAGAGTCTCACTCTTGGCAGGAGAAATAAACAAACTCCAGAAATCCAGCAAAGCTGCTGGGGGACTCACTAGGTTAGGAAATTCAGCCTAACGAGAGAATTCTCCCTAACAGGGGCCAAAATGGGGGGGGGGGAGAATTGAGAATCCGCAACCAGGCTGTTCTGCTGCTGGTGTAAGCAGTGTGGTCCTGGACATTCATGAGGATGGGGGGGCGGTGGTCAATATAAACAACACCGCTCCGGACTCTCGATAAAGGAACTTCATTCTAGAACACTGTCCAAATCAGATTGGCTATGGATGGAACTTTATCCGACCCCATCCCGCCATTCTGTGGCCTCAAACAGGGGTGCATTTTGGCCAGTACGCTGTTTAATTTCTTTATGGCTGCGGTGCGTTATGAGTTTATGAACTGTAGAGCTGATGCACCCCGGTTAAGGGGTCATGCGGTCCCCTGGTTGTTCTATGCCGACGACCTTGTGTTGTTGGCTAAGACTCCTGAGGGGCTGTATGACCTCTTGGCGTGTCTGAGTAAATATGCCAATGCAAATCTCTTGAAAATAAATCAAGCAAAATGTAAGATCATGATATTGGGCCTAAATAAAAATCGCGCGAAACAAAGGAGACAATGGGTCATACAGGATGTTGATATTGAGATAGTATCTGAGTACAAATATCTAGGCATTCTAATTAGTAATGATGTACATGATAAACCATTCTTTAGAGAAATTAACCAAAAATTGACAACTGGCATTTCACAGACAAAAATCATACAGGCCAAATATGGCAAGTTCTCGCTTCTACCAGCGATGACTTTCTTTAAACAGAAAGTCGTCCCTATTTTAACTTATGGTACTGAAACAAGAGATATCATAGCTGATAATGTGTGGATCAAAATGGAAGGTCAATTATTGGAAAACGATATGTGGCTTACCAACGACTGTATCAGCATGTTTAATACGACATGAAATGTTGTATTAAAAAATGGTATCTTTGAATGCGATTTAGTTTTGGAAAGTTCTGTCCTTATATCGAAAGTATCTGATGGCCACTGAAGAAAATGGTGTGATGTTCAATGTAGGAAAATTCATGTTAAGAACAGATAGTTATAAAATCACCAAATGGCAGAAGTGGATAAATCTAATGATGGATGAAGCAGGTATTGATGAGGATCTCCTAATCAATAATCCTGAAAGAGCTAAAAGGAAACTATGCTTGCTCGATTGGATTAATACCAGAAACTCCTGTTTGGAATTGAGATTATTTAAAAATCAGGCCTTCGCAATCAAGGAACTGCATAAAATTCAACAGTATTTGGAGAGATTTCCAGATCCGAAAAATAGGCCGGGGTATATGAGAATAAGATTTAACATCTGCCTCACAAATGAAGTCCGTGCAATGCATAAAATTACTATGAATGGGTACTGCATATTTTGTAGGGTGCCACTGCAGCTAGAGACATTAAAACATCTGATTGTTGCTTGTCCTGCTTTAATTGAGAAAAAATGTCAATTTTTTAAACACATGTTTGATGAATTTTGTATTTTGGACTATGAGGTTTTATGGAATATGCTATATCATAGCCAATCAGCTAAAAAGAATACAGCAATATTAATGTACATTCAATCACTAAGTAAAAAGAGTGTATGGATACAAGTGATCTAGAAAGTGCATAATGGTTGAAATTATATATGATACTTGCTGAAGATCAGCCGGGAATGTCTAATTGTAAAACAATGATCAAGAGTTTTATTGATTAAGTTTAAAGATGAAGTTTATTAAGACTTAGCGAAAGTTGCAAAAATCTTTCTAGTTGGATTTAATATGTCTCTGTTTTAATAAGTTCTACAGTTTTACAGTGCATTTTATTATTGCTATTTTATATGTTTCATATGTTGTATGATGTGATCAATATGTTTGGTTTTCTTTTTGAAAGGCTGTTCTTCCACAGCTATATCAAGTAAAAAAAATAAAAAATAAAAAAAGTAAACATTTTGGAAACTATGAAATTTGTATGCACAGATGGCTGCCTTGAAATATCACTGTGTAATATTTTCAGATTTTTGTTAATGAAAGCGTTAGAAATTTACGAAAAATCTTTTTCAGAAACACCATAGAGACTTCGTCCTAACATTGACTATGACTTGTGCTAGCACAAAGGCATAATGACAAACAAGGCCTTCCAGTAAGTTGCTGGTTGATGCAGAGTATTACATTATTCCTTTTCGAAGTCAAAAACAGTACGTCGATGGGGCATTCCCCTAATACTATCCTTACTGGGACGTGTACTGTACCCTTGATCCTCACCTCATCTAGGTCCTCTGATTGTTATTTTTGATATGATATGATATTTATAACCCACTTAATACTGTTGGGTATTTTGTGTAGATTTGGGGTCTGGCAGTATTTTATTACCGCCAAAATAATGGTAATTTGGTGATGACTACTCCTTGCATTCAGATTGGGTTTGGCCTTACTTCCTTTCAGTGACCATTCCTTATTACATTATATAGGATCATTTAGTGGTATACATTTTTGTTGGTGGTATTTTCTGGTGGTAAATTACTTAGTGGTGAGCATGATTTTCCTTCCCTTCATTATAACCCCATCATACAAAACCTTCCTTATTCTTATAATACTTCTGTGATAGAGAGCCTTGGACTTACATTATTCAGAAATACCACATTTTCATGTAGAGTGCCACCTGTGGCTGTTATCACTGATTTATCTACACCAGTGAACTATGTTTCTATATAGTATTCACAATAACCTGTGTTATTATCACTAATTCATATACATTAGTGAACTATGTTTCCATAAAGTATTCACAATAACCTGTGGTATTATCACTAACTTATATACATTAATGACCTATTTTCTCCATATGCCTCTTTGCTGATTCATGTACGCCCAGCAATATCTATTGTATTATATTCCACTCAAACACCACACTGAGTGGAAAGACGCACGCAGCTATTTATAATTGCTAGTGTTACTATTTCATCTGCATGGGAAACATGACACATGTATTACCTAAAAAAAATCTTCCCCATTTCCTATCATATTATTCTAGATGCACCAAAGAAAAAGACAAAACAAAGATACGCTACACGATTTATGTACATTATACTTATATTATAAACAATTGCATTACAAAATAACACCTCACCCTTCTGTTTTACAGAAAAATGTACAGCAGCAGAATGAGATCCACTTGGCATCATCTGTAACAAGGAGAAAAAAAATACGGCAAAAGAACATTCACTTTACAACATTACAGCGTGTCAATTAAACACAGGGGATTCCCTATTGCTACTCTGCCTGCCTGATATTAGGTCATTCGTACAGCAGTCACAGTAATCTCCATTCACTTTGATAATGACCAGCTATCTGTAGTTCTCCCACACGCGACCTTCTTGCGCTCGTCTCTGAGGAATGGGCCCGGGGTTTTCTTTTTAATCTTGAAGGATTAAAGTGCACAGTGAGAACATGCAGTTCAATCTGCAGTTCTCAAGCCGTGCTAAGTGAGACTGGACCTGCCTCACAGCCAGTCTCAGATGCTCCGTCTCCACAGCTCAGCCAAAGCAAACTCCTCACGGTAGCCCGCCCAAAACCATCTGAACTCAGTTCTGTCAGACCTTGTCCAGAAAACCTCTGTTGCATCCCCCCATTCTTACGTGTCACCAATCAATTTCAAGAAACCGTATCCTCCTTCTTTCAACAATAGCTCGACTTTTACAGTAAGAAACTGTATCTAAACACATTTCCTGGCATGCAGATTTCGCTTCCTGCAACACAGTGAACAGAGAGAGCAAGGAAAAAAAATCTAAATGCACGTTTAAAAATGACTCTCTGAGCACGTCTCTTCTGCCTCTTTTTCCACATGGAGAGCACATTATAATGTTATTGAGTTAGTACCAGTGTTAGTATTTGTTAATTAAGTCAGTCAATTACATAGCTAATGTGGTCTCCTGTAAATGAGGCATTTCAAATAAGAAAAAAAAATTCTATTGTGCTTTTAAATCTGTAACCTGTCTCCATTTGCATATCCATATGTTACACTGGCGACATATGGCTAGCTATATGTGTGCCACATTATAGCAATAATGTGATCATATGCAGTGGCGCTGTACTCCAAAACACAATAAATTATACTACAATACCCAGAGGTTTCTAAGCGTGGTCCCGGGGATAGAACCTGTGTTGCTCCGTGTCGTTTTGCTTCCAAGGCGAGCACGTTGCCGCTGAGCTATCCTCCAAAGACAAATGTCAACTAATGAAATGCCTAAAGTTAACTTTGAAAAACAAATAAGTTGTTTGTTATACCTTAAATCCCATCGCGGGGATGATGGGTGAGCGCATGTCATCTAAGGCTTGTGGATCTGCTTAGAAACACATGGTTTACTTAGAATAGCAAGTAGTACTAGATGAAGGAGGTGAGTGAACTGAAGGAACAGAAACATAGCTTTAACATTGCCTGTCCCACTAGTGAATAATTTATTGCGTGTGTGTCAGCACAATAATGTTTCATTAAAGTGTGTATTTATTTCATTTATTTATTGGACATTTGTATGGCGCCTATACATGAGTGTTTCAAGGCGAAACAAGACAATGGGGGAGCGGACAGAGAAGAAACAATAAAAGTGCATACCGGTCCTACTAGGCCTTGTGACATTCGGATTGCGCAAGTGCAGTGACAATAAGGGCAGTTAGGAGGGGGGCAGGTCAGGGAGGAAGAGAAGGGGTGAGGGAAGGAGGGAAAGATAAATGCAGGAGGGCAGGAGGCCCAGGGCTGGGCAAGTGCTGATAGGGGCCCGGGAGGGCAAGTGCCAGGGGGACAAAGGGGTAAGGGTATGCTACAGCGGGGAGGGGTGTAGACCAAATACAAGCTGGTAAAGGAAAGGGTGCCCAAGGGCAGTCTGTGGCAGACTGGATGAGGAGGGTCTGGACCTAATAAGCCACATGAGGTTCCAGGCACCAGTTGCAGCTGGGAGTTTAGCAGGGGAGGGGGCAAGGGAAGGAGGAGGTGAAAAGTCTTGAGAAGTTTTCAGAATTTAAGGACTCTAGCACGGAGGTAGTTAGGGAGAGACCTGTGGATGTAGCGGGGTCCCAGGCCCCAGTAAGGCTTCTGGATGATGTAGAGGGTCTTGAATTTGATCTGAGGGGGAGCCAGTAGAGAGATTTTAGGGCTGAGAGATGCGGTCCTTGGGCTCGAGGCCAAGGATAAATCTTGCGGCCCTATTCTGGATTAGTTGAAGAGGTCGAAGGGAGGAAAGCGGTAGATTGAGGAAGAGGCTGTTGCAGTAGTCCAGCCTAGAGAGAACCAGGGATCTGGAGATATTGAGCTTCTGGGGAAAGGGAGAATACCGCTGAGGAGGAAGAGCAGGAAGTTGGACTTCTTGACAAGGTCCGTGATGAGAGAGGAGATGCAGAGAGCAGAAAAAGTGAAGAAACCAGTACAGAGACAACTGCACAAATTTAAATTAGGCACCTTTCCGTGACTTAACTGCCAACACTGTCCGAACATTCTAAAGGGAGACCACATCAGACATCCAAACACAGGCAAAACAAAATAACACTGACATTTTGCAACATGTGATAGCAAGAATGCAATCTATGCTATAATAATGACCATTCAGCAAATATTATGTAGGCCAAACTATCCACAAAGGGAAAGAAAGATGGACGGAATATAAATCTAACATTAGGACTGCAAATAAAATAACAAATCACCAGTGTACAGGCACTTCCATGACAACAGACACACAGCAGCCAAAATGAAATGAGCAGTTTTAGAGATTGGACATCCTCCGCCTAGTGGAGGAAACATTAACAAACAAATTGGGTATTTTGGATCCATCATTTGGATGCAAAAGCCCCACTGGAGATGAATGAGGACTTTTATTTTGGACCTTTTCTATGAACAAGGGGGAACCTGTAGAATCTAACCCATACCAGATCTCAGTTTGGAATAGGTACCTTTAACCATTGGTGCAACTCCATACCATGACTAGTATTATCAGATTCACTGTACTACACATTAAAGGGCGATCCTACTGTACACTCTACAGAGTAGGATAAGTAAGAACCCCATTGGGAAAATGTTATACGAATGTATTAAAAAATGGCATACCTTGATACTAGAATGTACACTCCCAGGAGGTAGCACAAGTCACTCGAGTACAATTAAGAATAATGTATTATATGATTGTGCAACTCCTTAACAAAGTATAACTATGGGGGTCATTATAACCTTGGAGGTAACCATGTTGCAATTTTCGGCATGGTTACCCCCTTACCGGGTCCAGGTTCCTTGAATGAGGAATTACCGGGCCATTCCAAACTTGGAGGACCCGGTAATCCCTCATTCAAGGAACCGAGTCCTGGTACATCCCGATTCCCATTCGAGCCCCCATAGGGCTCAATGGGAATGGGGAGGGGGAGGGAGCTAACAACGGGCCCGTTAATAACAGGGCCGTTAATAACGGGCCCGTTGTTAGCTCTCTGGTCTGCTAGCGGGACCGGCTAAGGGCACCTGGTTTTACCAGGCACCCTTTGCGGGTCCCGCAAGCAGACTCGTAATGGGGCGGTAAGGGGTTGACGGCTCCGGCACCATTAACCCCTTACCGCCAAGGTCGTAATGACCCCCTATATCTAAGGGCCACTATATTCTACACTCCATGGAGGAGGATAAGGAAAATCTACGTGGGAATCCATCCTAGTGAACATAGATAGTTATATACAAGAGGGAGCCATCACGTCTATTCAAGCTATTTGAAACAGCTTCTGTAGGGGGTTAACATAAGAGATCAGACAGCGACCCCACAACATACTATAACATGGTTTTGACCAGCAAGTATGGGTTTGCTTTGAAATATACCCGGAAGATGAACAGTTATAAGGGATTTTGTGCCCAGAAAACTGGTCGGTATAAAACCAACATAAGAGAACAGACAGCGACCCAACTAAAATAACATAGTACTTCTATTAAACCATATTATACACTATATCATGGTATTGACCAGCAAGTACAGATTTTCTTTTTTTAAATACCCATAATTTGAATAGTATGGTCTATTTACAAGCGTGACGTCACTGGCGTCACAAATACGATAACGTCACAACAGCAAAGCGTGCTATCATAAGTAGCAGCCATTTTTGAAGTAGCGCGAATCACTCTTTTGGAATACGGTGGCTGACAGACTTTGGATCCCTTTTGACAAGGGAACAGTAAGTTAACAAAGGATGGGAGCTATCTAGGCATTTACCCCAAAAACCTCCTAACAAATTTTAAAAATATCTATTCCTAGACACATTTGTACATTTTCCTTGGACAAATGAGGGAAACATCTTCCCATTACCAGCCAAATTGAACTCCTAAAAAGGTGAGTGGACATGATACTTACAGATTACATGTTCATGTGTATACTGAGTACATTAATGCTTCGGAGAATTATATAATTTGATGAATATAACATGACACAATATCTAATAGATTCAGGTCTAGTTACTCCTAGAACTGAAGAGCCATATTTTACAAGGAACCCATAAGGAGCTACCTAGTTCAGAACCAGCTGTAACACAGACCAATAGTGATATGATATGTCATTTATAATGTGCCTGTACACAAGTGTTTCTAGGCGCAACAAGACAAGGAAGGGAAGACAGAAGGACAAAACAAATGGTGTGTGAAGGGAGTGGATCCTGAAATTAATATCCATCATAAAATTGAGCATGGGATATGGAACAATTTACTTACCTGTAACTATTGTTCTCCAGCATGGGTCTGGCATCGATTCACATGCTCATGAATATTCCGTGTCATCAGGCCAGGAATCCTTGGTAAAAGAAAAAAGTTTCACTTTCACTTACAAATGGTATGTCTCCTCTAAACCAATCACTGAACTCTGGGTCTTACTGCCCCTAGCCAATGACTGCCCTCTCACTAAGCCCCTCCTCTGGCAGCCATCTTCAGATTTGGTAGTACATAAAGTGGCAGTATGACCAAGAAGAGCCGCAGAGGGGCAGGAGGGATGGTTCGTATGTGAATCCATGCCAGACCCATGCTGGAAAACAATAAGTAATGTGTTCCTTCTCCAGCATAGGATCTAGCATGGATTGACATGCTCATGAATAAAGAAATCATATCAGTACAATATTACAAAACCATGGGAATCTCTGTTGACGCGGTAGAATCTTGTGAAGGTGTGCGTAGAGCTCCACGTAGCAGCCCTGCAGATGTCCAGCAAGAGCACACCAGACAGAAAAGCTGTTGTCGCAGTGATCACTCTGGTGGAATGGGCTCTCGGACAGCTGGGCAGCAGTCGGTTTGCCAACCGATGACAGTGTGTTATACAGCCGGAGAGCCACCTGGCGATGGAAGCCTTGGACAAGGTCTTCCCATGGTTCACAAAACCAAAGTTCACAAATAGTTGAGACGTCTTACGGAAACACTTTGTGCGTGCCACATAGAGCATGAGCCACATCCAGCGAGTGCAAAGTCCTTTCAGCCGGCGACAAAGAGTCTGGAAAAAACACAGGCAACATCAAAGGCACGTTGAGGTGGAATTCTGACAGAACCTTTGGCATCAAGGAGGGGTGTGTCTGCAGCACCACCCTTGTGTTGTGAAAAGTCAGATAAGGCTGTTTGGAGGATAGAGCCTGGGTCTCACCTACCCTCCTGGCAGAGGTGATGTCCACGAGGAAAGCCATATTCCATGAGAGGGGCCTGATGCATAGGCTCGAAGGGGGCCCCCATGAGCCTTGTCAGTACCTTGAGTCTTCACCAGCAGGAACGATTGAAACAGTCCTTTGAGGAACTCCTTGATGAAACTATGGGACCAAAAAGAAGACCACCCCAGGGACCTGGTGTAGCAGGAGATAGCCACCAGACGTAGCTTGATAGAGGCGTGCACCAGCCCCGCCTTTGCCAAGGACAACAAGTATGGCAGAATCTGTTGGGCTGTGACCCTCAGAAGATTGATCTTCTGCATCTGGCACGCTGTTGTGAAACGCTTCCACTTGTTCCCGTAGCACTTTAGAGTCGACGACGCTCTGGCCCTGGCAAGGACCTCCCTGCAGTCCGCCAGCAGCTTGTACCCTCTGAACTCTAAGGCTGCAGGAGCCAAGCCTTCAGGTTTAGCGACCCTAGGTTGTGATGTAGAATTGCACCTCCTTCTCTGGCGAGCAGATCCACGACCACTGTCAGCTTGACAGGCTGGGTGACGTTGACAGGCTGAGAAGATCCGGGTACCAAATCTGCCTCGGCCACGCCGGGCCGACGAGGATCATCCTGCATCAGCACAGTTTGAGTTGATTGATGACTCGAAGCAGGCGAGACAACGGAGGGTACACACACACAGGAACAGGACTTCCCATAGGAAGGAAAACGTGTCCCCCATGCTCCTCGGCTGGTGGAACCTGGTGGCGAATTTCAGGATTTTGGAATTCATCGCCGGGGCATACAGATCAATCTGGGGTCTGCTCCATTTGAGGAAGAGGCGGTCCACTTGATCCTGCCCAAGTTCCGATGCATGGTAGGAGCGCAGTTCCCTGCTTAGGGAGTCAGCAATGGTGTTCTTGACTCCCGCCAGGTGAAAAGGGAAAGGAACAATCTCATGGCAGTGGCTCAAGACCTACGCCTCACTGGAGATCTGCTGCCCCCCTGCTTCCTGATGTAGAACATCATGGTGGCATCGTTCGTAAGGACCCTCACCACTTTGCCCTTGAGTGACGGAAGGAACAGCACGTTGGGTAGCTCCAACACACTGATGTGGAGATCCCTCTTATCCGGCAGCCACAGGCCTCTGGTGTGGGCTCCCCAGCCCTCCAGGGAAGCATCTGCGGTGACCGTCTCCTGGTATGGGGGGGCTCTGGAAATCGGTGCCCCCGGTGACATTGGAGCGCACACCCCACCACCTTATTGCACAATGGAACTCCTCGTCAAGAGCAATCTTGTCTGCGAAGCTTCCTGGATCCACTGTGCATCTAAGGTTTCTTGAAGGTGTTGGATCTGTCACCTGCAGAGGCGGATCAGGTGGATGTACAATGACAACATGCCGAGCAGCTACTTGATGGTAAGCACCATGGCGGTCTTTAGCGCCAACAGCCATTGGATCTTGCCCAGCATGGCTGCTATCCTCTCTTCCGAGGGGGCTGCCAGGCAGGAGACCGTGTTGAGCCTGACCCCCAGGAACAACACGTTCTGTGATGGGATCAAGCAGGACTTTGGATAGTTGACTGAGAACACCAGATCCGTCAGCTGCCAGTCGGTCCTCTCCGTATGTTCGACAGCCACCTCCCTTGACTTGGCCCGGATGTGCCTGTCGTCGAGGTACGGGTCCCCTGTAGACGCAGATGGCCCGCCACTGGTGCCGGGCACTTCGTAAACCCCCTGGGTGCCGTTTCAGCCCAAAGGGGGAGGGCCTTGAATTGGTAATGCCTTCCCTGTACTACGAAGCACAGGTACTTCCGATGCTTTTCGTGAATGGGGACGTGGCAATATGCGTCTACCAGATCCAGCGACGTCAAGCAGTCTCCTTCCTCCAGTTGGCCGAGCACGTGCTGCAACCTGCCCATCCTGAATGTTTGGGACTTGAGGTATTTGTTGAGATGCTGCAGGTGTAGAATGGGCCTCCAGTCCCCGGTCGTCTTCTTCACCAAGAAGTATCTGGAGTAGACTCTGGAGCCCCAGAGTCATTTTGGAACCAGCTCTATCGCCCCTTTTCTTATCATGGCCCTATGTGCTGCTCGTGCCGGGCCACAGGTGGTATCCATGGACACTTCTGCTGGAACTCTAGAGTGTGTCCCTGGGCAAGAGCGTCTAGAACCCATCGGTTGGTGGAGATCTTCTTCCACTCGCTGATAACGCCCGCCCGCCGGCCTCCCACCGGGGTGCATGGATGGGGGCCCGATGTCCTGGCCAGTTCAATCTTGCTTCAGGGCCTGCGTGCTGCCTTGGGAGCGACGACGGCCACCGACCACCGAAAATCTTGGAACGGCCTCTGTAGGTCTCCTGGGTCGTGGACCGGGAGGGTTGGCGGTATGAAGAGGACTCTCCACCGAAACCCTTAGACAATCTGCCAGAGGCACGAAAAGGACATGCAGTGTTGAAAGGTTGTCCCCATCGAAGGGCATGTCCAGAACCCTCGTCTGGACCACCTGATGAAAGTTGGTGGCTTTCAGCTAGCCATGACAACGGAGGCAGACACCGGTCCCCATCTGTCAGAACCCTGTGTCCACGATGCCAAGGGCTTCAGTAATGGCATGGTCCGATGCCACCTCTCCCTCCTGGAGGACGGAGGACAGAGAGTGCTTCGACCCACTTGTCGGGTAGGAACATCAGTAGTGGGGCCATATTATACCACAGATCCCTGTCGTATCTGGCCAGGATAGCAAGGGCGTTGGCCGCCTTCACCATGGATGCCGCTGAGTAGATTACTTTCCTCCCCATGGCATCCAATTTCTTCCCCTCACTATCCGGAGGGACGGAGGATGAAGACAAGGGGTAAGACAACTTCTTCCTTGCTGCCCCCGAGACCACAGAGTCCAGGGAAGGGTGCAAGCGTAGGCACTTGGGTGCAGACCCAAGTACCCAGTATTTCTTCTCCAGCCAATCCCTCTTGGCAGGCCATGGCTGGAATCCTCATCAAAGCCAGGCCTTCCTCCCAAACATCATCCGGGAGAGGATGGTCTTCCTCTTGGCCTCGCGTTGTTGATATAAGAACCATTCCTTCCTGGTCTCCTCTGGTGTCAGTTGGAAGAGTTCCGACGCCCTGGCAACCATGGCATTGAACGGGGGGGAGAGGCACCCTCGGCTGTGACGAACTACCTATGTCCGTCCCTATTTCTCTGGGGGGGGGAAGGCCTTTGAGGGGGTTGATGTGGCTTCCTCTTCTTCGCCGGAGGTTGGTCCAATGTCGTCCCCATATGGATCATATGGACGAATGCCTGGTCCTCCTCATCCGAGGAAGAAATATCCGTGCCCTGCAGTACGGATGAGGTCTCCTCTCCCCACCTTTTTGGCATCCTGGGGAGTCGGGTTCAGGCTCAGGGATGGCATCCTCTTCTCTGGTGTCCTCTCCAATGGCTTGGTCGATGCCTCCGGTCTCGGGGGCAGCGATACTCTGGCCACTGCCGGAGCTACCTTGTCTGGGACAGCCCCCTCAGCCTTCGAGAGGGCGACCGCCATCAACTCGATGGCAGACGACAACTTCACCTCAGTCATCTTTTCCTGCGGGTAGCAGATTTCCTCTTGGAGTATCTGGAGCAGACGGTGAAGATGAGCGTGCCCTGCCCATTGTGGGACCCGCCTACGCGGCACCCCCGACGGAACAGACTTGCAGTGCTTGGCCTTGTCTTGGGCCCCCACGGATTGAGCACCCTCAAAGGACATAGAAGCCTGCTCTTGGGACCGGCCGGTCAGAGGCTTGCCCCTGCTTCCCACACAGGATAGAGGTCTTGGCGTTGAGCCATGCCACCAGCCTACTATGACGATCCTTTACGGTTTGCTTGGAGCACCCAAGGCAGAGTTCGCAACCCACTTCCTTGTGATCCCAATGGAGACAGTAGAGGCATTGAAGGTGTTTGTCCTCCACAAACACGTTACGCAGTCCACAGCTGGAGCAGAGCTTGAAAAGAGAGCGTCCCTCCTTCTCCTCCGACATTTCCGGAGTGCAGAGTAGGCCCAATGGCCTTCTGGAATCTTCTATGAAACTTCGACAATTCTGCCCTTGAGAGGCATTGAAATTCACCAACAAAAAGATCCCCGCTTGTCGGCTGATGTAGAAAAGAGCACACAGGCTCTATTTGAGAAAAATAAAATCTAACTTTTCCCCAGACAAAGCGTGAAAAAACAGATCAGCTCACAGAGCAAAACACAAGGACTACCAAAACTTGAACGTGCAATAAAAAACTGAAGATCGCTGCCAGTGGAGGGGCTTAGGGAGAGGGCTGTCATCGGCTGGGGGCAGCATGACCCAGAGTTCAGTGATTGGTTTAGAGGAGTAATACAGTTTGTAAGTGAAACTGTGTTTTCTTTTACCAAGGATTCCTGGCCTGACAACGGGTAATATTCATGAGCATTTGAATCAATGCGAGACCCCATGCTGGAGAACGTATAGAACACTCAGCAAGGTATCGGTTTTTACAGGGGATGCCCCATGGCTTTGCAGTTTATGCAAGTACTTCTACATACAGGTGAGGCAGAGTCTGATAAGAATCTCATTATTGCTCAGATATATCAAGGTCTACGTGTTTTTCATACCTTCTGTTTTGGTTATTTTTTTTACATCAGGAAGGACATCTGTTCAAAAGAAAGAGTCGAATATCTACATGATTGAGTATTTCAGAAGAATCCGGAAAACAAGAGGCATTTGTTATAAGATTACCTAATGCGCATGATGTAAATAGTATGGTATTGTATTATCCATCAGTTGATAAAAGGAAAAAACATTTACACAATTTTCTTTCTGGATTGTTTCTAGAATAAGTTTCATGAAAACTTCCCCTGATGAAGAGAGATTATCTTGAAACGCGTTGGACACAAACCCTTTTCCTCCCTTATTGTGAAAATTGGATATAAAAAATATCTCCTTTGTACAAGCTAGTATTGTTTATTGGATTAATGAGTGTGTTTACTTTAAATTTAAAACGTTGTTCTTTCCTAAAAACTACTATGCATCTCTATTTAAATTCTAACATTAATTGTTGTACATACATATGAGAATATATAGATAAAATAACTTGGTGTCTAGCCTAAGATAGTGTGCAGGGGATGGGAGTTCCCCATTTTGGGAACTCCTAAAACGACATGTATATTCACTGACCGTGTGCCAGGGCAGTCCTCGCTCCCCCGCACCTGGATCAGTATCAAATCTATAACCCAGAAGGTCTATTAAACCAACTTTACACCTTCTTTTTAAGATTGTGCAGGGTGCATTATATCTAGCATTCTACTCTGCAGGGAACATGGCAGCCACCCTTGTTTAGGGGCCACCCCAGCCATGTAGGTATGGAAGGTCCCATCTGCCAGCGGCCGTAGCACTGCCTCAGAGGAAAGACACAGCGCTGCAGGAAAGCCAGCACCGTGACACAATCCCCAATGTCATGCAGTTCTTGCAGGGTTTGTGTAATCAGATCCTCCATGCCAGTTTGTTGGTCTGGCATGGGCCTTAAATGTGGTTTTGACATTCCTTATGGGAGCCACGTTGGAGCCTCTGCATTCATGTTCTGTTAGAGTGCTCGCCCTCAAGATGATTTTCTTGGTTGTCATCACTTCCGTGAGGCAGGTGGTGAGCTCCAGGAACTATCTGTTAGACCTCCCTACTTGGTTTTCTCCAAGGAGACGGTGACAGAGTGAGGCCCTCTGGTCTTCTTAAAGTGATCTTAGATGATCAACTCTCTCTCAAAAGATCCATCTTCCTGTGTTTTTTCCTCCACCACATTGAACTGGGGGAGTTGCTACAGTCCTTTAAGACGAGGTAGCAATACTATGAGATGAATGGGGATGCAGAAGTTACTCAAACATCAATAATCGAATAGACTTAGGTAGTTGGCAAAAAGGATGACTGTTTTAATATCAATTAACACTGGTTTTTATATGATGTTAGTTCAATGAACTGTTTTACTATGTATTAAGTATAAATGTAAACGTGTATTTTGTATATGTTAGTGTGAAAGGGATGCTAGTCATCCAAAAACACACTTTAAATAAATAATAATAAAACCAAATATATCAATTATCTAAAACAGTGAGATCAACGGACATCTCATTGCATGGTCTCTCAATGCATCTTAAAGAAAACTTACTTTTGTAATGAAAACTCGCCATAGGTGACATAAACCTATGTATTTGCTATCATCATCCTGCGTGGCAAACTACAAAAACCTAGTGGCAATTGTGATTGAATCTAAGGGAACATCTAAGTATACGTTCCATACTAGTCTAAGAAAATGATAGGCTTCTTAACATCAGGTGGGGCAACTAAGCCCTCCGCTTAAACAGGTCACTATGAACGTCACTAAATGCACAACGTCCCATTGGTTACACAAACTATAGGACCCTTAATTACACAGCCCCCTACAATTGGTTGGCTCTCTTACATCCGTTAGTACTTTTCCACTTACGTTAGCAGCATGCAGGCTGGACTTCCAGGTGCTGGTCATAACCATAGCTTCCCACCAATTAGCATATCATTTATCATCACCTCAGTGGTCTGCTGTCAATTAGGGCTTTGAACTTGTCCTTGGGAGTGGTCTTTGCTCTGGAGAATTCAGGGGAGTAGAGGCACGCTCTGCCTCCATGAGTAGGTGTGGTTTGTCTTGTTTGTCTAACTTCATCCTTCCACGTGACTGAAGACCACAAAATCGTGCTCTAGTGCATATTAAAATACTATTATTTAATAGACCTCTGACGTCTTCCTTGTTTTTGTCCATATCTTCTGAACAGGAGTTTTGCTCCTTCACACGATTGTAACTGATGCCTGCTCATGCCAGCCCTGAACGGCCTTGGCTTCTTGGGGCTCATCCAGCCTCGCCTTTCTAAAATCTGATTTTGTAATTTGCTTTTCAACTGATTCACACTGGAAAAAAGGTCTTCCTTTTCTGGTCCAGCTCTGCTATAACACGTAGTGGAAACATCCATTCTTCACTCACTCCTATATATGTATATGTTGGCACATGCCACAACCTATTCACTATTTAGCTAGCCTCAAGAATACTTTGTCTGCTTGCATTTCTTTGCATATGTACACATGTAAAATGACTTGATATCTTCATCGTTTCTATAGCATAGGTTTCTTCATCTTGAGCCCAAGATGTCACTTGTCTTCGATGCTTTCTTCATGCCTTATAGAATATCTGCATCCTCTTGTCCCTGCATCTCTTCTATGCACGTCAGTTTGGCTTCATGTGTGACGTCACCATTCGTCTCTTCCATACATTTGCTCTGCTTCTTCCGGGATTTCATTCAAATGACCATCATATTGTCTCATATGCAGGTATAGCTTTCTCAATGGGAACCTTGCTTCCAGGATTCTCCTTGGTATCAGTAATTTCACTGATACTGCACATGTCTCACACTCTGGTTCCCAAAATAGAGGCAATATGGGCGAGATGATTGAGGTGGGGGCACTTGGCTCTTCTTCTACACTCCCACATCTGGGCGATTCATCGACCACTCTCCCATCATCCTTCATGTCTAGACATCCGCGTCTGAAAAACATGCTTCTTTGGGATCCATATCTTCATGACTCCCTTCAGACATCCAGCTGATTTCACATGCTCAACCTTGTTCCAATTCATGAGCATGTACTGTCCATTTGGACTGCAATAGATCCATCTTCCCACATACTTCTTATGGTTCTTTGGATACAGGAACTTCTTTCCTTCAGGTGCATGAATGCTGGCCTTCACAAAATCTCTAATTTCTTCATCTGTCAGGTCTCTGGCCTTCCATCCAGTTTCAACATCCATCAAAGGAACTTTAAAATGTCTGCCATCCATTGTGCAACCCAAGAAAAGATTGATCCACACCAGCTATCATCAGTAATGTCTTCCACTTCATCTATCATCTGGACGTGTAGCTTCGTCAGAATCTCTATGGTCTCTGTCAAAGTGCCATTCTCATCATGAGAAGGTATAAATGTGCAACATGATTCCCCGATTTTTGCAAAAACACCTCCATCCATAGCTATAATCATGTCCAGGACATATCTATTCTTAAGACTCATCAGTCGTATGGCTCTCATAGCATTGAATACCTTTATGGTAGCGTTGATTGTTTGCAGCAACTCCCATCTGGTAATCTGCAGCCATTTGGTATTTGCTCCAACTTGGATCCTTGGCATGAATATCGTTGTGAATATCGACGAAGTCAGGCTGAACAGTCTATGTTCATATAGGATGGAGTCAAAAGCTTCTATTGACTTGGCTGAGAAATAGTTCTCCCTCTTCATTCGATTAATCAGCTCTACAGATCTCTTCTTCCTCAGGTGAGCATCTGCTTTAGGAAAGCTGTCAAGACTTAAGTCACTTTTAGGAATCACCAACGCTGGAACATGAACATTCACCAGTGAGCATCATCCTCCCCAGTCAGCTTCCTATAAGCTCTGGATCCACAAGCCGAATAGTGATCCATGATCACTGCTGTTCCAATGTTCATTCCTGGTGCATCAAAGACTCTACCACAGTACTGATTTTCTCAGACTTTTGTTGTGCCATTGTTTCTCGAGCACAGCTTGGCACTTTCAAAAGGCCCTATCTGCAAGGGTCCTCCTTTATCTCCGACCCAGGTCAGAAGTTTAGCAAGTTTCGACCATAAAGGCTTGCACAACATTTCTGCATTCTCAATAGTTGGCTGGTAGTGACCCATTATTATCCAGTCTCTGCAGATCACCACCCCTTCTTCCCAACCATCTGGTGATGGCACAGATCCCCAAATCTGCATCTGGCCTCTGTTCTTCCATTTACAAATTTCTTCTGCAGATGTTCCTGGACTCTCCAGTCTTCTGTTTAATTCCCATCTGATTTCAGCTCCTTTTACTCCAGGCTTTTCGTATCTGATCACGTGATTCTTCGTGTGCACCCTATTTCTGGTCTTCGTGTCTTGGACATAATCATCTTCATCTGGATCTGCCATTCAGTTGCCATTTGAGATATGCTGTTTGTCCCATGAACGGGCCTCTTGTACGACAGAATGCTAAGTATGATAGACAATGTGCAGTCAGAACGTCTATTTCAATAGCTATGAAGATCTTAGACTTCCCCATGCACATACAAAGCATTCCTCCTTTGAGGTCCTCCTTCCTACTTCTTTCATATGCTGATTACATATGTTATTCCCCAAGTGTGCTGTACTATCCAGGTAATCATTTAACTCGTGATCATCCTCCCTAGCACTTCTTCTCGTTCTTTTCTTATGAGCTTCTATAATCATCTCCTGAAGTATGTCAGAATAATTCCTTCTTACTGCACCAATCATAGAAACATTTATCAGTGCACTTGGTGTCTTTACATGTGTTACCTGTGCAGGAGAAAGTTCTTGAAACCTCTCCTATCCTGATGCTTTTTCTTAGCGGCAGCATATGATGGCCATGGAGAATCTGCCATAACCTCCATACGTGAGCTGCCTTCAAAAGGTAACCCAGGTTTATCTATCACAGGACCTGGTGCCTTTAAAAGGTACCTCCCGAGTAGGAACAATTACATAAGGTCTCGGCTGCTTTGTAGTGGCCACATCTGTACCCTCCTTCTGCATAGGTGGATACACAGAAATTCTTGCTTTATTTGAATCTAGATAGTAAGCATTGCGTACTGTAAGTAAGAGGAGTATCACTATGAACAAAATGCACATGTAAATAACACACATGTAAGCCCTTTTTCTTTACACCAATAGCTTCTTGCACATCATGGAGGTCTCTCGTAATCTGCCATAACGTTGTTGCTATTGACGCTGCCCATTCTTACTCTTTTTTAAGGAAGGAAAACCCAATTTTTAATCGGGCAACATCATGCAATACTCTGGAAGCTGCCGAGTCTGTTCCACATATTTCTCAATCAGCTGGCTGATTGCTAGAGGATGAACAAAGTTCCCACTGTAGACAAAGGAATCGTCCTTTCACCAGACGAAATGCGGATGCTCTCCCAGCAAGAAGTAAAGTACTTTAAAACATAGACTTTTGGATCTCTTCCCTCGAAAGTCTCATTCACTTCTCAGTGTTCTCTCAGAATAAAGATCAACTTGCCACGTTATTCCTCGGATCTCTCAAGAACGTTCGAACATCAATTTGTCTTCCAAGAAGATGCAGGCATTCCTTAATCAAATAGTAGAACACCATGCCAACCAGTCTATCGCATTGTCATCTGATAGGGGCATTTGTGTTTTCCCCACTGTATTCAAGAAGCTGAAGAATCTGCTTGATTATGGCTGCGAGCAATCTCCTCACGATTGGACCAGACTCAAGATCTTGCAGGAACAGATGAACACTAGTAGTTCTCCCCACCAGAGCAGGGTATGCGTGAAGAATGAACAGAAAAACTGTAAGAACGATCCTGTGTACGTGGCCATCAGGTATTATCATGGGTGTCTCTGGAAAAAACATCTGTGAGAAAGGAATCGGGGAGCTGTTCCCTCTTCCAATCGTTGAAAAGGAACTCCAAATTTGGCATCTTTCCTTCTCAATCAAGACTTAAACATGTCTCAGTCCAATGTTAATAAACTCCTGTGGCTCAAGAACAAATACCTTCCCTTAACTCCTTTTTTATTAGCTGAAAAAAAGTGTGTCCCGAAACAAGCCACAGTCCAATGTACTCTCTATTTATCTATTCCAGCTTTTGCGTTCTCCTTCCTCGTCATGGACCTAGTCTACATGTGCTGCTGTTCTTCCCCGATGCTTGCTTCCGACAGGGGTTGGGTAAAGGGGGTTCTCCAAAGTAGATCTTTACATC
Organism: Ambystoma mexicanum; assembly: GCF_040938575.1. Lineage (NCBI taxonomy): Eukaryota > Metazoa > Chordata > Amphibia > Caudata > Ambystomatidae > Ambystoma > Ambystoma mexicanum. Next base: position 269,391,317 of record NC_090921.1, on the reverse strand, counting down.
TCCAAGAAATATCCACGCTGATGGCGTTACATCCTCTACGATGAATGGGCTGTTAAAGCGCGGCTTGTGCCATCGCCTAGTAAATTTGCAGTTCAGGATCGAATCACCGGGGAAAAGCTTGAGAAGACCTTGTTTTTCACATCTGTTTCTTGTAACATCTCCTTCTGTGCTGCCCCACACCCCTTTCGCTTGAGCTGATCTGAAATGACAGAGATATCTGTAGTCATACATGTTAAGTAATCACGTCACTCCTTTCCTTAACAATTCTGCAGTCGCCTCGGCATCACTTCTAGTTTTAGATGGAGGTGTGAGGGGTGTCCTCATCTCCCTCTGTGTCACTATTTCATGGAGGGTAAGACGGTGGTCGGAACCTGGCTGATTTCTCAACGCATACTATGCCAGTGGTAGGCAATGCAACCATCATTTCTTCAAGTCACGCTTCAATTTGGCTATTCTTTCTTTAAACTATTCTTTCTTCGTTGAATCTCTCACAGACCCCGTTCGCTTGTAGGTGATAAGCCGATGAAAACGTGTGTTTCATACTAAGCAACAAGCTTATCTGTTCAAAGACTTCATTAACAAAATGAGGGCCATTATCTGATCTCAATACATCAAATTCCCCATCTAGGAAACACTTCTCGTACTAAAAAGTTTGCTGCGCAGGTGGAGTCTGGAAGTGTACATGGACCAGCCTCAATCCACCTTGAAACGGGACATACCACTACAATCATATATCTGTATCCATTACAGACTTGCAGCATGTCGACATAGTCGATATGTAAATTCTGAAAAAGGCCATTAGGTCTCGGGATATCCCCTGTAACAGTGCGCAGTGTGTGCCCAGCTTTAAACCTTTGACATACGATACAGTTTACTACATAAAATGCAACATATTCTAACAAATTTGGCACAAACCATTCCTCTGCAATTATTGTGGCGAGGCTCTCTCTAGTGACATGCACAGTGTAGTGTAGCTGTTCCAACACCACCCATCATAAGGCTACAGGCATCACCGGTTTACCAGTGCTGTCTTGTCACCACAATGTTTTGGAAGGGTTTAAAGAACACCCTCTCTGCGTCCACAGGTCTTTCTCATCCTGAGGCGCTTCCCCTTGAATTTCTACTAGTTGAGTAGTAGACAAATGACTATAACAATCAGACACTCATCACCACAATGCTTTCATTCACATCAGGCGTGTCAAACGTCATAATGTCTTCTGAACATGCAACACGTTTCGCTTCCTCGTCTGCTGCTTGATTTCCACGTGAGATAAGTCTACCCTTTTAGTGTGTGCTGCGCACTTAATGACTGTGATGGCTAATGGGAGTTGTAGTGCTTTAACGAGTCTGTCCAATAAGGCTGTGTGCTACACTGGAGTACCGTTCGCTCTGAGGTAGCCCCTCCTTTTGCAACGTGCTAGCTCTGCGTGAACTGAAGACATCACATAGGCTGAGTCACTGTATACCGTTACATCCTGTTCTGCATGATTTTCAAGCGCGACAATCAGTGCCACTAACTCTGCAGCCTGTGCAGAAAAGTGAGATAATAGTGGTGCACTTATCAATACTTTAAACTCTCCTTTGGCTGTGTGCTTTACTACAGCGGCACCTGTATATCTTTGTCCAACATTTTGATCAATTTGCGAAAAACCACCAATAAAGCGAATCTCCCCAGCTGCCAACGCATTTTCTTTCATCCTTTGGAGCTCATCATAGAACTCCTCCTAGTTCGAGCAATCATGTGTATGCTCATCCTCTGCCTGTGGCTCTGCTACAAACATGGCAGGGTTCACTATTCTGCATCAAACTAGTTTAATCGCTGGATTCGATATGACCACCTTGTTGGCAGAAGCCCTTGAGAAGTCAATGTACCTTTTGGTTTCTCCAAAATGGCAAACAATGCATGTTCAACAAATAACGTCATGGAACATCCCATTACTACAATGGCAGCCTTCTCAATGGCGAACGCGGCAGCTGCCAAAGATTGTTCGCAAGGAAAGTGACTCCTCTTTATTGGGTCTAAAATCCCACTGTAATATGCAAGAGGCTTGTACCCCAACGTGGTTCTCTGTGTGAGTACAGCTGTCATAACAGTGCCATTTGAGTGCGAAAATAAGAATTCCTCAACATAATTGGGAATCCCTGGAGCTGTGCAAATTGCTTTTTTCAACTCATCAAACCCTTCTTCCATTTCCTCAGTCCAGACACTTTTCTCTTGAGTTGCCTGTGCTTTTTTCAGAGCTTGCAGTAAGGGCCTTATTCATGATCTATAGTTAAAGACCCATCCTCTCACGTAATTACATAATCCCAAAACTCTTTGCATGTGCTCTATCGTGTGCAGCTTTACAGTTTTTAAAATAGCTTCAGCCCTTTCAGGAGTGACTTTCTTTGTCATGTGAGATTAACTGGACTATGTACAAGAATTCCGCTTGACGATATTGCAATTTCTCTCGGTCTACCTTCTATCCCTTCTCTGCAAGAATAATCATTAGTTGAACTGAATCGCGTCTGCACTCTTCCTCTGAGGTGCTGCAGACCCAGTAAGTCATCCACTTACTGCAATAGAACACTTTCCAAATCAATATTGCTTAAGTCCATCTGCAGGACTCTATTGAAAATCAATGGAGACTCACAATACCCCTGGGGTAATTGAGTGCTTTTCAGTCGAGTTTGGCAGAAAATATATGAGGTCAGATCAAGTGGGTCCTTATGCAATGGGATTGAGATAAACACCTTTTTCAAGTCAATCACAGTGAAATATCACGCCTCAACAAGAATACTACTTAAGATTGTCACAGGATGGGGCATGGCCAATGGGCGCAACATGGAGACGTGATACTTCAGTGCTCGCGGGGCTGCCAGCCGTATCCTGAAATATCCTTCTCAAACAACGAGTGCAAAAGGGAAAAAAAGGCATTTTCCAGAAGCGGAATGCAGCCTGCACCGCATGCTGAAATCTGGGGGAGAACTGTTGACCAAACCCAAAGAAATCAGCGACCGAATCCGCAAGAGATCCAAGATGGCCGCTGAGCGCGAACGTAGTAACGTTCTGCATCCTGGCACCCGCTGAAGCGAAGCCGCACATTGACAGCCATCGGAATCCTGGGCGCGGGCTTTGACACACACGCCCCAGAGGTCGGAGGTGGAAAGCGTCTCCTGACCCTTGCGCAGACCTGCACACCTGCAGACCAAAGGCCACAGCAGGAAGAGAGGGCTGCCTCATGCGGCGTCCTGCACTGAGCCCCCCAGCCTCCGTCCCCAGGCAGAAGTTACACCAAACAGTCGCGGGTGCTACGTATAACGTTGAGCGCCTGCTGACCTATATACACCGACGGCTGCAGAACCCCAGACAACGAACAATCAACTGATGCGGTAAGGAGAGAGGGAGGCGTGAAGTGGACATTGAATCCTGCCGGGGGAGCATCGTGAGGGAAAACCTCCCGGCCCCCCTGCCTTGCTGGGCTGACTTAGTTTCACTACACACTGGGACCGTGGAGGTGTGTGAAGCCGGCCCGCCCAAAGAGTGTAAGGAGGGCAGCCCCACGCGTGATACGGATGCTGTACACTATAAGCTCCCAGGATAATATCCAAAAGTGACATACAAACCAAGCGCGGCCCCAGGCAGAAATACCAGGATTGTGACTCTGGAAGCGCACAGATAGCCCCAGTTTGGAGAGACAAAAACTGCGAACCGTACAACCATCGGGCAGTCCTTGCAGTAGAAGAGGACCATCCTGATCTGCCCACGCAGTCATCTCGAAATTGATCTAAAGCCACAGATGCCTTACTGTACACAATCTCTCAGACTAGGGGCAGCTGGAGAGGAAACCCAATAAATATTCAACACTTGTCATGGACTATACCCCTGCCTAAACACCCGCTCTAATACAGATTGGGGAAACGAGATCGAAGGAGCTAGAGCGGGAAGACGGTGGTGGGCTGCCAGCATACACCACTTACCAACCGCGTGACTACACATCCTGTGCTGCCTCACAACAAGACACACTACGCGACTGATGCCGCGAATGCATGTGAGTGCAACGGAAACATGAACTCACCCCCAGCTGCAGGGGAAGCACCCAATCCTGGGACATACCGATGCCCATAGAGGCGACAGACAAACCGCATAAACAGCCCAAACAAACCAAGGCGTGCCAAACAGTGGGACAGAACACGCAGACACCTAAAGGTGCCCCAAGTGAATTGACAAAACCCACACCGTGTGAATAATAGCAGACAGAACTGACAATCCCCCCCTTGAGGGGCGAAGAAAGAGGGCCCTATAACCTGAACACACATGTAAGAACTGTTCTACCTGCAAGACTGGTGTCCCAGTGCAACCCGTTATAGCACGCAATTAACAAATCCACGCCACAGCAAAGGGAGTAAACTCTCCAAACCTGAAAATAGCAAAGGCAGTACGCTAAAAACAGGGAGGAAGCACACACACATGTGCACAACCACAACAAACACAGCAGCAAATAGTGACCTGTAAACTGAAGTCACTCCTGCAAGAGTAGAAACGACAAAGCGAGGGCCCTCACTGCACAATACCACCTCCCACTGGGCTTCACGATCCTGTGGACAACAAATCCAAGATACCTGCAAGCCAACATTGCCAACCCCCCCCCCACGAAACGAAACAAATCCCACGATACAATGTCAAATTTACAACATGGGGAAAGACAAGCCCAGGAAAACCTCCACACAAAGCAGGATAGAACAGTACAAGACCACACCACTGTCTCGCTCGCCGGAAATGTCGGCATCAACCGAACCAGAGAACACAGAAGACGACATCTCCCTCAGAGACGTGATGGGTGCCATTGCCAGCTCAAGAACATCAATGGAGAAGAAAATGGACAGTATTGGCGCCGAAGTATGCCTATTGAGAGTCAACCGTCATATGTCTGGCATGTTGGACAGCATTAACATCCTGGAAGGAAGAGTGGATGAAAGTGAGTGAAGATCGAGGCGCAACAACATCCACATCCTCGGCCTCCCGGAGAGGGCAGAGGGGGCATGCATGGAACTATTCCTCGAGCAATGGCTCATAGACACATACGATACAAAATCCTTTTCCAAATTCTTCTCTATTGAGCGGGCACATCGCATCCCAACTGGTAGAATCGTACCAGGTGCACCGCCATGCACAGTCATCGCAAGACTCCTAAACTATAGGGATAGGGACGCCATACTGCGGATGGCAAGGACAAAAGGACCCATTACCTACAATGGTTCCAAAATCGCTTTCTTCTCTGACTTCACTAGAGGTGCAAAAAGCTTGTCAATCCTTTGACCCACTCAAAAGACGGCTGCAATCATTGGGAACTAAATATTGTCTAATCTTCACTGCCCAACTTAAAATATTCCATAATGGCACAACGATGCACTTCACAGACCCTAAAGAAGCATGGAATTGGGCTGAAAGACATATAGAAGGTGATTGGAGCACAAGGAGGAAATCAGGGGCCGAACGCAATAGACCACATCCAGAGAGACCACCAGACATCAGACCCCAACAACAGCAGGAAGAAATGCCACAACAAGGAAATGCATGATAAGGAACAGCAACAGTTAAAGCTAACAAAACTACCGGAAGTGTAAATATAATGAAACCCTGCTTCGAAACAGAACTACGGATCATAAAGCACACAATGGCTGGCGGCCAAACCCAAGCCACCCCCCCCCAACGAGGAAACGTACACACAGCATTAAGCAAGTGTACTAAACTGTCTAGATTCATTGTCTATACACAGACAGCGAAACCTAACTAGAACACAGTTAATATATGTGATTTGAAGTTTAGTTGTTTGCAAGTTTATGATGGGATGACAGATGCTTCAGTTGGGGTTGGAGTATAGGGAGGGGGGAGTTGGGGAAAAGTTTCTTATTAACCGGATAGCATACAGAGGCACTATGAGAACAAACAAACACAAGGACGTTAAAAATAAATCATACCTTAACAACCGCAAGACATCCACGTCCTACGAGACGTATCCATGAAACCAAACACCCAGCCACCCTATGGAGCCCAAAACTGCTCTAACCAATAGATGCCTAACAGTTATGGCATGGAATGTGAATGGGCTAGGCTCCAGCATTAAAAGACGACTGATGTTGCAATATATAAACCGGCATGCACCGGATATAGTGCTCCTAACTGAAACACAATAATATGTTTAAATAGGTATAAAGAATCCCTATTAACATGAAAACATCCTACTCCACCAACGGGGATATAGATATATGTAATACAATAAAGAGCAAGATGATATGTGTTGTTTACTTGCCTCCAACACCCTCACACAGGAACTCTATAAGGTTTTCCAGCATCACTAGTCCTGAAAAAATGGACCGTCTGCTATAACTGATTTACACAAATGTATAACAAGTTTATTATTCAAATAATTCAAACTGAATTTAAACAAAAAACACTACCCTCACCTAACACAGTGTACTAAACATTAAAAAACAAATATAAAACAATTATAAAACATCAGATAACTTATTTATACGACACAGAAGATATCACATAACACACAAAAAAAATCTCAATGTGTCACTAAAACAACAAGCATCCCAACATGTTTCTGTTCTTAACTGCCCAGTTCAGGCGAACATTCTTCAGGGGATAAATTTAAAAGCATCCACTAATCTCTTCCACACCGTGTTGAAAGGGTAGATTCAAGCACCCAAGAGGGTAAAAGGAAAACAACCTCCAAGCCTGTAAAAATAAAGGAAAGGAGAAACTTAATGAGTGCCAAAGAGGGAAGGAAGTACTACAAAATGTAAATGGAGGCATGGCACAGGGATTATGCCACACTCACAAGGGTCCCGAAGGGCACCCGCAGATTTACCTTTAAATGGTGAAACTTCAAAGCACGTCACAGGATGACAAATTTGCTGGTTTCCCTCCAAATGAGAAATCAATACTTCAACAAAGCGTCACAGTCCGCTAGAGTATCGCCACACCTAAGTAAGACAAAACCAATACACAGAGACCACATGCTCTGTTATATCCAGAAATCACACTGGCTTCAATACCACTGCACATACAATCAAGGCTCCAAATAACAAAGTGAATTACCTCCACAAATGTAGGGATCAAGACTGCAATTCACAATTCAGTAATGGACAAGTTGAAATGGAAACATTCAAGCAATAAAGTACAGAGTCAATCTGGAAAGCAATGGGAACATAACAGTAAACGCCATTTATCTGGCATTACCAAAACCTCAGCTAACAACATGCCGTCAACATGCACTAGAGGGCAAACAGAAGGGGGTGCTTATATTTCACACACGTGAGGAGACCATGCATTATCTAATGTGTAAAGACAACTACTCAGCGTCCATGCTGTCCAACCTCCACAACGTAAAAGAAACGCGGAAAATGGATAGCCACACAACATGTGTAAAATAAGTGTAAAATAAAGTACCCCCAACCACCAAATAATGCAAAAGGTGTCCCGACATGGAGACAATATCATGCACAGAGTCACATCAAAAGGCGAAATGCTGGTAGCGTGCTCACCTATACACACGGCGGGGTTTATTCACTCCACTTGCAGCATTCAAACATACTCGGCCAGCACTCGATTCAGAGGAGCCATGGCTGCTGCACAATCTCAAAGCGTCTATGGAATGCTGCAAAAGGCGAAATGCTGGTAGCGTGCTCACCTATACACACGGCGGGGTTTATTCACTCCACTTGCAGCATTCCATAGACGCTTTGAGATTGTGCAGCAGCCATGGCTCCTCTGAATCGAGTGCTGGCCGAGTATGTTTGAATGCTGCAAGTGGAGTGAATAAACCCCGCCGTGTGTATAGGTGAGCACGCTACCAGCATTTCGCCTTTTGATGTGACTCTGTGCATGATATTGTCTCCATGTCGGGACACCTTTTGCATTATTTGGTGGTTGGGGGTACTTTATTTTACACTTATTTTACACATGTTGTGTGGCTATCCATTTTCCGCGTTTCTTTTACGTTGTGGAGGTTGGACAGCATGGACGCTGAGTAGTTGTCTTTACACATTAGATAATGCATGGTCTCCTCACGTGTGTGAAATATAAGCACCCCCTTCTGTTTGCCCTCTAGTGCATGTTGACGGCATGTTGTTAGCTGAGGTTTTGGTAATGCCAGATAAATGGCGTTTACTGTTATGTTCCCATTGCTTTCCAGATTGACTCTGTACTTTATTGCTTGAATGTTTCCATTTCAACTTGTCCATTACTGAATTGTGAATTGCAGTCTTGATCCCTACATTTGTGGAGGTAATTCACTTTGTTATTTGGAGCCTTGATTGTATGTGCAGTGGTATTGAAGCCAGTGTGATTTCTGGATATAACAGAGCATGTGGTCTCTGTGTATTGGTTTTGTCTTACTTAGGTGTGGCGATACTCTAGCGGACTGTGACGCTTTGTTGAAGTATTGATTTCTCATTTGGAGGGAAACCAGCAAATTTGTCATCCTGTGACGTGCTTTGAAGTTTCACCATTTAAAGGTAAATCTGCGGGTGCCCTTTGGGTCCCTTGTGAGTGTGGCATAATCCCTGTGCCATGCCTCCATTTACATTTTGTAGTACTTCCTTCCCTCTTTGGAACTCATTAGGTTTCTCCTTTCCTTTATTTTTACAGTCTTGGAGGTTGTTTTCCTTTTACCCTCTTGGGTGCTTGAATCTACCCTTTCAACACGGTGTGGAAGAGATTAGTGGATGCTTTTAAATTTATCCCCTGAAGAATGTTCGCCTGAACTGGGCAGTTAAGAACAGAAACATGTTGGGATGCTTGTTGTTTTAGTGACACATTGAGATTTTTTTTGTGTTATGTGATATCTTCTGTGTCGTATAAATAAGTTATCTGATGTTTTATAATTGTTTTATATTTGTTTTTCAATGTTTAGTACACTGTGTTAGGTGAGGGTAGTGTTTTTTGTTTAAATTCAGTTTGAATTATTTGAATAATAAACTTGTTATACATTTGTGTAAATCAGTTATAGCAGACGGTCCATTTTTTCAGGACTAGTGATGCTGGAAAACCTTATAGAGTTCCTGTGTGAGGGTGTTAGAGGCAAGTAAACAACACGTATCATCTTGCTCTTTATTGTATTACACCTAACTGAAACACACCTCGCTGGGACGATATGTAACCTCTTCAAAAGATCCAACTACTGCACTGCGATTCACGCAGGCTTCTCCATGGGGGCAAGAGGGGTGCTAATATTAATCCACAAGAGACTCCCACTGGCGATAACCCAAATAACACAGCATACGGGTGGACGATATGTACATATACACGCGACATTATGGAATCAAACCCTGGCAATTATGGCAATATACTCTACACCGGCACTCCTAACCACACTGCTGGCAGAAATTACCCCCATCCTTGCCTCAAACACGGCAGACACCTGGGTTATAGGTGGAGACGTCAATGAAGTATTGGACAAAACCTAGATTGCACACACATGAGAAGGAGAAATCCCACCACTAACACCAAACTGGCCACCTTTGCCTCTGCTCTGGGCTTGCGAGATGTATGGCGAGACCTACACAGCGACGCGCGTGAATACTCCTTTCACTCAGGCATACATGCCTCGTTGTCTAGGATAGACTACTACTCCCAACTGCTACTAGAACTTGAAACAGAAAAGCCACGTCGTCCTCCCACCTGGCGGCTTAACTATTACCTGGGGTTCCCGGACCTAAAAGAAAAGATAGAAACAGCCACATCCAATTATTTTGAACTGAATACAGGCTCGGTGGATAACCCTGGAACATTATGGGAGGCCTACAAGCCAGTCCTGAGGGGCGAAATCCTCTTGTGGACAACAGCCCGAAAAAAGACACATCGTGCACAGGTTATAGAAGCCAAAAAAGAAGTTACGCTCAAAGAAGCAGAACACATAGGGCCTCATCACAGTCTGGCGGTAACCCTTAAATGCGGCGGTAGCGTTATTACCGCCACATTTAAGGGTCCGCCAGATCATGGCTTTGGCGGATTTCCCCCCAGCTCTTAGCTGGGTGGAAATCTTCAGCAAAATTGCCGATTTTTGGCGCGATTACCGCCGGCGGTAATAGCGCAAATTTTCCCCATTGGGCCCAATGGGGAATGGGCAATAACCCTTCCGCCAAACCTGTGATCCGGCGCTAATAGCGCCGGGGTGTTTGGCGGTAGGGCTATTAGTGCCGGCGCTAATAGCGCCGGCGTTATCGCCCAACTCGTGATGAGGCCCATAGCCATCAACACCCCCGAGTCAAACAGAGCCTTAACACTAGCACAGATGAAGCTACATAATCTGTCCTTAGATGGTGCCAAAAAAGCGCATGGTGGCATGAAGGCAAGCCTGTATGAGACGGGGGGAAAAAGCTGGCAAATTGCTCGCATGGCTGGAAAAACGAGACGAGGGACAGCAACAAGTCAAAAATATCAAAAATACAAATGCGGAGATAGTCTCCTCTGATCGAGAGATAGCAGAATGCTTTGCAAAATTTTACGAGGAGCTATACAAGCCCCCCAATACCTTAGTGGAAAGGACTATAATAGATGAAACTGCCCTCCCTACACTTACCACGGAACAAGCCAATATACTAGACAATAAAATAACAGAGGAAGAAATATCGGCAGCTATCTCCAAACTCCAATCAGGCAAGACCCCAGGCCCGAACGGCTTCCCACTTGACATCTGGAAAAAAATAAAGCACCTAGATATAGCGACCCATCTACTCAACATGTTTGAACACTCCCTAGAAGTAGGTATACTCCCACTGGACCTACATAAGGCCACCATAATAGTAATCCCAAAACAGGGCAAACCCCCAGATGAATGTAGCTCCTATAGGCCCATAGCCCTAATCAATAGCGAAACCAAAATACTAGCGAGGGTACTAGCCAATAGACTCCAAACAGTTATCACATCAATGATCCATCCAGACCAATGTGGCTTTATGCCGCAGAGATCCACAAGAATGAACTGCATTCAGCACTTGAAAGAGCACCCACTATACAACAACCATTGGTGTTACTGGCCATAGACTTCAAAAAAGCCTTTGACTCGGTACACTGGGAGGCACTATGGATAATTATGAGGAAAATTAACTTCAGCTCCTATACAACACCCCAATAGCAGAAGTGAAGGTGAATGGATGGTCCTCTCATAATATCCAACTGGGGAAAGGAACCAGGCAAGGCTGCCCATTATCGGCAATGTTGTTGCACTGATCATTGAGCCACTGGCTGTGATCCTGCGAAACACAATGATGTGGTCTGGCTTCCGATGGGGCCCAACATGGGAAGACAAGGTATCTCTTTATGCAGAAGACCTTCTGGTGTATCTGGGCAACCCAGCATTCTCCTGCCCTATAGTTACTCAAATACTGAAACTACAGGGCTTTCAGTGGCCTGATAGTTAATTGGTCCAAATCAGTACTCTTCCCAGTGAAAGGAATAGACTGTATACCGCCCCAAGGCTCCCCATATGAAATCGAACTCAACCAGTTTCAATTTCTAGGCCTCTTGATTGCAAATAGGCTGGAAAACTACGTGTCCCAAAACTTGCACCCAATAGTGAAACGATTCGCACAAGACGTTGCCCATTGGGAATCACTGCCACTGACACTACTAGGCAGAGCGGCACTTTTCCAAATGCTGGCCCTCCCCATTTCTTGTATACTCTGCAAAAAGCCCCCCTACACAGCCCCACAGCGGAATTTCGCAAAATAGATCAAATACGAAAATTACTATGGGGAGGGAAACTCCCGAGAATAGCCCTAAGTACCCTCCAGCGATCAGTATGGGAAGGAGGAATGGGGCTCCCAAATATCCAAACATACTACTGGGCGACCCAGATGGCGACAGTAAATGATATATTACATGGCAACCCGGAGCTACCGCACATACAGGCGAAATAGCGAGACACGGCATGCACCCAATTGAAAGCCTCTATAACATCAATGGATGCCCTCCTGACCGTACAATAATAGCCCACACGGCCAAAGTCTGGAGAGAAACACATAGGCACATTGGGTGGGAAGACAAAATCACCCCGGTGCAAAACCCTCTGGAACAATGCCTACCTCACGGAATTTAAATTCCCTAAATGGCCGAATTGGGCAACAGCCATTCAGCAAATGATTAAAGAAAACAACGTCATACCTTTTGCTGAACTCTCGGCTACATATGGTCTCCCACCCAGCGAAAATTATCATTACACCCAACTACATCATGCACTCACCAAGCAAATGACAAAACTAGTGGATATGCCGGCATGCACGCCAATAGAGAGAAACATAGTCATAGACAGCGTGAAAGATAAAATCACATCCACCATGTACAACGCAATCTCCTCTCCTCTTTTGCCACAAAAGAAATGTCTAGACTGAAGGCAAAATGGGAAAGAGATGTGGGCCTGATATTACCTGAGGAATGGATCTCATAGTTAATGTAACCCAGAGAGACGGCGATATCTGCTAGGATCCGACTTATATAACTAAAAATAAAAATAATATTATCCTCAAGTAGCACTATACAACTGGGGCAAAATATCCAACCCCGAATGCCTAAGCTGTAAGCAAGAAGAGGGGATTTTCTATTATATCCTATGGCAATGCACAAGAATACAGCTCTTCTGGCAAACATTTTGTGAAAGGCTGACAAGGGTCATGGGCCGATCAATCCCAAACGAACCGAAACTCCTCCTCGTGGGAATCGTAGAGGAAGGAGAAATGACTCATTTTGAAAAACTCTTACTCTCAACGTCCACAGGGTTTGCCAAAAGGAACATTGCACAATTGTGGGGATCAGAGGTTACTCCTCAATATGACCAATGGATAGCGGATGTAGATGCCAGCATACTGATGGAGCGCCGAGTCTATCAAGCAAGAGGCTGCCCAGGCAAGGCAGACAAGATATGGCAAAAATGGGAACAGACTATGTAAAGAAAATAACAATCGAACCAATAGACCCTATCACACAACCTTTGTAATCACGTAAAGGATCCAAATCATGAACTGCCATAACTCGTTTAGAATAAATGTTAGTGCGCCTAAATGCATATGGTGTTTAATCATATTGCCACACTTCCTGTATGCAAGGAAGTTATGTTTATGTATTGTACGTCATTGTATTGAAGTAACAAAATAAAATAACATTTGTTATTAAAAAAAAAAAAGATTGTCACAGGATTAGGCACGAGAGGGAACTCAGCTTCTACAATCTGGTCAATCGGGTGAGATCTTGTATTAAACAACAACAACCCCTTTGATTTTTTAATCGGATAATCCGCAATATTACACTGTGACTCTGACGCCACTAAGATACCTTGTTCCATCATGGTGGATATCGTCTTGAAAATACCTTCATCTACCTCAAGACATGGGGTATTGTCGTGCTCGAGGTAAAATTGCTCCTGGTTTCAAAATAATCTACACTTCTCCAGCCCCCTTCAATAGGCCTACGTCATAGGGGCCTGTTGTCCATAATGAAACAGGCACTTTCGCCATGTCTTCATCGAAATACTCGAGGCGCTTCTGAGCTAACATAATTTTCTGAGGAACCTCACATTTAATTGCTCTCACCCAATAAGTAATACGTATCTCGAATATCACTTAGTCATCTGACGGATTAGCTCTAAACATATCCTCATCAGGGACGTCAGTCAATCTATATCCTTCCCCAATGGCAATCACTGTGCTCCATCTTCTGCCTTCATAATCGTTTCCATCAAGCAAAGCCATTTCTGCTCGCACTATGGCTGCTTGCAATTCTAAAGGAAAGACTCGTCCTTACTCTTCATCCATAGATATATTTGGCCTGAATAAAAATTCATCAGGTATTCTCATAGTTTTACCCACTAAACCTGGTAACCATGTTAACAAAACGTGTACCCCATAGTGAAAAACTACTGGCTCTATCGGTGGTACTAGTATTCCATAATAAATTCACTCACGTTTAAATAATGCATTCCTGGAGTTGAACACACTATGCCTTCATCAGTGAACAAAATCATCATGTTCAATTTTGTCATTAAAGCTTGACCTAATATATTGACAGGTGTCAGTCTTGAATATAATAATGGCACAGACAAGTCACATTCTCCTATAGAGACTGGCAATTATTTTGTAAAATGAACTCTGCTTTGTAGGTCCTGTGAACCCTTGAGTATTCATGGCATTTCCAGCCATTGTAATTTTCCCCTCACGTATACTTGAGCGTGTTGCACCTGTGTCTACTAAAAGAGAAAAAGATTTGCCTATATTGACGTCAACTCTTGGTTCCTCTTGAGGATTGGGTGTCACTGATAGTAGCTGTCCTATTGTGGATACATTCTCATCCCTGTCCCTGTGAAAGGATTCCCCCATCAACAGTGACACCCCCTATCCTAGGAGTCATCAGTTGTCCCATGCTTGTGCTTTGTTGTATCTGCATGGGTGACTGTTGCGACATCCCTTGCGGCGGATTCATTGTCGTCTGCTGTGTTTGTAAATCTTGCTGCACTCTCGGCAATTGTGTCTGCTGCACTGTGATTCTGGGCAAACCATCTACATTCTGTTGAGTGTATGCAGGTGGGTATGAAGACCCCCACTTGAGAATTGCCCATTGTGCACAACTACTTGGCTTCTACACATGCATCCAAGGTGCCCTAACATACCACATGTCCAACATACAGGAGAAGGCCTCCTAATTTGCCCATCCGGCATGCCTTGACTGTCATTCTGCGTATTTTGAAACCCACCTTGGTTATACTGGAAATTTCCATGATTATTCTGAAAGCCTCTAGCTCGAAAGCCTCCCCTTCCTCGTGGTACAAATCCATTATTACCTTGATCGAAACGGCCTTTGGTTATTCACCTGTGGCATGCCTGCTGCTTGCTGCGAACCTGACCCTTCTTCCCTAGTCAACATTGCCCCTTCAATGGCGTACTTTGATAATTTTTTCTGTACTAATTTCACCTCTTCACCTTTCCTAGTATCGCCTTTCTTTTGATTCTTCTCTTGCAACAGTCTGGAGTAATGTGTGATGGTCAGCTGAATTTCTGACCATGGCTTTGCTTCCATGCCCACCAATTTCTTGAGCTGCTTCTGTACTTACTGTGGCAGCCCTTGGCACAATATATGGTAAAATACAGGAATAGATTTACCCCAACCCTTGCCTGTCTCCAAAGCCCATTGCTCTTGAAAATTCTGAATGTAAACAAGAGGATCATTCACTTCCTGCATCTTTTTTGCCATTATAGCTCCCATATCTGATGTGTCCGGATACAGCACTCTAAACTCTTTCCAGACTGCTGTCCTGCAGTTGTTAAACGGTGCTCCATCATAAGCGGTGCTCAACATGGTAACACTAGAATACCCTGCTCTTCACCAAACATCATGAGCCCTTTGCCCAAGGATGGCGAATAGGAGACCCTTAATATCCCACAAAGCTAACGTGTTTCCTCCTGTCATTTTCTCTAACTCATGTATCCATTTCCCAGCACCGGAATTTAAACTCAGGAGTTTACACCTTAAATTGACCTTATCCATCTGTGGCCAAGGTATATACTATGGTGTGGCTCCTCCTTTCTCTAGCAAGAGAAACTGCGAAATCCCAAACTCACATTCGTCCCCTATCGTCTGTCTGTCCATAGCAGGGATAATGGTTCCGCACAGCCTTCTTCCTGGCAGTGACCTTAACCTGCTCACATAAGGTGGCGAGTCTCCCCTCTCACCATGGGATCGCCCTCTAGGTCGATCTAGCCGCGTCAGTGATTCTGGCGCCCGAGATATAGGTCTAGATCTGATCATCTTACTTCCTTGTCCACTGGGGAACATCCTTCAGGACCACATGCGTTACCTCCCTCCCTCCCTCCCTCCCTCCCTCGTCTGACATATCCTGCCCCCAACTTGTGTGGCGTCTCACCTCTTCGTCTCTATTCAGAGTTAGTCTATCTATAGACAACTCTTTGGGCGCAAAACTACACAAACCTTCCTCTCCGTCGTACAACTGTGGGCTCTCAAGTCAATCGTTTTCACCCTTTCCCTTCAGTTCCTTCTTAGTCCTCATATCATGATAGACTATCGATTGCGTCCCCAATGCTTCTAGAGTCCAACTCATCCCCTAGATTTGCTCTTAATGGACCTGCCATCGGCTCAAGTCTCGGGAAGAACTATTCGAAATCCTCCCATGCCACTACTAGATTAGACACCAATCATTCCTTTTCCATACGATCAATATCGCATGCTCTCTGCCTCCCCTTTCGTTCTCTTTCATCATCAATCTCTCTTTGCTTCCTTGCTTCTTCTCTCTCCCCGTCTTCTTCCTTTTTCATGTTTTCTCTCATTTCCCCTTTGTATCTCGTCTCTACGTCTTTGCATTCTTTTATCCCTTAATTTCTGTTCTTCCTCTTTACCTGTTCTCATTCTTCGATTGCCCTCTGTTTGTTGTCATACTTCCTTTGCTGATCTGCCCTTTCCTGCTTTTTCAGTTGGTCCTCTTGATACAACTGTTCCCATCTTTAGCTATCCTTCCTTTTCGCCCTGTCTTCTTTTCAATTGTTCCTCTCTCTATACTTTTTGTCTTGCTCGTCTCGATCTTCCCTTTGCCTCACGTTCTTGATTCTCTTACCATCAAATTTGAGCAAAATCTGACCACCCATACATTCATTCTGTATGAGTGCTGCCTCATCAGTTTTATCCTTTTCTCCTTTCCGTCTCTTTATTTCCCGTCCTATATTTAAGGATGTACTTGGTCCTTCACTGCTCTCCTTTTCCTTTCTCTCTTTGTCCCTCAGGACTTTAGAGATTACATCTCTCTATGTATTTTTCTCTGGTCCTTCGTTGCTGCTTTGTGCAGGCGACTCGTATGCCGGATTGCTGTACCCAGTCGCTGCCTTAAGCTCTCTTAGTGGGTACAAACCGTCATCTTTCTTGCTATCATCGTTTACTTTAGGCGCAGCGGGGGGAGCAGAAGGCTCATCACCTCCCTCTTTGCATATGCTAAGTATCCAGTCTTCAGGAGGCAGCTCTTCCCTTTCCTCGTCATTTTCCAGAGCTCTAAGCTCGCTAGTCGTTTATCTAACTTTTTCCCTGTGTATGCTGCATGCAAATATGTCGTCATATGCTGCAAAACAGCCTTCGATAGTGATCCCCGTGGCCATAGCATGAACATCTTATCTGCCATGCCTTTAACCCATTCCGCAATGTACTGTTTAAGCTTGGGTGCGTGTTCTGGTAGCTGCTTGCAGAGGTGTGTAATATCCTCCGTTTTGATGCATCACACTTGACTGTCAATACTCACCTTTACATTTTGCAAATATTTTTTCAACAATACGTTTCAAGAAAACACAATATGACCAGGCACCAACCGTCACAGCTCCAGACCCTCTATATGCCCTGTGTCCTTACCTAGTATTCTCCCCTACCCCTTCCCACTCACTCACTCTTCTGACCTCTCCCCTACTTCTCTATGGTGCTCTCTGTCTCCCCTATCTTTTCTAATTGTTTCTCTATCGACTATCCTGCTCTCCTCACTAAATCTGGTAGGAAGAAGTTCAAAAAGGACATCCTGGTCTCCAGCACAGGCCTCCCTATCGCTGACACCTATACCAGTGCCTCCTCCAGGCAAACTGTCACCGACATCCTCTTTGTCGTTCCCTCACCAGACCTATGGATCTTGCATATGGTCTCTGTGCTCTCCCTTTTCTTCCTCTCCCATTAACGGTGGCACACGGTGGGAGGCCCTCCTGGCCTCCTTCCACTCCTCTAAGGTCATTGTTAATGTTTATCTAAATGGTACCACCTTGGTCCAAGGCCCGCAAGCCAATCTTCTTCTCTTTGATAGACGCTTCCCGCGCCTCATCAACTTCATCTCCTCTCCTGCTGTCCCTTTTCTTCCCTCCAGGGCCTCTCCTGCTATTTCCTCCTCGAGTACCTTGACCTTTCCTCCTACCCTTTATGCCCCCCCTCGGGCTGCTTCTACACCTCTGCAGGGCGTACCTCTGATTTGTACCACTCCCCGGAAGTCTTTCAAGAGCGGCAACCTTCTCCATATTGCCATTCTAAATTCTCGCTCAGCTGTCAAACACTCCTCTGACATCTGCCATCTTCTGGAGGAACTTGACCTTGACGTCCTCGGTCTCACCGAGACATGGTTCACGGCCAGCTTTGACACTCTCCTCCCTGATGGCTACAAGATCCTCTCTGCGCCTAGGCCCAACCGTTCCGGAGGGGTTGTAGCCCTGATCTTCCCTGAGTGGATTCCTACCTCAGTCATTCCTACGCAGGCCTACACATCCTTCGAATGCCTCATCTACAGGCTCTCTCTCTCCTAGCCATTCCCTTACTGTGGCTACCATCTATCGGCCACCTGGTCAGATCTCCTCCTTCCTCTCTGAGTGGCAGACCTCTCCTCTTCCCTCCTCGTCTCGACCACTCAACTCCTCCTTCTTGGAGACTTCAACATCCACCTGGATGCTTCCTGCCCTTCCTCTGGACTCTTTCGCGACCTTTGCGACTCTCTCTCTCTCTCCATTCTCCCCTCTGGCCCGACTCACTCTGCAGGGCATACGCTTGATCTTCTGATCTCCTCTGACCTTCCCCTTTCTATTCCTCTCACCACTCCTCTCTCCTGGAGTGATCACTTTCTCCTTTCCTCCCAGCTCACCCGCTCTACCCCCCAGGCCAAGCCCTCTCCATCATTGCCATCCTCCTTCTTGGTCATCAGACCCATGAAGCGCGTGTCATTGGAGGCTTTTGCTGCCACTTGCTCTCCCCCCCCCTCTACCCCTCTGGCTGACTCATACCCTGACACAGTCCTTTCTATGCTCCACTCTGCTATATCAGACACTCTTGATGTTCTTGCCCCTGTCATCAGGATCCGCCTGAAGCCGAAAGCCAAGTGCAACTCCTGGTACGACTCCGTCCTCGTCACCCTTAAACGCAAGTGCAGGGTGGCCGAGAGGAAATGGCTTGCTTCACGTACA
This sequence comes from Ambystoma mexicanum, assembly GCF_040938575.1. Lineage (NCBI taxonomy): Eukaryota > Metazoa > Chordata > Amphibia > Caudata > Ambystomatidae > Ambystoma > Ambystoma mexicanum. The sequence goes on along the minus strand of NC_090921.1, from coordinate 269,372,354 downwards.
TCCTCTGACAAACTGGCCTGCCGCCTGCTCCAAAGGCAATAACGGCTCTCTGTTCGCACTAAGTAGAGAGCTCACATCCAAGCGCGCAACTCTGAGGCATCCAACAACTCGGTCAAACTCTGTAAAATCTGCAAGGAACTGGCCAATCCTGCCGCAGCCTCTACCACTCCTGTCCCTTCCCAGGCCCTCTGCACGGCCCTGGCTTCTCACTTCATCTCTAAAACTCAGGACTTCTTGCCCTCTCTTTCCACCTCTATTCCCTGCCCATCCTCTGGCCCTTCTGCTGCAACCTCTCCTCCCTTCTCCTCCTCTGCCTTTCCCCTGCTCTCCCCAGATGAGGTTTCTAGACAAGTCCGATCTATGAAAGTCTCGTCAAAACAGGTCCACCCCTGTTCCTCCAAAACCATCCAGGACCACATTGACTCCCTGGCTCCTGCCCTTGCCGATTTCTATAACCACTCTTTCACCTCTGGAGTCTTCCCCTCTCCCCTGAAGCACTCCCTTGTGCACACTCTTAAAACCCTCTGCCGACCCCTCCTGCCATGCTATCGCCCAATCTCCATCACTCCTTTCCTGGGCAAACTCCTTGAAAAGCTGGCCATCTCACAGCTTAATCTTCACACTGAATCTGATGGCTGTCTCCATGACCATCAGTCTGGCTTCAGGGCTGCCAGAAGCACAGAAACTGCTCTTGTGAACATCTGTGAAGACCTGCTCTCTAACCTTGATTCCAATAACCCCAGTGTCGTCCTCTTACTTGATCTCTCGTCTGCCTTCAACACGGTCAACCATGCCATCCTGCTCAACCGTCTCCGTGATAACCTGGGCATCACGGGTCAGGCCCTGGCGTGGCTGACTTTTCTCTCCGATCGACCCTCCCAGGTCCAACTCGGGTCCTTCCTCTCTCCATCTCTGTCTCTACCTGTGGTGTTCCCCAGGGGTCTAACCTCTCTCCCTGGCTATTCAACCAATACCTGGCACTTCTTGCCCACCGCATTGCCGCACTCTGCCCCAACTTCCAGTGCTATGCGAATGATACTCAGCTCATTTTCAGGCTACCCTCAGCAACTTCTTCTCCCTCCCTCATCACTAACTGCCTGTCTGCCATCCAGGAGTGGTGTGCCGCCAATGATCTCTGCCTGAATGCCAGCAAGACTGAGATTCTCCTCATCGGCACACCCACACCCTCCTTTCCCGTCACTCCCTGGCCGGCCTCTCTTGGCCCTCTCCCTGCTCCCACCTGTGAGGCTAAAAACCTCTGGGTCATCTTCGACTCCACTGTCTCCTTCTATCCTCACATCTCTGATATCTCTAAGAAGTCACATTACCAGCTGCACCTCCTCAGATGTATTCTACCTTTCCTATCCTTCCCCCAGAAGCTCACTGTCTCCATAGCTCTGGTTCTCTCTAAACTGGACTATTGTAACAGCCTCTTTCTAGATCTGCCTGCTTCTACCCTCCGCAGCTCATCCAGAACCGGACTGTGAGACTTGTCCTTGGCCTCAAGCCCAGGGATCGTATCTCTCCAGGATTGGGGACTGTTCTCTGTATCCCTACAGTCCTACCACCAGCACTTGAGACATGATGCCTGCACTTACCCTTCTCCCTTGCACTTGCCACCTGTTGGCCATTCTTTACTTTATTTATTTTTTATCCCATGTATTGCACTGTCCCCTTCACACCCCCCCCCTGCACTTCCCATTTCCCCCTTCCCATGCACTTGCACGATCTGTATGACACTTGGCCTAGAAGGATCGCTGTCTTCCCTCTGTTCCCCCTCCCTTGCCTCGGCAGGCCTTGAAACACTTGTGTATAGGCGCGTTATAAATGCCATATCATATAATTTATCACGTTTTTACTTCAATCTACTTTATTCACTAAACACCATCAATTCAATTTCAACAAATAAATAACTCTTGAATCTTGTGTTTTTCTTTTCACATAAAACAGACAAACAAACATACTCGACAGGCCAAATATATCTCAGCCTACGATCCTCGAGACTTATACTCACCCCTAAAAATATCCCGATTGGGTTGTGAACTGTTCTCTTTGGACCGTCTTTAAAGAGTCTGTAGCCTACATCATCCACAAATGGGACTCTAGATCCGGTTCCTTCTGTTACATGCTTGTGACGCAGGACACTGGGTTTACTCTAGCGTGACGTTCCTCGTCTCACGATTACTTAATTGCTTGGCTCCTCTCCTCAAGTCAATTACTTACTAACTCGACACTCATCGTCTCAAGTTTTTTACCCCCAACCTCCCTCCGTTACTCGTTTTCTACTTATCACTTTCTCCACTCACTGCCCATTCACAATTTTGCCACCTCACTCAATTCTTACTCGCCATTCACTTTTTCGACTTCCGACTCTCGGGATCACTGCCTCTTTATCAGCCGCTTCAACCTTCCGTCCGTTCAGCTTCCCGTGGACTATTGGAGGGGTATTTTGCCTGAAAACAAGGGACCCGTCTCACCTACGCTTGCAAGTCTGATCTTAAAAAACTGTTGCAGCTATCTACAGGGAGCTTCACATCCTTCCAGTTAAATGGCAGAGGATGTTTGATATTGCCAGGACCCCAAAGCTTACTATCTCGATGGATTTTAAAGAACCATCAACACTCTGCAACCACGTGACCCGGGGGAGTCGCCCCAGCCCTTTAAGATGAGGTAGCAATACTATGAGATGAATGGAGATGCAGAAGTTACTCAAACATCAATAATAGAAACAACTCAGGTAGTTGTCAAAAAGGTTGACTGTTTTAATATTGACTATCTAAAACAGGCAGTACAACGGTCATCAACAGACGTCTCACTGCATGTTCTCTCAATGCATCTTTAAAAAAAACATACTTTTATAACGAAAACTCATTATAGGTGACATAAACCTATGTATTTGCCAACGTCATCCTACGTGGCAAACTACAATAACGTAGTGGCAATTGTGATTGGTTCTAAGGGAACATCTTAGTATACGTTCCATACTAGTCTAAGGAAATGATAGGCTTATCAGGTGGGGCAACTAAGCACTCGCCTAAACAGGTCACTATGAACTCCACTAAATATACAACGTCCCATTGGTTACACAAACCATAGGACCCACGTGACCCCCTACAATTGGTTGGCTCTTTTACATCCGTCAGTACCTTTCCACCTTTGTCAGAAGCATGCAGGCTTGACTTCCTGGTGCTGGTGAGCTGGTCATAACCATAGCTTCCCACCAATTAGCATATCATCTATCATCACCTCAGTGGCCTGTTCTTGTCATGCGCCAGGGCACATGGAGCCTTTGGCATCAGTGGAAGCGTTTCCACCATTGTGTCATCACGCTATCCACGCATCTTTCATGCAGTCTTGTTGTTTCTGAAGATGGCGGCCGCCAGGTGGTGCTTATACACTTCCCTCCCGGCGGTCCAGTGCATTGCAACTGCGGTATTGTTTTTCGCTGCTACCACAACGCTAGTGCTTTGCATACTTCCTTGCTTTTGTTCCACACCGGAATGCTGTCTTTCCTTTGCTCTCTTTTTCCTCCGTCATGGATACTTTCTTACCGTCCTCTCGGCTGCACTTTTTCTCTCCGGCTCTCCTGCTTTCCTTCGCTCCTCTCCCTCTGTTTACGGTCTGCTTGGCCCTTATGCTGGTTCCTTCTGGCACTGTGCACCCCTGCGCTGTATCCTCTCCTTAGGATAACCGTTACCCTAGTGCTTCCACTTTTTGCTCAGGGACTTTCTGTTGGACTACGGCCCATACCCAGCCTTCCCCAAAAGGCTATTGTTCCTCATTTCTCACCGCCAGTTCCCGACTTGGATCACGGATTACTTTGCTACATGAGTTCTAAGAACTGCTCCTGTAATTTGCTTTTCAACTGCGACACACTGGGAAAAAGGCCTTCCTTTTCTGGTCCAGCTCTGCTATAACACGTAGTGGAAACATCCATTCTTCACTCACTCCTATATATGTATATGGCGCAATCTATTCATTATTTAGCTAGCCTCAAGAATACTTTGTCTGCTTGCGTTTCTTTGCATATGTACACGTGCAAAATGACCTGAAATCTTCATCGTTTCTATAGCATACGTTTCTTCATCTTGAGCACAAGATATCACTTATCTTTGATATTTTCTTGATGCCCTATAGAATATCTGCATTCACTTGTCCCTGCATCTCTTCTATGCACGTCAGTTCGGCTTTGTGTGTGACGTCACCATTCGTCTCTTCCATACATTTGCTCTGCTTCTTCTGGAATTTCATTCAAATGACCATCATCTGTCTCATATGCAGGTATGGCATTCTCAATGGGAACCTTGCTTCCAAGATTCTCCGTGGTATCAGTATTTTCACTGGTAGCACACGTGTCTCATAATCCCAACATATAGGCAATATAGGCGAGATGGTTGAGGTGGGGGCACTTGGGTCATTCTCTACAACATCTTTCTACGGCAGAGGAGTGATTTCATTGGCTGGACCCAGTGTAGACCCTCAACTAGTATGTCTCTCAGACGAGAGAGGCTAGGAAAGATGACCATCATTTCATTGGTTAAGGTAGTGCTTGTGTCAGCAGGGCTGTGACCAAACATACCATTTGAAGGTAGATGATTCTTTCTCACTGGCTGGAACGGATGTGCCTGAAGGTCTCAGAACCCATGCCACCTCCGTCCTGGACATCTGCTAGGTTGCCATGTGGTCATCTCTGCACATGTTTGCTAATCATTACATCATGGTTTCATTTCGGGACAGGAGCCCTGCTTTGGTATGGAGTGCAGCCATAGTTTCTTGGTTAGTGGTATCCTTGCTCTCCTTCCTCCTCCCGTTTTTTCTTGTCCTTCTTTGGGAGTCTACCATAGCTGAGGAATTTTTGGGATGAAGGAATCTCATAGAACTAATTACTTACCGGTCAGTAATGTTCTTTCTGATGGATGTTCTTTCCACAGATTCCTCATCAACTTACCTACATGCCCCCCTTGGATGATAGCTAGTACACCATCCGTTCGGTGTTCCACAGCGCCAGATTTCTAGGGGTAAAGGTTGGAACCGAGGTCACGGGGCACAGTGCCTCAATACATACTGGCTCTGATGTCATGTCTGGTGCAGAGGGCGTAAGGGCATCAGGCTGAGTGGATAGGATATCGGATGAATGCGTGGGAGGTACATCCATCAGAAAGAACATAACCGAGAATTCATTTCTTCTTCCCAGCTGCTCTGTCTTGTTAAGGTAGTACATGACTGCTAGGAAGACATTCAGTGTAGTAGAGATATTTATCCTTCATTCTGAGGGCTAATGGACTGGTTCACATGAAATGTAGATATGTATTTAGATGAAAAAACGTGGGTGTTTTTTAGACCACCTCAGATGTAAAGTCTTTGGCTTAAAAGTTGGACCCAGAAGCTTGCTTAGTAGAACATTTAGATCCCAACCTGGTGGCCGGTTAACCAGTTGGTGTAATAATTGTATCCCTTCCATGAAGGCCTTGACAACTGGAATCCTCCACTAGTAGACCTTGTTTTGGGATGTTGTGTAAGCTGACAGGGCCGCTAAATTAACCATTAAAGAATCAAAGACTAGACTTGAATCTAGTAAGTGTAGGAAGTAAAGAAGAATGTGTGTGATGGTAAACAATCAATATGATTGATGTGAGATTTTCTACACCACACGTCAAACCTTTTCCAGTTAATAAAATAGCAGGGCATAGTGTTGGGTTTGCGTCCCTCCGTTAAGATCGCCATGCATCTGTATAGTAAATTGAAGTGCCCAAAGTGTATGACTTCAGGAGCCAAGTTGTTAAGTTTGGTTCGATGTGATTGAGGGTGTAGGACAGGACTCTGTGACAGCAGGTTGTGGGCGGGTGTCAATTTTATTGGTGGGCAGAGACATTTTGAGAAGGTGGGAATTCTATGTCTGCCACAACCACATAGGTGCAATGAGTATCCTGTTTATGTTAAGAGTGCAGCCTATGATATTTGCTTAGTTGCTGTGACTCCATTTTGCATGCAAGCTACTGGTTTCATTATTAATGCAGCCTTTATACAGAATTGGCGCTTGAAGATGCTAAAAAAAAAATGTCAGGTCAAATGTCTTGATGTCCCAGGTTCTCTGTTACTTGGCAAAAGGGGAAAGAAGGGGCCATGCTGTTTTAGGAGACAGAAAAGTATCAATTAGCAACATTATTTGCTTTATTTACAGGTTTGAAAAGTGTGTTTTACTGCTGAAAGAATCTTCATTGCACAGACTACGAATTGATCCATTGTGCATTCTACAGGGATCCCCTCTGCCGGTACATTGAGGTATAATTTGGGCATTTTCATTTCCTGCTGTTGCAAAAAGGTTCGTTGATGGCTGCCCCTACTGATTGAAAATGTTTTCGAGTACATCAGAGTACACGTTCCACTCATGCTCATAAGGTTGTGCTCCACTTAGACCGTCTGATAGACAACTGTGTTCCTCTAAAACATGTTTGACTGGAAGATTTATTGACCTTTGGCAAGCCCATTTCCAAATTATTTGAGCGAGTATGGACAACCCCAGGGAGTGTGGTCCTCTGTTGATGTGTCTGATATTCTGTCTGTTGCAATTAGAACTTTCTTCCCCTTCAGATGTTGCTGGAAAGCATGGAGTACTCTGTATATTGCCAGTATGGAATGTATGTGCTGGTTCCTTTGTGATAAATACCATTTCTTGAGCCATGAGTTGTAGGTAATGGGCTCCCCAAACCTGTCAGTGATGCGTCTGTTGTGATGGTTAGGCAACTTGGTGGGTTGACAAAAGTTTTCCATTTTAGCATGTTTTCTTTTGTCCACTACATTTTAGAGCCAATACCAGTGTGTGCGAAGATCGCTCCAATCCCCCTCTGCTTGAGACCATTTTTTTCACTAACCATTCTTGTACTGGGTGCATATTTAGTATGACATGTGGCACCATAAAGACAGAGAATGTCATCATGCCAAGCAGACGCATGACCCTTCTGACTTCTCTGCCAACCGGCCACATAACGGGGGATCTGATTTTCCAATTCTGTGTCGATAATGGCCCCTTATAAACTGTTTTTGTTGGCTGTGAACTAGACTGGATTTCTTTTCGTTGATTGAAAACCCAAGTCGATGTAAAAGGTTAGTTATCTGAGTTTTCTCACTGCATACATTTGGATTTTCCATTTATTAACCAGTCGTCCAGATAAGGGTACATGGGAATGCCTTCCCTGTGGAGGGGTGTCGTTACAACTGCCAGTACTTTTGTAAACACTGAAGGAGCTGACAAAAGTCCAAAAGGAAGAACTGTTGAATTAATAATGAACAGGACCTAGTTTGAATCTTATATACTTCCGTATTTCTATGCTTCCAACACATCGAAAGTATGCCTCTTTCATATCCAATGTTACCAGGAAACCGTTCTTCTTGAGTAGTGGAATTACCTCATGTAATGTTGGCAATCTGAATTGCTGAGCTTTTACATATGTATTTGCTGGTCTTTTTGCTTTGTCTTTCTTGGCACAACGAATGACGCAGAATAAATACCCTTCTTTACCTGTGATAGAAGGACTCGATCTATTGCTTCTTTTTCATGTAATGCCAGTATTTCCACTTGCAGAATCCTCATATGTTCTAGCTGCATTCTTTTGTTTCTTGGGGGTAAGATGGCGCAGCTTCACAATGAACGCTATGTAATATTCCCTCTTTGCTATGGACAAGAGTTGTCTTACGTCAATTGCCTCCAATGCAGGGTGGTATGGTGTTGTTACTCGTCCTCCTTACTGGGGTAACATGGGATGGAACGTGAATCACAGCCTCATCGTTTTGGGGGGCAGAGGGCGTTCTTCTGTAGGATTGCCCTTTTCCGCAGCAGCTTCTGCTCCTAAACTACCTTTGGAAGCCACGGGCGAAACCTGGGACGAGTGGAAGCCATTTGAGGCAGAGAGCCTTGTTTCTAATTGTTCTTTTGGAGCTGGCACAGAAACGGGCGTGGAGCATATTTGTGCATGTCACTAAGTTTACTTTTACTTGGTGTGGAAGATTCTGACACTGATCATGAACGACTCATGTGGGTGGTTTCTCAGTTTAGTCCTTTTGTCCCCAGTGGTAGTCTCCATAGCTGGGCCCAAAGCCTGCTTTTTGGAGCAGATGACTGGCTTATGGGAATCCATGGGCTCCCGAACACTTGTCTCCTTTCGAAATCCGGACTGACCTGTTCAGCCTTGATGCTTTCCACAACTGCAGAAAGTTTGACGGATGCCTCAGCCTACATCGCGTTGGCTGCCCAGTGCTAGCTTGACACCTCTCCCTCCTGGTGGTCCCGAGGGAGAAAGTAATTGCACTGTTTGTGTATCTCTCCAGGGGGATTTATCCATTGTCGAAGCTGGATGACAGGGAGATATTAAATAGATGGCAATTAAATGCAGACACATTACCATAGTGAAACTAGTGTAATGTATTTTCCACACACCACCGACTGTAATGCCTGAAAGGCCCAGCGATAGTTCACTGCCGATCTTCTGAAATCTTGTGGTCCGCTTGCGGACGAATCGTGACGGGCATGTAGATTCCATCGAGCAATATGAGATGTTGATGTAGACTAACAATATAAATAATAATATAAATATTGCTCGATCTCAAGCAGACAACAAGTTTACGATCTCTGCATATAGTGACCAACCCGATGGCAGGAAAAAACCCAATCCCACGACCTTGATGCGTGAAGGATCATGAGTACTGTAGGGGTAGTATTACAGGAACGCCCCTCCGAACACCGGTTTTTAATTTCGTAATGCTCCTCACCAACCACTAGATGTCAGCTTAGGCAAAGCATCCGATTATAACTAGCTCCACAAGCCTCAAAAATAAATGTATGCAGCGTGATAACTTTATACACACATTTATCCACTGGAGAAGCAGGAGCGCCTGCAGCCTTCCCGGTGGTGGGGACCCGCCACACCAGATGTAAGGGGGGCCCAGGCCTCACCCATCAGGGCAAGGCTGGGTCGGGGCAAGCAGCGCGAGAAAGAGGCTCAACATGGGTCAGAGCTGAACGTGACATGAGGCACGTGACACATACCACGTTCAGCTCCGACCCGGTCTCTTCCTGCTTCCTGGCGTAAGGAGGCTTTTTAAAAAAAAAAAAAAAAAAAAAGAATAGTGTAATTGTATTTTGAATGTGTGAGGTGCGTGTCAGACATACGTATATGGGTCATTGAGTGGTGGGTGAATGAGTAGGAATTGGATAGTGTGCGATTGAATTTTCTGGGTGGGTGAGTGCATATCTATGTGGAGAATGCAGTGGGAGTGATGTGAGAGAAGATTTATGGGTGGGTGAATGAGTATGAATGGGATAGTGTGTGTTTGCATTTTCGGGGTGGGTGTTCCTGTGGAGAATGCAGTGTGAGTGGATGTGACAGAAGGTGTATGAGTGACCTGTGGGTGAATGGGTATGCATGTGGTAGTGTGTGTTAGAATAGTCTGGGTGGGTATGTGCCTGTGTGGAGAATGCTGTGTGAGTGGACGCGAGAGAAAGTGCATGGGCCAGTGAGTGGTGGGGGAGTATGAAAGTGAGTGTGTGGTTGACTGTTGTGTGTGGGTGCGCTCCTGTGTAGATAATGCAGTGTGTGGACATGAGAGAAGGTGCAAGTGTGAGTGACTGGTGGGTGAATGGGTACGAATGTGATTTTGGGTTTGAATGTTCTGGGTGGAAGCGTGCCTGTGTGGAGAATGCAGTGTAAGTGGATGTGGGAGAAGGTTTATGGGTGAGTGACTGGTGGGTGAATGAATGGGATTGTGTATGTGAATTTTCTGGGTTGGTGCCAGTGTATGTAAGAGAAGGTAGATGGGTGAGTGACTGGTGGGAGAATGGGTATAAAAGTGATTGTGTGTGAATTTTCTGTGTGAGCACCCGTATGGCAAAATCTGTATGATTGAATATGAGAAAAGATGTATGGGTGAGGAACTGGTGGGTGAAAGTGAATGAATGTGTGTGTGTTTGTGTAAGGCCCTGGGAGGCTTGGGATCACAAGTTTTTTTGACATATTCTTAATTGACTTGATATGTTTTAATGGTATTTTCGGGTAAAACCAAATTCATGTGTGTTATTACGTGGGTAGACTGGCATTTTGGTGTAGCAGCATATCTATTTTTTACTGTAGCATGACTTTTTATTAACTGAGCATCTCTGATGAAGCAAGCGTGTTAAATGTTCTTTTGAGTCTAGACTGGCCTACACTAGAACCATTTTGTATAAGTGTTCTTATTGTGGCTTGTCACTTTTAATGGCCAAACCAACGGGAGTATGTTCTAACATAGGAGTACTGCCGTATATTGGCAGAAACAGCAAACGAACATGAATATCTTGTTATATGGGAATACTCGCATAAGTTGGTGGAGCAAGCATGGAACTGTATGGGCACAACCAGCATGAAAATATTTGTTATACTGGCATGTATCACAGGGAAAGGCACAAAAATGCATTGGGAAACGCACCTGTGCAATTTTTGGTGACTTGCATATATTGTATTTTTTCACGAGTTGCCCTACAAAACCTATTGCAAACTGTCTGGACTTTTCCCCAATTTTCACAAAGTGTGCTGTATAATGCACCATTTTAACCCACATTTCAAAACATTTTCTCAGGGGAGGGGGAAGAATCCACCCTACCCCACCCCCCAAACATTTTTAGTGTTGGTTGGGGCCCCCTCGCTACGCTCAGTCACAATCGCATATTAGTGGCAAATATTTACATCATCTTTCTTCTGGAGTAGTCCATGCCCCTGCAGCAGCATAATCATGGAAATTGCGCACATGTGGTGGTCTGGGCAGGCACGGAAAGTGGCGTGGCCTATGCTTTACTAAGGAGCTTAAGGGTGGGGGACTGGCATTATGAGTGTTGGAGGTAAAACAGAGTACATAAAGTGATTTTATTTCTGGTCTTGAAACTAAAGAAAGGTTATACATGGATTTTCAAACCATGTGATCTTTCACAAACAAAGAGATGCTTCTCAAACAGCAATAGGATCCTCTTAACATGGTGGAAAAGACAGACTGAACGGAATACGCCAAGATGGACAATGGGAAGGTGAGCCACGATGTCTTAAGAACCACTCTCTATATTGATTCTTCGATTGTAAAGCACTAAGCCAACTGCTTGATTATGGGCCATTGAAGCAGCACCAAGTCCCCATGAGCGGGAATGGAGGGCCTTTGTATGCCAATTGTAATGTACCAAGCACAACTCCCTCCCCCCAAATGAGTTCCAGAAAAAACATACAATATTTTGTATGCGTTTGGAAAATGTTATTGGGAAATGAACTGTACTGCAGTAGAAGGTAATCTTCACTAATTATTATATTTGGATTCAAGACTTAATTTAATTAACGTCTAACATTTTAAATGAATAGTAAGAGTGTTTAAGTTTTGTGGAAACCCTGCATGTCACGAAACCAGGTCAACTCTAGTCCATTGCAACTGCCATTTGGGATGCATTGATCGACCATGAATCTCTGATCTAACACATTACACAAGATGCCATTTGTTCATGTTTTTTTATTTACTCATTTGCTATAATCTGTAGCAAAATCATTTTGTAATGAACCCGTCAAGGTGTTTTCACCACACATTTACTAATTTACAATCACAAAACAGACATACAAAATTGTACACCTCTGGGACACAGATGCTGAAGGTGACTATCTCAGTGAGACTCATTATCTACAACTAATCACAAGGTGGAATGGATAATTAAGCCTTGGAGGGTAGGAGGAAACCATAGGAGAGAGGAAGGAGTACGAAAAATCATGATGGGTGGTATTTCGTGCTGCCAGTTTGAGATCTGCCTCCCCCTCCTCCTTACATAGCCTGCACTTTTATTGATAAAATCAATCAATGGGCAGGGATAATATTTACATTTTCCAAGGAATGTGCTTCCCATATAGTATGCTGGAAAATGTAACTTCAGTAGCTTACTGCACAATGTGTTTGCTTTGAGAGCAAGTGTTGTGCTCTACTCAGTACAGGCACTATCGCTACAATGGTGTAGGAATTGCAGAAATGTGAGGTTCATTCTATAGATAATACCTCTTTACATAGCTAAGTTCACCATCACAGTTGGCTTGGCTCCCCATCGTTTGGAAACTTGCAGTATAATCAACTGGAAAGCTTAATAAAAGCACACTCCAGACATTGTCTACCTGAGTAAACACTGAGAAAATGTACTTCTATGAAGCATATCCTGTATCAGAGGCCTGAACATTTTAAACTAAAAGAGGCAAACAAAACCGATTGTGTACAAGCATGGATCAACTCTCAAGTACAAACCTCCATCAAGGAAAAGAAACAATTTTGTTTAGGTACTGCTGTACACCATGGAATGGGTAGATCCATTCAACCAATTTTAGACTTTTAGCATCCCACCTAGAAAACCTGCAAATGAAACCGCTAGAAGCAAAATGAGCAGATTAATTTCACATTGTGCCTCCTTTTGGCACACCAAACTCTAGTCCATCTTAAGGAAGTAGACATAGGATACTATGGTAGCCAGCAGGGCCCGTATTTTGGCTTGGAGGCCAAAAGGAAGAAGGAGTTTGTAAAGGGCTTTCACAAATTTAGGATTTCCGACTGCAGTAATTAAGACTGAAATCCATAAAGTCATGCAGCATATGAAGGATGCACATATACAATGGCTAGAAACCTTTGCAGCGCTTGGGTACTACAACAAAAATGCACCTCAACACCGACTGGTCTGCCAGATACTCTTCTTCGAGGAAACATTCCTACTGAGCCGAAAATACTTTGTTCTGTTTCTCCACTTCCATGTTGTTCAATTTATAGGAAACAAATAACTAATGCCTTGTTGAAGGAACCTTCAAAAGTTTTCTTCCATTTGTATGGCTTAAGTTCAGTTGTACATTATCCATTGGTTGGGTTTGACCTCTGTTCTTGTTTAGGCATCACCTAGACTGGTTAGGGCACAATTCAAAGATATGTTCACAGAAACAAATGGTCATAATGGTGGATTTGGCTGAAATAGACACACATTACATGGCAAACATAAAAGGAAAGCAGAATATCTTTCAGATACATAAATAAAAAGCGAAGGCTTGAAAAAACATCTCACATTTTCACAAATGTCTCATAAATAATGCCCTGTGTGGGGAATTCCAGTGTGACATACATTCAATGCCAGACAGGTTAGTGAGAAACATTCATAATTAGGCATGTGCCATGCAGCAAGGACTATACAGTTAGGACTTGTTATCCGGGGGTTGGTACTAGTGGGGTTCCAACAGTGCCACTCTTAACAAGGATATCCATGTCATGGAGTTCATCCATTGTAATTCTTGATGATTGTCCAAACGGTTGTATGGAATAGTCTCCTGTGCAAATACAAGTGTGTGGGTGTCTGTAAGCCCCCTCAACTCCTACCCGTCCATTCCCCTTAACCTCCCCTATCCTTCCAAATTGTAGCTCGATCCACATTGCCTGCTCCTATCTGCTTGAGATTTCTACTGCATATTTGTACAACAAAAGCAGGCAGGAAAACAAGACAAAAGGCATAGTATGCCAGCAGGGCCTGTAAAGGATAGTTGAAGATTGAAAAGCTGATGTTCAACTATTCATGGTTTAACTGCATTATACTAATAGCCTCATCCACCAATGTGATGTATTCTCATCTTCATGCATTACCAAAACCATACACCCATCCTCAGAGTTTTCCAATTTAGGTAGCAACAGTTCCAGGCCCATCCATCAGAGTGTGCTAATTCAGGAGGATGAAACATAAAATAAGCTGTGTCCCAGTTTGGTAATTCAGCACAGATCTATGCAGCAGGTATCGACAATCCAGGAATACAGGATACTTCAAGAAGAGCAAAGGCCATTAATTCAGAGAAAAGCACCAGAGAGTGCAGCAGAGCCAATTAACTCAGGGACAGGGAACAATAGCCGAACTGTGCAGAGGAGATCAGTGCTATAATTTTGGAGTAGGCTATGATATCGACCTGTGCAAGAGAGACAATTTGGGACTACAGCACAATGTCAGGGCTGTAAGGAAGATGTTGGTTATTCAGGGATAAGATACATTATCAACCCTGTGCTACAGAGATCAGTAATAAGGGGAACAGCACAATGCCAGACCAACGAACCAGACTTTACTAAAGGAGGCACATAGCATTATAAAACGCTTGTGCTGGTGGGTGATGTTGGTAATTGTGCTCTATAGCCTTCCAGGGCTGTATTTAAGTAGGTTCACCCGTTTGGAAGTGCTAACCTGTTGAGTCACCTTGAACTAGGCTTTGAAGCAGTCAGTGCTATTCTAGATGAATCCAACTTGTAAAACTGAGTTTCGAAGAAATACAAATGTGGCTAAAAACCGACAAAGCAATGAGAGTATTTTGTCTAGAGATTTAGGCCTTCTTGAGAGGAACACAATAAGTCCCAACCATTCTTGAATAGCCACAAGAAATACCTGCCTTATGAGGATGCAGGGACGGGTGATCAATGAAGAGCTCAACCCAGACGATGAGTTGATGCCAAAAAGAAAACAACTGGTACTGGAAGTAGAACATCATCCAAGAAACACCATATTACTGCCCCATTCTTCAAGATGCGTGAATTCATTACGCCATAAAAGAAGGCTGAAGAAATTAAAATAAACTCATTGTGGTTCAACAATAACATCTCGTGCCTTGTGGGAGAAATCCACTACGATAGAACAGACTGGCAAGAAAAGCCCTTTTTCTTGTGATTTGACATCACCCTTTATAAGGAACAAAATATGTACGATATAGTCAAACAGCTGTAAATAGGAATAACCCTTTGCGTTGTACATTATTTCATGCCATATTCCTACTCCTTCGTAAAGCTACAATAACAGGTATCATTACCCAATTTATTGATAATTCATCAACCTTGGGAGGATGAAAGTCTGAGTGAACCCTTCCACGGGATTCTAACATGAAAAGGGCAGTCTGATCTCATGTTTTAGACACAACCTTAACTTGTAAGTTGTCTACCCAGGTCCGGCATATGCCACAATCGAATCTGTCTCTGAAGAGTCAAAGGACCCAACACTCAATTAGGAAACCACAGATCTACACAGGTGTAAATTATTGCTCCCATCCAAATGCACGCAGATTTCTCAACTCAGGGCATCAGGACTTAACTATTCAATAGATCAGAGAGCCACGTCATGTATATAGACAAAGCAGTGATATGGGGAGATGAAATCATACATTTTACTCATCACAGTGACTGTCATATAGACCCTTTAATCCATACTAGTGGGACGTCCTCCGCAGGAAGACGACGCGTCTAAATCATTTTGCAAATCCAGAATCTATATTTTGATCATGCACCAATTTACAAAATCAGCTCAAATCTCAAGCATGTTACTTTGCATACATGTATACTGTCTATTTTTTAAAGTGTCCAGTGTCTCAAATCTCGCAAGCATGAAACATCGCAGTTGACTTTAAGGCAAACTATTTTGGGGAAGTTACTCCCTAATACCTCCCTTGGCGCACCCATTCATCCACAATAACCATTCATCAATCGCGTGTCCACCACTGCCAAATTACTGCAACCAGGCATTTGCTCCACAGGAACTAAAACATTCAGAATGCAACCAAACCACCATAAATTCAAGTCAGCAAAAGCAATGCATGTTCCAAGATAATGACCGCATTGGCCTCTTTAGGCCAGAACGCCTTGTCAGCGCCACTGTGACCTGTTGGGCAAAGATTTCCTTTCTGTGTTACTCCATACAAATGGTGGTCACCATGCTTCAAGTTACGCATGCGTGCCTTCCATTTCCAATTTTCCAAATTCTAACCTGTTCTATGATGGCCACCAAGCTTCGAGTGGCAAATGAGTTTCTTTTACTTACTCATGTGAATTCACAAATGTAGATACATAATCACGCTTTTACAATGAACTAAACTCATAGTTGAACTGATTTAGTATTAGAGTTGGAGGAAAACAAGAGGTTTGAAAAATGAAAATGCGAAATATGAGATGTAAAATGGATTTAAAGACTAGATACTGCACAGCAGAGTCTAAAAAATCCAGTGTGTAAAAACACATTGGTGCATGGAATCACTCCTCACAATGCAAGCTACAGATGGCCAACCATTTAGCAGTGTGTCACACTCATGTGAACTCTGATTAGCAGTGATCAGGTAAAGGCCGTAGGGAAGTAACGGGACAGTGGACTCACTACTGGGAGTAACTTCTAGTGACTTTCATTCCCCATCCCCTTTATACCAGAAGGAGACCACAAATCACCCCTGAAGAAAAGGACAATGGTAAAAACCTTGACATAAATGCAGAAACCCTAGTTAGCCAAAGATGTTTTACAGAACTGCCATTTTCACCCTGCAAATAAGCCTTTGAATTGGCATTCAAGGAGTAGGTTTGCACATTAGTGTGTGGGCTACCCATGTTGCCACCTTACATATGTCATACAAGATAACATGTCTTCCAAGTCCCCAGGGAATAATCAGACACTCCCAAATGCAGGTAACTATCTACTGAGCTATGGATGTTTTAGAGGCAGTTGAACCAGGAGTAACAGCCACAAACTACTAACATTATGGTCATTTTCTGGACAGGTTTAGTTCGATCAAACTAAATTTTAATCTCTCTACATGTGGACAGTATGGATTCAGAAATCAAACCGGTAAATTAATTTCTTGATTTTGGAGTCTATTAGAACTTTTGGGAGAAAGGAGGGGTGTGTGCGCAACACTCAATCTCCCTATTTAGTGTGGGATTAAGGCCACAAGTTACATGTTGGGGCCAATGGTACTAATTTTATCTGGGATAAAGCAAAAAAAAAAAAAATACAAAAAAAAATATTAAGATGCCACATAGGATGGCGGTTTTTAACCAAAGGCAACCATCATATTAAAAAATGTATCTCTTCACAGATGGATATTATAAGGATACTACGTGGTTTTCGGCACTGTCACAAGATCTATAGAAGGCAGAGTAACCCAACTGCTGAAATGTATGGAAACAACAAAGAGGCAGGTCCATGGTCGGGGGTAGGGCAAAACAGACAAGGCAGTTGAGAGTCTCCCTAGTTGGAAAGGAAGCTTCTCCAGGATAGATATATTGAAGATTATAAGGAATCTGAAGAACTCTATGGCACCAGGGCCAGATGGTACTACAAACATTATTTCCCATAGTGTGGGCGGAGTCTTTGAAAGTGCTATTTGGCAAGATAATCACCTCTCAGACCTTCCCCTAAACATGGACCTAAATCTTTGCTGATAAAAATATTTAAAAAGGCCAAAATGGAGGAACACAACTTATAAATGCTTGTAGCAGGCTAGAAGTTTCTATCAAAGTTTTCACTTTTCTTTTATAGAGTGGGAACATATTTTAAAATCCTAAGCTGGGGTTCAGAAACATACGGGAACTAATATTAATGTGATGGTGATACATTTGTTAAAAGCCTAGGCCAGAGTTATGGGAAGTGCTCCACTGTTTATGGCTTTCCTGGATCTTACTGATTGCTTGACCTGGTGGACAGGTCGGACTTTGGTAAAAACGTATACCTGGGACAAAAGGGATACTGAAACTAATATCTTATTCAAATACTAGGGTTAACGTTGGATTACAGTCCGAGAGACAATTCTTCAGGCTGATTCAGACTTATTGGGGTATCAGACGGTGGTGCGTGCTGGCACCTTTCTTGTTTAATTTGTATCTGTCAGAACTGAATCAAGCCCTTTACAAGACAAATAACTTTCAGCCCAAACTGGGCCGTGTAGGGGGTTCAGCATATGAAATGGTTGGACTATGTGTACAATGCAGTGATATTTGATACAAAGTGCATAGGCCTCCACCATAGGCTTGATGCTAACAGATAATTTGTCGGTTTGAATGGCTTGGAAATAATTATTTCGAAGACTGAGATAATGGCAGACACAATGGGAACGAAGAAAGGTCATTTTTTTGTGTTAGTTTGGTACTGATGCTAGAGGTGGTTGCAGAATTTCCAAACTTTGGGGTATCACTAGCCTCTAAAAACAAGAAAACTGTAGTCTGTGGTCAAAGGATAATATAATAATAGGGCTTTAGGTACCATGTCTTTACTGAGCGGGTTTGATAGGCAATGTGGTGGATATTCTTTAAGTCCCTCACGGAAGCATACAAACACAGTATTATATTGGAGTGGGAAGATTTTTCGCTGAAGTGGCTAAATATGCTAGGACGTTGTTTGGGGAAATCCGCATTGGGCCTTACTGCTTCAGTTTCTATTGACTGGATAAGAATGGAATTAAGATTGGCTCCATTGGAAACTAAAGTCAGATGAAAAGGGTAGACTTGCTGCTAAAAAATATTAGGGGCAAATGAAATACTCTTCTATGACATGGATGAGAGATTAAATAAAAAGGTGTTAATTGTTCGACCGCTAAAAATAATACAGTGGATTTTTAGACACTATCTTATTCTGTGAAGGATAATAGATGCTATACAAAAGATTTAAAAAGGTCCTATAAAAATGATGACGTGTTCTTATGCAAACTAGCTAACTAAAGAGTGTATTGCATTTTGTCCATCAAGTTGTCAACATCTGACTTATTTGGTTGAGGTATTTAGGATCCCTTTCATGAAATTAAGGTCCAATTGTTTAGTTACTGATGGCGGTCCCAGGCTCTCTTCTTCGATTTGGGGAACAACAACAAAACTGTTCATTATGTAAAAAAGCCAGGTATACTGGAATATTTACACCACTAATTAATACATTGTAAATCCACTAAAGGTTTCAGGTCAAAACCTTTCTCTACATTGTTGCATGATCTTGCGTTTTTAGAGACTTGCTCTAGAGGTCTGCTGAGTGCGTCTCAGATTTTATTGATTATCCAATTAGTCCTAGAGTTTTGAACAAGAATAAATAGTATGAATTTTGTAAAACGTTTATTTTTAGCTGTTACACGACGCAATGACAATCTTGATTATGTACTAAAGCAGTTTATTGTAATTGTAAAATGTTTAAAAATAACAATAAAAAAATAAAATCTCGTTACAACTGGAACAAAAAAGGTTTGCCCCCAATTCAAATATGCTTCAATACCCTACAGAACGTCAACCTAATACCCGACCTGGCCAGGACCACAGTGAAGTAGATGATATAATTTAAGAAGCATTGCAAAGAATGTACATTCTTATCCAGACACCAATGGCAGAACAAGGTCCATTCGCTGGTATACTGTAAATGGGTCAAATCTTTCCAAATCACTCGTAAACACATTTTGTTGACATCTAACAATCTCGTATTACCACATCAGGTCTCCATGGGAAGAGGCAGCTAATGACACTAATTGGTGTAATGCATGAAATGGGAGGGATGCCTCCATGTAAGCCACAGGCCAGATTCAGAAAGTCTCAGATCCAAATCCTGTGGTGCTGCCATTATCAGGTAAACATGTGCCAGAGGGTATGACCTTCAGTATCAGGAAAAGTGGAGGACATGTGTTGGGGTTTCTGACCATCAAATGGTAGGAGAAACACTGCCCCTGGGGAATCCTTGTCCACTAAATACATGGAGTGTATACTTCTTGATTCACAAGTTATGAACAGATCCACCAAAGGTATGCTCTAACATAGAAATAAAGAAAAACAGCTTATTGGTAATTCCAGTTCACAGTGTGTGGTTTTATTTTCTTCTATTCTGTCCCTCTCTCATCCTGCACGGGAGACCCAGAAAGAGCCTCTAAAAGTTACACTTTAATACATTTTTAAATGAGCTACAGACTGCGGGCTCCTTTTCACACCGGCCCGGTCCCTATAAATTTAGCATCTTTAACAATCACACCTTGTTCAATAATTTATTCTACTCTGTACCAGTGAGGTTGGAGCCCAGTATGTGTACACTGTGGTGCAGGGTTCATTGTTGTGAAAGAGGGCAAGCAAGAAATTTACAAATGGTATCTCCATGAATGTAATTTCTCTGTTCTCTTTAAACTTGCACCTTTCTAACTGCTTGGGTAGCAGATTGCACAGCTTAACACTGCGAGGCAGTGACCATGCATGACAACCAAGCTCAAGCAAGCTAGATGAGAACTTCTGAGCCAAAGGATGTATCCCTTCGGGAGGAAAAATCCAGAGAGTAATGTTTACCACGTGGCCAATGTGTCTGCTCTACATATTCCTGATAAGGGCCTAGCTGTAAAAGTCAACTGAGGATGCCTTTTCTCTGGTAGAGTGCATGAAGCCATTAAAGAACTGGCACTCTGCACAGTTCACAGGAACAAGATATGTAGGAAAAAATCCATTTAAGTTAATTTGCGCCAACTGATTTCTTCCTAGGAGAAAGGCGCTCATGATTAACTAAATAATGATGTGTATCTGAATTGTTTCATTCTATTGAAGACATTTTAGGTTTGAGAAAGGGGAAGTTTCCTAAGCAAAAAAAACATGGTGGCTATGCTGAAAAATGAGGAAAATGCCCCCCGAATGAGATACAACTTCAAATAGGAATTTAGGGATGAGGACTACATTTTCCCTGTGAACAATGGTGTAGTGGTTCTTTGGCGAAAAATGCTTCATGTAAACTAAATCTTCTAGCTGAAGATCTAGCCACAAGAAAAAACCTGCCATGATCGCAAAAACCATAGACTCTACTCATCTGTGCATTAGAGAAGCTAACAATGAATGAGGAGCCCATTGGAGGGTACAGCTCCCTTATAGGTAGGTAAAGATTAAGAATTTTGAAATAGCTTCACTGCCTTATTCTTTTAACAGAAACAATATCCCCTGGAGAATTCAGATAAGCTCAATGGCCAAAAGGTAAAGCTTGCACAAATCCATGATATCTCCTGTGTACTAGCAAAAAGTGTCATAACGTACATGACATTGTTTAAAGTGGCAAGGAGTGGTTTTATATTCTTGTCCAGAGTACAGTAACAAAAACAATGCTATCTGCCTTTCAATTGTTTACAGATGATCTTTTCCCTTGCACACTCAACTGCCAGATTTAACTCCAAAATGCACAATATATACCCATTTATCAGTCAAGTTCAAGAATGGTAGGAGCATGTACCAAGACGGAGTAAGGAGATGATAAAACCTAAGGGAGACACCGACCTGCCTTTTGAAAGATGCAGGAAATCGGAAAAACAAATGTGGTGAGACCAGGTTTCAGAGATCAGACTCGGAGGAATCGATTGATGAACGGAACCATTAAACAGGTCCCAGAATTAAAGCAGTCTAAGGAAAGGCATGCAGGCCCTTGTTAAAACAACTTAGGAAAATATAACCTAGAGTTGAAGCAGGGACCTATGCAAGACAGGTTCTGGTGACACTGTGCATTTTGATGTATGTCAAATACTATGTGAGAGCATTTTTTTGTAACTATGTGCTTCAGGATCCACTTTTGTGGAGCAAAACGAAATCTGTTCATAGCACTTGCTAGGACATTGCTCTTACCTTGTAAATGTGCTGCTTAATGTGTTTAGTCATTTATACGTGGTCAAAGGTAGATTTATTTTGTCAAATTGCAGATGGAAAGCGACTGAGTATCTTCTTGCTTATTCAAATAGGAAATTTGACTAGTGCGGTCCTTGGCGACTTGGACAATAATTTAGAATGGGAGAAAGGATTTCAGCAGTAGAAAGAACTTTCCCCTGGAGGAAATTCATAGGCCGTGCATTTTTATGGCCATGAAAATGCACCCCAATAGACAAATCGGTCATAAAGCATTTGATAAAGAAGGGCAGAAAAGCATGCAATTTCAAAAGATGTCCCACCAATAACATCACTGAATCAAATGGACCAGAGTGTCAGGAATTAGGATTTTTTTTTAACTGCAACTCAGACAACTTGTCACAGATCATGGCAAGATGATACCAACTTTCATATTTTGAATCTTGCTACAGGAGAGTTATAACATAAATACACAAAGCATTACCTGTAGATGCGAGCAAGAATGGGAAAAAAAAAAAAAAGGAGAAACGTGTTCTGGCTGGACATTATTCTGTACCGAAAATGGAAGGCCATTCCCGGGCTACAATCCAGGATTACATTAAAACAAATCTGAATGTACGCGTTGACAAAAGCACTTTTGACGATGTATTGAAAATGCCAAATTATACAATATGTTACACATCCTCTGAAAACCGAGGCGTCCCTGATCCAAGGACTAGGTTGAAATCTACAGTGGCTCAGAAACTGGTATAGACGGACACCTCTTGGAGATGTATACTGCACTAAAGAAAGGTCCTTCGTGAACATCCTTTCGGTTGTGTTCATGCCAAATGGTAGACTTAAAAACTGGTAATAGAGATGCTATAGCAAAGCACAGTAACTCATTGCACTCTTTCAGGATTGGGATTTGAAAATAACCTAGATGATTCACTGAACACACGCAGTCATCCATTTGCATGGTTTCCAAAATATGTATTGTGCTTGAACTCCATTGCCAGACTAACAACATGAGACTTGAGGAATGTTGTCAGATAATGTCCTGGCTACTAAAACATTTCTTAAACCATTGGTGCATTATCAAGCACCTCTGGCCAAAGAACATTGCCTGCACCACCAGCATATTTAATTCTAGAACCAGTAACAGATACCAAAAACAGTATACCAACAGAAAAAAGCCTTGTCCAGGCACAATAGTTAATTCCATGGTGGAAACACATTTCCTAGGATCTTGCTTAAAGTCACCATTCCTCCTTCACAAAATTAGAGGGTATTTGCACCGGTTTGCATAGCGGGAAGCGGAATGTATCCGTCTCTATCCAAGAAATAAATTCATTAGTGATGAAGAACATTTGTTTTTTAGTTATTTTTGTAGAAAGCATGTGGAACAGGTTGTTTATGTGATGGGCAGGAGGGAAGTCTCCACTGGGTCTGCATTTATGGCCTTTCAAGGATTTCGTATCAGTGAGCCATCAACATATAATGAGCATGTTCAAGATACTGGAATCCCTTTAGTAGGAGAATGGGATTCTGCAACAAACACCTATTTCTACTGTCAGCATCAAGTACGTTCCATTGGTCTGAATTAAGCACGTAGGTTCTCCGGCAAGGCCATGGCAGCAGTGCACACATCTGGTGCTGAGGGCCATTACCCAGGCTCTAAAAGCCTTCCTGGTAAGGAATGTTCTGAACTGTGAATTACATGCACAGCAGCGCTCTTAAGTTCCAGGTCAACAAGAAGTGCAGCACTCACTGAAAACGCCTGTATCCAGTAATGCATGCTTCATCTTGACCAATCTAGAAGAGATGAAAGTGAATTATTTTAGCATATGCATCTATATAAGATACCAATGCAGGAGTAGATAACTAAACTTTCTGTTTGCCTCTCAGATTAGAGATCATTTTCCTGATAGATGGTTCCACAGGCCACAGTAAAGAAGGTTTTCCCTGAATGTAAATGGCTGGTGTCAGAGTTTGAGCAGTCATTACCTTCACTTATTAGTAGAATTTAGCAATTGTTGCAGTAGCAAGGGAATCCACCAGGAAACAACATTTTTATCACTTATTCCTTATTTAATCACATGCATCCGAAAAAAGAACGGTCATATTTTTCGATTGGGGGCTGCGGGACAAGAGTTGGGGCAAAGGAGCCATCAGTACCCCCCAATACAGAGGAACTGCTGTAATCCATTTTTTTTTGCCCATGGCAGTCTGGGCACCCTAGGGCAGGGGCAGCCATCCAGGGGTTTATTTGTTACAAAATAAGGTTTTAGGAAACATTTGGATGGACTCCTAAGTCGGGTTAAATGTAAATGCTGTTCTGAACACAGGCATACTGTCTACTGAACATAGGGCTTTGAGTAATATTAAGCGGGTGATCTAGAAACTGCTATTTTGCTGGTGGTGGTAGTGACATCAGCTCAGAAAACCAGCTCCAAGTTCTGTCACCTGAGTAACCAGTCACCATTGCAACGCAAGCTAAGTTTGTGCTATCAACTCACTTATTTAATGTAAACCAGGGTATTTCTCCCTCTGCATTTTCTTGACTGGGCATCAGAAGCAGATAGATTTTCAGATTAACAAGATCCATTCTTAACAGATCAAAAGCATTTCATCAGCAACCAAAGTTATTTATTGCTCATTGGGTCCCTGGGTAAAGATGCAACTAAAGCCAACATGGCGCCTAGGATCTTGTATCACATAGAGATACTTTTCAGGGCATCCCAGTAGTAATCCACACTCGTGCAGTCAGGGGAAAAGCAAACTGCATGGCATTTAAGAAGCATGTTTCCATTGACAGCATCTGCAGAGCACACCTGTGGCCTACTGTCCAAGTTACTATGTAAGGATTATGCACCAAACGTCATCTTCAGAGCCGACGCTAAATTTGGCAAGCTATGCTGAAATTGGCTAGATCGGGTGCTGCATTTAGGGCTTCTGAATAACCACTGTAATTCATGCAGGCGTGTCTGAATTTTGAATGAAACAAAGCAAGATCAAGTATTTGTGACTGAGCCCTATAACCACCTCTCCCAAATAACTACCCATTTGTCACCTCAACTGACTTTAAGGTTGGAGTTGGGGCTAAGTCAGTGAATATGTGTGTGTATATATCTATCATACAAATGAAAACGGACATTTTTGAACAGACAAACCCTTATGCAAATTGGCTAGATTTGAAGACGTGAGAAGGCACCTTCAAACGACCAGGGAGCAGAGAAAATGCCCTTATCTAGGTAGTTTTTCAGACAGGCCCTGTTCTTTAACAGTTAACAAGCCTGATGTGGTACTTTAAAGTTGCTGTTTCGTTTGATAAAAAAAGAGGACGAAGAATTAAGCCCAGGAGCTAGAATGTCGAGAATATTTTACGAATGTGAACAGGACCATTATTGGCACAGAAGTTTACTTTGACACCAGCATTTTGTTTACAAACTGGGTTATCCTCCTGCTTCAAGTTTTGATTTGTCAGCATGGACAGACATCAATGATTACACATATACCCAAAGGTGGACATATGATAGGAAAATACTTTTAGTCCATGATACCAAGCCAAAAGGGCAAATTACTCTTCAGGCCACGCGGTTTTGTATAGCCAACACCCTTCCCCTTTTGTGGAAGACTACAGCCATAACAAATTTCCCATTTTGTGTAATGCTTAAAGCAAGTGCCTATTTGCCTCAAGCATTATCACCAGCAGCCACACTTCACAGTGAACCAGCATTTCATGAAAGTCTTCAACCTTCCTTTCAGAGGAATCTGGCTCTGAGACGGTTTGCTATGCTGATTTGTAAAAAGGGTTTTTGAAAAGACATACTAAGACTCACAAATACAGTCCTTTCTTCAAGGTCAGATTGCAAAAAGAGGGTAGACTGCACATGCATGTTACTAATGCTTTCCTGATGAAAGTAGAGCAGAACTTCTGTTCAGGATGATCAACTTGAAAGTCCTATGAAAGCATCCACATTCACAAATAGAAGAACAAGATACTTACCAACTAGTAACGTTCTTTCGACTGGATGTTCCTCCAACATATTCCTCATCTATGACATATAATGTCCACAGCTGTGCTGCTTTGGAATTTTCTTCGGCAGAGGGCGCCCTGTGTCGATTGCTTCGGTGTACCTCGAAGGCATCCGTCCAGGGTGACCTCATCGGAGGTTATAAGTAGCATGCACAGTGCCCGTAACATCAGTTCATGTCCCCCCACCCCACTCACAACGTGTGGCACACGAGCCCATAATACAGCATCGACTGCACTTAGCCTTGATGGAACGAAAGCTGTAAAGGCATGGGAAATTCTTGAGAGGGTTAGGCTGGGAAGGCGATGTGGAATACGTTGGAGGAACATCCAATCGAAAGAACGTTACCAGTTGGGAAGTAATTTGTTCTTCTAATGGATTGTGTCCTCCAACATATTCCTCATCTATGACAAACTCCCAAAGCAGTATCCATGAGTGAGGCGGGAGAAGAATTTAGACATACCCAATTGAATGGCAGAGTAAAGCACTGCCTTACCAAAGGCAACATCCCGAGCATGGGAAGTATCCAGGGATTAATACTTAACAAACTTGTGTATGAAGACCACGTTACAGCATCACAGATGTTTGTTACCGGAACACCCAAGGCCGTCGATGTAGCCATGCTCCTGGTGGAATGAGCCCGCAAGCCCTCCGGAGGGTCCTTGCCAGCCAATCTGTATCATTCAGAAATAGTGCGGGTGATACACCTAAACAAGGTCCGCTTAGAAACAGTCTGGCCTAATCGGTGTCCAGTATACCCCACAAACAGCTGGTCATCTGACTTTGGACATCCTAGAAAGATAAAAGCTCAATGCTCTCCTAGAATCTAACCTATGGAGTCTCTCCTCGTCCTTACTAGGATGAGGAGGATGATACAAGGTTGGTAGCACCACCTTCTGACTTAAATGAAATTCTGACACTACTTTAGGTAGGAAGGACGGATGTCCTCTCAATACAACCCTGTCCTTGTGGAAAAAAGTAAAGGGTGGCTTAGAAGAAAGTGCCTGCAACTCGCTCACTCTTCGAGCAGAGGTAACTCCAACCAAGAAAACCTTCTTAAATGTCAACAATCTCAACAGACAAGAGTACAAAGGTTCAAACAGAGCTCCCATCAGAGACTTTAAGACCAAATTATGGTACCAGACCGGCACCTGAAAAGGCGACAGCGAGAACACATTTGTGAGTCCTCTCAGAAACTGAGTTATCAGTGGAATCTTAAAATAAGAGCATTCCTCAGAGGAGCGCTTAAAGATAGATAGCGCTGCCAGGTAACCTTTAATGGTTCCCACCTGAAGGCCCCTGTGGGCCAAAGAAAGTAAGAAAGTGAGAACCTCCGGAATTAAGCACTGAAAAGTAAGAACATTTTTTCCTCTGCACCAGTCGCAGAACTTATGCCAGCGGTACAGGGACTTTGTTGCTGGCTGTCTGGCTGAAAGCAACACCTCCATCACATCATCCGGGAGGTCCCAATCCTTATATCTCAACCTTTCAGAAACCATTTGTGAAGGCTGAGAGTCTTGATCTCTGGATGGAGAACCTGACCTTCCTCTCGCAAGAGAAGATCCTCTCTTTGGGGAAGACATATTGGAGGACAGATGAACTAGAAGGTCCGGGTACCACACTCTCCTGGCCCAATCCGGAGCAATGAGGATCATGTGGGTCCCGAACCGTCGTAACCTCCTGAGAACTTAAGGAATGACGCGGATCGGAGGAAACTCGTACAGTAGCGGGAATAACCAATCCACAACGAACGAGTCACCTAGAGCTCCTCTCAGAGGAAATTCCCTATAGCAGTACCTCTCACACTTCCAGTTGGCACTGGTGGCGAACAGGTCCACCTGTGGGGTTCCGCAAAGGGCAAAGAACTCTTGAAGGACTTACTGAGCTAGTTCCCACACGTGGGAGACTGCGCTCTGCCAGCTCAAGAGCGTCCGCCGCCATGTTCTCCTCTCTGGCCACCGTGTTGTCCATCATTATCAGGACATACCTTCCCCATATAGATGGCAGGAAAGCCTTCAGTGCTAGCCTGATTGCTTTCAGCTCCAAAAGATTGATGTGTAGTTTGGACTCTGATGGAGACCAACGACCACTGATGGTCAGATCGTTGGCATGAGCTTCCCACCCCGTGAGGGAAACGTCCGTCACATCCGCACACTGTTGCCAAAAAGGCTCTCCCTTCATGAGATTTTCCTCACCGGCCCACCACAGAAGATCCTGTGAGACCTTGACCGGAACATGAGAGATCCGACATCTTGCCTGAGAACTGGGACTGGAGATGGATCGGCACATGAAAATAAGCATCCTACAGGTCCAATGACACCAATCAATCCTGAAGTTGGAGGGCCTGAAGGATCTGAGAAAGAGCGACCATCTTGAATTTGTCCTCGTGAGGAACTTGTTGAAGGATCTCAATTCCAAGATGGGTCTTAGTCCTCCGTCCTTTTGGGAATAAAAAATTACGGGGAATACCAACCCGTGTTCCTTTCCGCTATAAGCACCGGTTCTATAGGGCCTTTCTCCAGCAGGGTTAAAATCTCCTGCACAAGGAGCGGATCTGGAATCCTTAAAGAGTGCTTCCCTGGTGGATTGTGAGGCCGTCGTAGAAAAGGTAGGCAGTAGCCGTGGGCTATTGTTTCCAGAGCCCACGCATCTGAAGTAATGGCCCGCCATTCTTCTAGATGCAGAGACAGCCTGCCCCCTACTGGTGAACAGCGACTCAAGTCCTCTGGGAGGTTTTGAAGCAGCTGCTGCAGCGCCTGATGGCAAAGAGCCTGCTGCTTTAGTGGCTTTGGCACCTCATCCACTACGAGGAGCCTTTGACTGGCCATTTCTCTCAACCTTCCAAATGAGGAATAGAAGCAGAAAGATCCACCCCTCCATTGTTGTCCCCTAGGACGAAAAGGCTGAGGTGGTCTCACAGCTGCACCGAAAGACTCAGTGGCTGCTTTCGACGTCTGCAACTTCTCAAGGCTCTTGTCAGCCTTGTTGCCAAAAAGATGAGACCCGTCAAAGGCCATGTTGAGAAGACTGGGATGCACATCAAGCATGCAAACCTGGGTGTCACGGTGCTCGTAGCCATGGACCTGCTGACACTAACTGCAGTATCCAACCCAGACTGAAGGGATTCACACATGGCCTCTTTGCCGTCCTTCACAATAGCTAGAAAGCCATCCCTTTCTTCCCCTTCAGGATTATGTTCAGAAATGCAATTCCACAGAGTGTGCTAAAACTTTGCTAAGGCACGAGTGGAGTTGGCCGATTTCAACGACATACTCGCAGCAGAAAACACCTTGCATGCCCATCCATCCACCCATCCATCATCCATGATTGTAGAGTGCGCCACCTGTTTCGAGGTAGCCACGGCTGCCAGACCACCAAACTCTCCAGCGTGGGGTGAGTGGACAGGTAGCTGGAGTCGCTACCGGATGGGCGGTATTTCTTCGTCAAAGACTTGTTCACTGCCGGAATAGTCTCCGGGGTGTTCCAAGTTGCAGCCACCCTCTTTTGCAATGTTACATGAAATGGCAACACAGGGTCAGTCGACGGACCCTGATCCAGAATATCTGTTAAATCATCTTGATCAAAATGCACCGGAGGCCTGGACCAGCCCAAATACCCCACAACTCTCAACATCAGTCTCCGATAACTGGAGTCGGCATGATCCCCTGGGTCCAGCTTGCCGAACTCCATCTCAGGGGAAGTGTCAAGGCCACTGGCATCGTGCAAATTCTGACATGACACAGATCCTCCATCCACATGCGCATTCACAGCTCTGCATGAGCACAGAGAGCTACAAGACGCCAACGGTGTTTGTGATCGGTACGGCGCGACACGATGAGTCAGAAAAGACTTGGAAACAACCAAGTTTTTCAGCAACCATTACAGTTCTACATACAGAACAGATTCGCCCTGACGAAGGAGTCATCTCCGAAATGAATTGGCACATGAATCTTATATGCTGATGGATTTGGAAATTTTGGAACGTAAAATTCTGTGGAAAAACTTTGGCTATGATGTCTTGAGACTATCTGGAATACATCCACAGTTAACATGGACTATTTTTTTGTTTTAAATGTTGTATTAATTATAAAACCCAGTTTGGGTACATACAGAGAGCGACTGAGTAGCTGGGTTAGTTTACTTAGCTTCTTGATCTACAGATCCTCCATCCGACTCTTCTGAAATGAGGCAGTCAGGAACATAGGGGGTCCCAAACTGGAGACCAAAAGGGACATCATCCTCATCGGACCTTTCTTCCTCCTCATAAATGTCACTGAGGGACTTAAAAAAGTCCTTCTTTGGGAGAGGAGTAAACCTCATTTCAGCTACAGGCTTCAAAGACTTAGAAGTAGCCTTCCTAGGAGGGTGCACTGTCACAGGGATTTCCACCGGCAAATTGGGCCCAGATGGTACAGATGGGGTCGACGGCGTCAACGGCTTTGAGAACCTGACCGGGGTCGAAGACCCGACAGGCGCAACCGACTGGCATGGCGCTGACAGTGTCGATGCCTTCAAGGACTTCGAGGTTTTCGAAGGCTTTGCCGGAGACGAAGACCGCAACCTTGACCTGGCACATCTCTGGTGATCGCCAATGCCTTGTCCGAACAGGGCCTCGAAGTCTCCCGATGTTTATCATGCCATCCATCCATGCTCGAAGGCCAGCGAGTATCAGGCCAAGACCGTTCCATGCCGCTTCGTCAGAAGGCGCAGACGGAACTGTGCCCTGGGACTGAAATAGCTTCAAAATTTGCACCCGGAAAGCATCCCACTCCGCCGGGGTCGAAGATTTTTTCGGGCAGACCACCCTTTACGGGGAGGCTTCAGCAGAAGACGAGGAAGACAACCAATGGTGCCTTTTCCTTCAATGCCTCAACGAGGACAAGTGGCGCAAACCACTGCGGGACCTGGTTGGCTTGGACTTCTTCCGACAACGAAAGTCCCCTCTTGACTTGTCGGTCGAAAGTCCAGCAGACTTGGATTTACGGGACTTGTACACCCTGCCTACCTGCAGTTTCCCCTTTCGTTCCTGCAAGGCTTTGGCAGTCAACAACTGGCACTTTGAACAGTCATCCGTATCGTGGCCCTCACTGAGGCACAACAGACAAATTCGATGCAGATTTGTGATCGGCATCTTGGAGCCGCAGTCCTTTATTATTTCTTTTCATAACATCTTTTTATTAGCATGTCAACAAATAAATTACAGTTCCGACACTTCTGAATAGCCAGACAGCGGGGTTGTCGTGGTAGATGAAGACATAATTCGGTAACTTCACAGTAACTACGAGGCGCACTGAGTTTTACGAAGCAGACACGTTTGCAGGTAAAACGAAACTGAGGCTACGGGCGCTGTGCGTGCTACTTATAACATCGACCCGACGCCATCGACGTAGGGTGCCCTCCACCGAAGAAAATTCCAAAGCAGCACATCTGTGGACATTACATGTCATAGATGAGGAATATGTTGGAGGACACAATCCATTCGAAAGAGAAATTACTCACCATAATGTTCTTTCTATGGATTCTTCTCCCACAGCTTCCTCAGCGGATATTCCATCCAGCTATGCTGCTTCTGAAATTTTTTGACAGGGGTTGCAGTGGAACTCAATCCAGCCGGCGATCCGTCTTGCTCGGCATCTGGTTGTGACATCAGGCATCGTATAAATACATTGTCACTGCGTCCAACGCACCTCAGTGTCCCCCCTTTTTTCCCCCTGAGCACACCACGCTGCATAAGAAAACAGAGGACAAACAAGCAAATGAGCCCTTAAAAATAAAATAACCATAGACCTCAGAAGGAGGAAGAATTTGCAACAGACACTACCAAATAGTTTCCTTTTTTGTTTTTAAATGTGGCAGGAAAGACAGGTAAAGGACATGCTAAACTAAGACATTTTGCAGTACTGCCCTGCCAAAACAAGCATCAGCTGTACAAGATTATAGTGCTTAGCAAAGGTATGAAGGGATGACCATGTTGCAGCGCAACATATCCCAGACAGGGACTCCCCTCTGTAATGCCGTTGAGGCGGAGACTACCCTAGTCGAATGGGTCCTCATGCCTGCCGGTTATTCCTCTCCAGCGGACTGGTAGCATTCCGCTATACAGAACGTTATCCAGCAGGATAAAGTTTGCTTAGTTATGGGCACGCCCTTACGGGCTAAGAGAAAAAGACACAAAGAGCTGGTCGGCTCTTTTGAAATCAGCTGTCCTCGTGATGTAATAACTTAGT
This sequence comes from Ambystoma mexicanum, assembly GCF_040938575.1. Lineage (NCBI taxonomy): Eukaryota > Metazoa > Chordata > Amphibia > Caudata > Ambystomatidae > Ambystoma > Ambystoma mexicanum. Next base: position 269,340,706 of record NC_090921.1, on the reverse strand, counting down.
GCCCTTCTCATGTCCAGGCGATGTAATTGCTCCTTCTGCTTAGAGGAGGGTAGAAGACCGGAAGGTCGATAAGATTGAGACAGGGGCAATTCTGAGACAACCTTGGGGAGGAAGCCAGGCCCTACCCCGAGTGAGACTTTCTCAAGTAAAAAACGCAGGAAGGGTGGTTTGCAGCATAAGGCCTGCAGCTCACTTACCCGCCTCGCAGATGTAGTAGCCAACAAAAAGGCTGTTTTCAAAGAGCGAAGTCCGAAGGGACAAGTATGCCTAGGCTCAAAGGGAGCCATCATCAGATGTCCGTACCATATTAGGGTCCCAATCGGGAAAGGGAGTTGGCGGAAACTTATTTACAAAACCTTTCAGGAATTGTGCCGTCACCAGGATCGTAAAAAAAGAACCTTGATTCATGGATCTCTTAAACACAGACAAGGCCGCCAAATAACCTTTGACTGCTGCAAATTGAACGCCTGCTGAGGCCAGTGACAGAAGAAACTCCATCACTGTAGTGGTAGGGCGAGAGATGAGGTACATTTTGTATTTCCTGCACCACGCCTCAAATCTTCACCATCTGCACACGTACAAAGATCTTGTAGACTGTCTGCGTGCAGCCAGCAACACCTCAAGTACTTCCTCAGAGAGGTCCCAGTCATCATACCTCATCCTCGCAAGAGCCATGCATGTAGGTTGAGGGATTCCGGGGTCGAGTGGAGTATCCAACCTTCCGACTGGGTTAAGAGATCAGACCGCCGAGGCAACTGGCGAGGTGCACAGATCCAAGAGGTTGGAGTACTACATTCTCCTTTCCCAGTCCGGGGCGATCAAGATCATGGTCACTCGAAACCTCTTCAACCACCGGAAAACCCAGGGAATGACGGGAATCGGAGGGAACGCTTAATGGAGAGGGAAGGTCCAATCCTCCAGAAATGTGTCTCCCAGTGCACCGTTCACTGAGAATTCCCTTGAGCAAAACTGTCTGCAACCAAATCCAACAGGATTGTGCTAACAGATCCACTGCTGGGGTACCCCAAAGGGAGAAGGGCTCCCATAGGACTTCCTGACACTTCCCACTTTTGCGAGACTGTGCCCTGCCTGCTCAGAGCATCTGCCAAGTTGTTCCCTGTGCCCTGATGAACTGCCAAGACTGAGATTTGGTTCTCCAGCAACCAGAACCAAAGCATCATCACCTCTGTGCAGAGGGGGTGGGTGTGCACACCACCTTGTCTGTTGAGTGAATTGCCACTGTGTTGTCTGCCAGAACGAGGACACTGTTCCCCTGCAGAGATGGGGCGAATGCTTTCAGGGCAAGCCCGATAGCTGACAACTCCAGTCTATAGATGTGCCACTTGGCTTCTGCTGCTGACCAGGGGGCACGCACCTGAGAATCCTTGCAGTGCGCGCCACAACCCTTCAGAGATACATCTGTGACCACGGAGGCCAGAAGGATTCCCCTGCCAGGAGACTGTTGCAGTCCGCCCACCAGGACAGGTTGTTGACCACTGATGCCGACACCTTGAGAAGATCCGAGAGAGTGCCAAGGTACTGAGACCACTGACCCCCTCAGGCGCCACTGCAGGAATCTCATGCGCAACCTGACCTCTAGCACTACAAAATGCAGGAGGCCACGAGACCTAGGAGGCGGAGGAAGGAAGCTGCTGGTAGAGTGGTATGGTTCCAGAACAAGTTGACTATGTGTGTCAAGCCGACTGCTCTTTCCTCGGGAGGGAAGGCCTTTCCCCACCCGGCTTTCTAGGACTGCTCTGATAAACTGGAGCGTCTAGACTGGCGTCCTTTGGGACTTTAAATAAGCCCAGCCTGTGCAGCAGCAAGCAGGTGTCCTCTAAATGGGATAAGACCTGTACTGCAGAATTCCCTCATATAAGCCAATCGTCCAGATATGGAAACACGTAGACCCCAGATCTCCTGAGGTGAGCCGCAACTACCGCCATGAGCTTGGTGAAGAAACTTGGGGTGGAGGCTAGACCAAAGGGAAGCACATTGAACTGATAGTGCATATCCCCTAAGGTGAACCTTAGGAACTTCCTGTGCTTTCGATGGATTGGCACATGGAAATAAGCATCATGTAGGTCTATTGACACAAGCCAGTACTGTATTTCGAGAGCATGGAGAATCTCTCTCAACGTCACCATCCTGAATGTGTCCTTCCTCAAGAACTTTTTCAAGGCCCTGAGGGTTCAGAATGGGATGGAGACCTCCTCCCTTCTTGGGTACCAGGAAATACCAATCCAATCCTCTCTCCTCGGGCGGTACGTCTTCCACTGCACCCTTCAACAACAGGTATCTCAGTTCTTCCGGGAGCTCCTGTCCCGGTTGGATTGGGAGTGGAGGGGGTATGTACTGTGGTTTTCTTACAAACGGCAGACAATATCCCAACTGAATGAGCAGAAGTAATTCCCTGCCACTGGAGCAAATGCTCTGTCAACCGTCCTCCAACCGGTGCGCTGTGAGAGGGAAAATCAAAGTGCCATTTGGAGGCTGGTTGCCCCCGCCGCTGACACCGTTTGCTGACCTCTAGAAACCCCTCTGCCCCTCCCAGAGCACGAGAAACGCTTCTGCCCTTGCCTGACCAGTGGGAGCTGCGCTCTCCTGCCATAAGGACATACCGCCTGTAGCCCCGTGCCCTAAAGGAAAAGATGAAGGCAGATTTAGCCGGCTGCGCAGTTAGGCCCAAGGACTTAGCAGCGATTTTAGATTCCTTCAATTTTTCTAAGAAATCGTCAGCTTTCTGGCCGAACAGAAGATCACCTTTGAAGGGCATGTCCAGAAGTTTAACTTGGACAGTAGGCCGAGAAGCCAGAAGTTTTTAATTAGGCCTGCCTTCTTAGCGTTACTGATGACAGCATAAATCGGCCCACACAATCGGCAAGGTCCATGCCCGTTCGCAGCGACTGCCTGGTCGCCTCTTCGCCACCCTCCACTCGCTGTAGGAAGCCCTCACGCACTAGTCCTTCAGGGACGAACTGTGCAGCATTCTCAACTGCTGTCCATAGACCAAAGGAGTAGTTAGCAAAACTGCTTGCCACATTTGTAGCCTTAAAGGTCATACTGCCCGAAGTGAATGCTTTTTTTGCTAAGACATCCATTTTTTTTTTTTGCTTCCCTGTCAAGAGGTGCCAATAACACTTTCTACTAAAGCCCTGAATTTAGGCATGGGGCTGGGATTGCTGAAATTCAAGGTCTGGAGAGGTGTCCAAACCACTGGCGTCATGTAGGCCATGAGCTAACTGTAAAAGCTGATTTTGGTGATGGTATCGATAAATTTGGACCGGGGTTCCGGTGTGAAGTTTTTGTCAACAACCATCGATGGTTTGTCTTTTGGCACTGATATGGTGGATGTTGGTGTCTCAGTGTTGAGACGCCGTAGCGTTGCCATCTTTGGATGCAAGAGGTTGATTTGGCTTCCATTGGACCTCTTTCGTGTTGAAAAATGTATCTGCGCCGACATTGTCGGTACCGGGGCACTAGAGGGGGTCGGAAATGCTGAGCGCCGCTCTTTGCTCTGAAGCCTGCTGAGTGGGAGGATAAGCCGTGCTGAATACAGCAAGCTTTTTAAACATTTCAAGCATAGAACACTTAAAATCCTCCCACTCTTGTTGGGGGGGGAGGGGGGGAGTAGGCCCCGCCGTCGGCATACCTTTTTCTGTTGACAAATCCAGACAGTGGGGGTGACGCCTATTCTTCTTTCGGGACAAGGAAGAATGGCTCATCGAATGGGACCGTTTCTTCCCCCATTTTCGGGGGTGTGCCCCTCAGTTTCAGCCTCTGAAAGATTGAACCGTCGACCACACTGGCGACTTAGAGGGTGGCCGTCCAAAAGCGAGTTTAGCTGCTCAATCACGAAGGGATTTGGGCTGTATTTTGGCACAGAGCGGACATTGGTCAGTCCCGTGACACATCCCGAGGCACCAGAGACACAACTCATGTGGGACAGTGATGAAATCTTAGTGCCACAGTCGGAACACTGCTTGAAGCCCGATACCCGAGCGACCGACCGACATCTCGCGTTGAGGAATTGGAAAAACAAAACTTTTTCTGATGAAAACGTTGATTGACTCGAAGACTTGCCTTGTGTTCCAAAGCAGCGTGTTACATGCAGAAAAAAGGAAATGAGGTGTGGGGCGTAGTGACAAGGTATTTATACGATGTCTGATGTCACGCCGAGAGCCGATGACAAGATGCCGAGCAAGCGGGATCGACGGCCAGGTCGGTGTCCAATACGCCCCCGGTCGAAAGTCTTCCGAAGCAGGAGAGCTGGGTGGAATCTGTGGGAGAAAGGCAATCCACTGATAGTCTGTTAATGGGACTGCTAAAGCACCTTCAAAAACATATTCACAGCCAAGACCAAGCAAGTCTTGATAAAAATTCATCCATTAACATCTACACACAGAAAGACAGTATGTTTAGGAAATTGTTATTTGGCCCAACCTACTTAACTGGGGGCACAACCAACAGATAGCCAGAGCATGAAGGTAATTGAATCTGCAGCAGTACTATGCTTCACAATCTTATGTGCAGCATTCAAAGTGAGAGGGCAGCACGCAATCGTAAAGGCTAACAAAAAGGCATCTTTCTGCACAAAAGCACACTACACGCAGGATCCGATGGCGCATGCAACTTGTAGGCATACATTGGCTAAACTTGTCAGGTGATAAAGACTTGTCATAGTCCACCACACAGGGAATCCCTATTCAATTCCTCCCACAGAAATAATTTGAAACAGCCACGGGCACAGACTGAATCCTGAACCTTTAAACAGCCACTGGAAGCATCCGAGGAATACCAGCATGACTGCAGCACGATAGCACCTACTCCAGAGCCAAAGGAAATGTTAAAACGGTCAGTGAGAACACACTCTTACTCGCACATGTTATGAGGGAGTGTTGAGGGATCTTTGAGAGGAATACCACATCCATCCTATACAACATGACCAAACATAATAACTGGTTCATCCATATATTCCTCACTTTATGGTATCTCCCAAAAGTAGTAACTTTACAAGATGGTGGGCAGGGATCATCAGAAAATGATACTCTGATGGGGGAAAACAGTAATTCTTGGCAAATGATGGCAGAAAGGACCTCATGACCAAGTAAGGAACATCTTTCTACAAGACAGAAGTAGCTTCCTGCCCTCTGGAAGAACGGTTCACCTATTAATGAACATGACAATCCACTTCAACGTGGTCTGGTAATAGGGATTTCCTTACAAGGCCAGCAAAATGAAAAAGTAACTTTTTCAATACTGTACTAGTTAGATATGGAGTCAGGCTGTAGGAACCTGCTTACTATCAAAGCAATAAAACAACTCCTGCATCTTTGAAGGATGAGGAGAAAGCAGACTGGAAGATGACACTTCATGGAAAGAATGTACCCCCTCGAACCCTGCCCCGAGACCTCCTTAGGAAAGATGGAGTGCCTCAGACACAGACACATTATCCTTTGAACAAGCCAGGAAAGGTTTCACTCAATGATCCTCTAGCTTTTACATCTCCAAGAAGGGCGTCTTGAGAACCTCTCTTCATAGTTATGTCTCAAGTCTCAAGTGGCAAGAATGCATTAGCTCAAAAACATGGCAGTACCAGGTTTAGGTCCCAAGACAGAATCACAAATGGCAGGTAAGAATTGAGCAACGTTTCTAGAGACTGGATAACAGTAGCAATACCAAGGCAAGAACACGAGTCATCTGTTAATATATATAGCTGCCAAATAGCCATTTAACATGTCAACACTAAATTCACTCTTGGCCAATAAAACGAGAAAATGACATTCATGGGGAAGAACAATGGGGCAATGCCTTAACCACGACACCAAACAGAAAAAAACAGTCCCCAAGCTGGCAAGCATGGCTTTAGGCGATGTCCTACGGAATTGCAAAGGAATATCCAAATCATCTTTGGAAAGGTTCAATTTCTGGGACCTTATCCTGGCAACACTCCAGCATGCAGGCTCAAGGGTGAGATATAATATATCTTGAACCTGCAGCAGAAGATCCTTTCTCAGAGGAATCAGGTAAAATGAATAATTGAGCCAGAACTATCAGATGCCGTCCTTGCTAAATCCAGAGCCTCAATAATAATCACTGTTCTGTATCGCCCAAGCAATCTTAGATGTGAGGGATCAGAGGTACTGGTGGAAAGACATAAATAAAATGGCTTATTCCATGGCTGTCACCTAGAGCCACTGGTAGCTGTTTAAAGTTTACAGAACCAGTCTACACCCTTGTCTATTTGAAAAGTTGAGGACGCTGTGAAAGGAAGGCATAATATAAATGTATGTATGTATGAATGTATGTGTGTATACCAGATTCACAAACCTTTTTTCAATGGGATGCACCGATTGAAAAGCACTTTATGAATCATATCTATGCATACACACATATAAACATACATATACCCTCAAACACATACAGGATCCATATACATACACTTAATAATTCATTCAAGTTCGATAGCTAAAGTCAGTGAGCCAATATGAACAGACCATTTTTCCAAACCGCTCCCCGAAGACATCAGCCTTAAAAGAAACAGGGAGACCGAGGACAGTTTAAGCCATTGTTGCCAATAAAAAGCATAAAGGTGAGCAATGGTGGTTGAAGAGTTTGAGCAAGGGCGCACAATCTGAGTTGGACAGAGCTGAATTACAAATACATTAAATAATTTTGTAGGTTGGAAATAATGCCATGCCTTTTTAACACAAAGCTATTTTCGGAGAAGGGGCCTAGGCCTCTCGCTCTTAACAGTGTTGTTGAAATGATCCTAAATTGGCTACTATGCAAGAGATGGTCTCTGTGTCACAGTCCCTGGCCCATATTCTAGAGATAGTTGCAAAGTCGGGGCACTTAGTGTCTTTGTTGGTGTTGTTTTCAGAGTCTTGGATGTTGGCTTCTCTGATAGAAATTTTCTTTTCACAGCCAGGGTCTCCATATGGGTAGCAATGAGTTGAAAGTTAGGGCCTTCAACCCACAAGTTGGAGAAGGTTTCTCTGTGTGCGTTTTTTTATATTTGTTAGGTTTTGGAGACTGTTGCAAGAAGATTGAGTCACAATGATCATTCCTTCTGTTGGAATAATGGAGAGAGTCTTAGAATGAACGAGTAGCACAAAAATAAACAAATTATTTCTTTAAAATAGAATATTTTTAAGCCCAACATTTCGTTTTTTTTCTCTACACAGCAGATAATTTTTTTTCCATTTTAACATTCTAATCCATGCTGCTAGAGTTGTCAAATTATCCTTCACAGTGTAGATTCTGAGAAAGTATCTTCCGCAAGATGCAGGTGCTGATGACCTATTCTTTGAAACCGACGCATTGGGTGCATCTCATTCCTTCAAACAGTAAGTGTGTAAGCTCTGAAAATGCCAGTGCTCTGATTTTGTCCTCTGAAAAGATCCCAAATTGCAAGAATGTATTCTCTGAATGAAGCATACATAGACAACATCCTCCGAATGATGTAAACACGGGTGTCACCCACCGAATGATGCAAACTTAGATGTCATCCTCTGAAACACGCAGGCACTCAAAAGTCATCCACTGGAAAAGGGAGATGCTGAAAAATAATTGTCTGAAGGCGGAATACACCAAGAATCTATCAGCTGAATAATGCTGGCACTCAGAATGTGTTATTTATGTTGAAGGAGGGAGAGACTAAGATCACACCCTGTGCAACATGTAGGTGCTGAGGGAGATGCTGAGAATGTATCGTTTAAACATTGTAGGCAATAAGAATGTATACTTGGAAGGAGGAAAACGCTGTGTTTTTATATTTCCCCTTACAAGGAAAACGTGAGTTGCCAAGATGTATTCTCTTCTCTGTACGGCAGAAACACTTAGTTCACCAGGCTCAAGTGGCAAAAGTAACGCTCTCCCTCGTTTCACATAAGATTTAAAAGACCAACTTTAAAATCCTTACTTCATCTTCTTAAAAATGTCTGTTAGTCAAATTGATTAAAAAATATACACCGGACACAAATGTAAAAAAAACATTGCAGCGTGGCGTGGCAGACCAAGCCCTGCCACGCCCAAGGACAAGTACTGGCAACACCCCGCCAGCCCCACTGCATTATCGTTATCCAGCTCCATGTGCAGCCGTCAAAATTAGCAGAAAGCTTCATCATCTTCTTTATCATCTTTCAAACCCTTCAGCCTCAGCCGAGCAAAGTCTTCAAAGACAATGTCATCATCACCAAAACTGCAGGATAAAAGGCAAAAAACATTTATTACAATGAAGAAAGGGACGGACACAAAGATAATAAATCCAGCAAGACAACTAATGACAGTGAAAAAGCAAGCAAGTGAAAGAGAAGACAGACAATGAATTTCAGAGTGTCTGCAAGCAAGAGAGATCAAACAGTGAGTGTGCAAGAGCGTGAGAGGGGCATAAATCTTGCTCTCATGCATCCAAAGCGTTCAGAGAAAGAGAAAGCGTGTGTGCAAGAAGAGTGCACAGAGCGCATGTGAGGGTTCCACAGAGAGACACACACAGTGCATGTAAAGTGAGAGAATGAGTGTGAGCTGTCTAAAGAGCAAGTGCACAAAGGGTTCAAAGAGTGAACGCACACATGTGTGCGAGGGGTCCAAATAGTGAGCGGTCAAGAGTGTGTGAGAGCGCAAGCATGGGAGGGTCCAAAAAGAGAGCAAGAGCGTAATGGGTACACTATTTCAAGCACATTTTGGCATTCATTCAGCATCCTTTACTGGCACCTGGCTCAGGCAAGAGTTTCTTGTTAAGGAAATGGTGAAATCAGACATATTTGTATTACACCTGACCATCCTTTTTCCTAAGCTCCCTGTTGGCTCTATTTGACAAATGTGTCCTCTGTGGCAGACAGTCCAAAATTAACACTAGGCAGTATGTGATATGACCTCCAAATCATCCCACAAATTTTAATCTTTGGATCTTAACCTCTCAATAGCATGATGTGGGGACTATCTGCCAAGGTTTGGGCAGCATCCTCAGATATGTAAGGTCGAGGACCTCTTGCTCACTCTTGAATCAAAAAGTTCGTTATCATCTTGAACCAGATGAAACAGATTAATACTAAGTGATGACAGCATAAGCTGAAAGGATTCAAGCAAAACATGAAATAGTACAGAACCTCTTGGCTAAAAGATGCTCCCCCTTTTGAACAATGGATGGATAGGGTAAATGAGTACAAAAAGCATGTGGGGTGGCCAATGTCGGTGGCCAGTGATGCTCACTTACGTTTGTTAGTATTTGCAACATTGTTTGCACTGGAATTATGCATTGGAATGAGATGTGTAGGCAACTAACAATATAGCAACGGTCGCCTTAACTCCTTGCTTGACCCGGCCAAGACTACCATGAGCAACAAAGAGATGATCTGTAGTCCTCTTAAATGTTAATTCCCTCGAAATATCCAGATTATGTGATGTTTTATCAACCAAAGAAGCATAAAGTGTGGGCTGAACAAAGAATTATGACCTTTTCATTTATACGACAGTCACAAATAACTTTTGAAATGAAGAATGATACCATGCAAAGAACGACCCTGCCCCAATGAGTGACAATAGTATTTGTATTTATTGTGTTTATATAGCACTTTAATCCAAAGCCTTTTAAATTAGAACAAAATACATAGAAAATTATAACAGTAGAAGCAATTTACAGTCATGAATCAAACCAATAAAACAGTAAGTAGAGCAATTAATCTGTGAGGGAGGAGGAGAAGGAGGAGGGAAACAAAAGGATATAAGGGTGAAGATGAGGATGGTAAATGGCATGTGCGGAGAGGCACATAGGGAAGATGTGAATGAAGGAGAGAGAGAGAGAGAGAGAGAGAGGTGGGAAAGATATCAGAGCGGGGAATGGAGAAGGAGAGATTTCAGGGAAGTACAGAAGGAGGAAAAGGTAGGTATAGAGTGGATTGAGAGAGGTGAAGAGTTCCAGTGCAGGGGGGCTAGGAGTTGAAAGGAGCGGAAACGGGAGCCGGCACATGGGGAAGGAGGGACAGTGAAAAGGAAGTGATCAGCAGAACGAAGGGAGCTGGAAGGAGTGTAGAAAGAGAGGAGAGATAAGGGGGAGCAAGATCATGGAGAGATTTAAAGACTAGACAGAGGAAATGATATCTAAGTTGGGAGTGAAAGGGAAGCCAGCCAAGGAAGGAAAGCGAAGAAGAAATGGAGTCATGAGGGGCAAGGAGACAGAGGGCACGGACGGCTGAGTGGTAGATGGATTTGAGGGGCGCAAGATGAGAAGCAGGTAGTCAAAAGAGCAAAGGGGAGCAATAGAAGAGGCGAGATAAGATGAGGGAGGATATTAAAAGTTTAGCGGCATGGAAGGTGAGAGTCTTATATAAGACCATATAAAAGAAACGCAAAGGCTTGTAGGCTTTGAGCAGTAGGGAAGATAGCACTAAACTAAGTGGAGGATGCTATGGAGGAGGCTGGCAGTGTGCTTTCTTTGACTCTTATCTAAGAAACAAATGTACTATTGGGAATTCATGCATGCAACATTAGCCGAAAGAAAGCATACAGAGAAATCAATGAGGATCCCCGTACTGGCCGAATAAGTCATAAAAGACGTGGGGCGGAGGATATACCACTGAACACTTCAGACACAAGTAGCAATTCAACAAAGATTCTGGATTGTCGGCCGTTGGAGCTGCAGCCTAACCCTGCAGCTCCTATCCCTCTCCTAAGAGGATTTTCTATTGATAATGAATGCCAAAAAGAAGAATAACACTGCCGAGAACCCAATTCCCAAAACAGGTTGCTGAAATGGAAGAGGTTCTGGGGATTCAAGACATCTACATATTATTGAAAGCTGCTCAGGACGTGCGAGAGGCGAAGAGCACCCTATATGATCTGACTCAGGTTACTCATTTTGAGCGCCGTGTTTCTAAACGAGGTGGATTCTGGAAGACTGGGAGTGGAGATTGCTGTTAGTTTCAAGGCGTATAATGATGTGAAAGTGGAGATTTTCAAAGAGAAAGCGAAAAACCCTTGACATGGACTTGAAGCTTTGTGGAAAAAAAAAAAACAAATCTGGTGTGTCTTGAGGAATGCAAGGAAGAGAACGCCTGCTTGGCCTCTTGTGTGGTAAAGACTATTAAAGAGGCATTGGGCCCTATTGTATTGATCTTGCTTGATGTGGACTTTGCTTGTAGGGTTGAAAGCCCTCTCCTGCCAGGTCGCGGCAGGTCCTTTTGACCCTCGCCAATGTGAGATCTAAGGAGAAAGTGCTGAGTGCGGTGACAGGGAACAATTGTATTATATTTAAGGGTAAGCTGCTTTCAATTTATTACCCGAAAAAGGTGCTGGAGAAAGGAAGAGCCTTCAAAGATGTTAAAGGTCTGGCCAAGGAGAAGGGCATTAAGGTGTGGCTAAATAAGGTTGCAGTCCTGAAACTGGCTTTGCTGGAGGGTGAGAGATCTAAAGGGGACAACTCTGAAGCTATTCTCTGGCTGGAAAAGGTGGGGAAAGCGGGACCATCTTCGTTGTCAGACGCGATTGAACAATGATTATAGTTTTCATCTACAACACAATGCCACAGGTTTTTTGCTACAATAAGTTATTTTATTTTCAAATGTACTTGAGCCTTGCAGCTTTCCTTTATGGATATTTATTTTTTTAACCAACTTTATTTTTATTCATTTTTAACTGTAAGACAACGATTAGCTTTCGGTTACAGCAATATTACAACCATTAATGACTGTGTAAACATATTAATTGAACATCCCGAACTTAGGCTTTGGAACTATTGTCTTCCAGCTTTCCCCCCCAAATGCCCCTCCCCCCACCCACCCTATCCCACCCTCAACCCTTAGCGAAATTCTGAAGCAAGCTGAATCAAGGTTATAACCAGAGCAAAGCAGTTCCCTGAGCTCGTCCCACCTCCATGTCTTCTGCTGTCGTTATCTGATGTGAATGTTTAAGGTCCTGGGTTTAAAGAATTGGGCCTCCCTCTCCCCCACATAGTCCAGAAGAGGACCCCATATGGCTAGGAATTTCAGGTATGTCCCTGATTATGTGGCGCAAATGTTCATCGCCATCACTCCCCACACTTTCATCCACCACCATGGGGCTGTAGGGCCCTCCACTGTTTTCCATCGTTGGGCGACTGTCATCCTTGCTGCCGCCAGTAGGTGGGTGATGAGGGCCGCTCTGTTCCCTGAAGCTGCGTATGTCCCTTCCGTCACTACCCCCAACAGGATAACCTTGGGGGATTGAGGTAGGTCTGCACCTGTTATGTCTTTGATTAGACTCAGAACTTCTTTCCAATATATCTTTATCTTTGGACATGTCCACCACATATGGAATAGGTCGCCTCTTTCACCGCACTGGCGCCAACAGTCTGGCGGGTATGTAGGGTTCATTTTATGTATTCTACTTGGGGACAGGTACCATCGATAGCATAACTTATATGCAGATTCCTTGATTGCAGTGGACTTGGAAAGTTTGTGAGCCCTCCTCCAGACTTGACACCATTCTTCCTGAGTGATCTCCTCCCCCATGTCCTGCTTCCAATCCTTCATGTATTGGAGGGATTCATCTGCTTGCGATTTATCTAGTAGCTTATTCAATCTGGTGATCCCCTTTCCCTGTGCCCCCTCCCGTATCATGAGTTCTAAACCAACTGGGGGCGTAGACAAGCCCTTTTAACTGCAGGGTGCGAGATCCAGTGGCGCACTTGTATATATTTAAATCTGTGCTGTTCAGTGATGCCAAATCTTTGTTCGCATAAGTCAAAGGAGAGTGGGGCATCATCTTGGTAGAAGTCTCATAAGGACAATGTGTCTGCTCCCTGCCAGCCATCCCAGAACCTCTGTTGGAGCCCAGGCGAAAGATCTGGATTGTGTATAATAGGAGACATTGGGCCCAGACCTAGTTTGATCCCTCTGCTATGGATCGCTGAGTCCCAGGTGTGAAGTGTCGTCTTTGTCGCTTCCAATAGGATGCCTCCCCTCTCTCGTGCTTTTGGCTTAAGGAATGGGAGCACACGTAAGGGGGTGTCGGTCGCAAACTGTTCTATTTCCCCCCCCACCTTGGGAGGGGGTCACTACCCGCCCATTTCAGAGCTGGCGCCAACTGGGCCGCTGGGACGTATCCCCATATATCTGGCACTCCCAGTCCCCCCAGAAGTGTTGGGCGCATCATGATCTTTTTTTGGATTCTTGGCTTCTTATTCCCCCAGATAAATTTGAACACAGCTTTTTGGAGTTGCTGAATCCTTTTCGGGGGGATTACCACCGGGGTGGAGCTTACCACATACAGCAGTCCAGGTAAAAAAGTCATTTTTATCGCTGCTATCCTAGCAAACCAAGCTAATTCCTGGAGGTCCCATCTCTGCAAGTCTCCTTGCAGGCGTTTGTGGATCTAGTAATGCGAATTCCTAGGTATTCCAGGGATTGTTTTTCCCTCTGTAGGGGATAGCGTTCCTCTAGGTATGTTATGTTCCCCCTATCCTCGGTTACATTCAGTTCCTTTATGGATATTTACTTACTGGACATCATTTTGATTTTTTGTCTTACTTGGTTTGTTTGCCAATATGGCGCAGAAGTACTTTGGCCGTTAGCGGCTCTTTTGCTGCGGGTGGTCCTGTGCGGTGCAGGCTTGCGACGGCTTAGTTTCCGACATCTGTGTGCTCGGAGAAGGGTGGAGAGGGCTGCGGCACTGCTGGAGCATTGTCATGCTTGAAATAGGAGACTGCGATCATGCTGTGCTCATCCGGGGCAGCATCGGGGGTCATGGAGGCAGGTTTTGGGCTAGAGGAGAGAACCAAACGACATGCGTACGTACACGTCGCCGGAACAAGGGTATGGCCTCAGTTTGTGTGGCAGTGCCCAGAGTGGCACTTGGAGGAGTTGCATGTATTGGGAAGTGTGCAGAGCGCAATCTGGGATGACTTCCTTCATCGGTCCAAGGTCTGCTGCATAATGAGGTGGTACTGTTTGCTATTTACTACCACGCCTCATGGATTCAGGATGTTGGACAATGCAATGGGTTGATATAGACCGCAGTTTGTGCCGGTTTGCTCGAGTCGTGCATGTCCTGCACAGTAGGGATGCTAATCCTGCATCTCCCTTTGTCAATGGGAGTGTGTGGCACTGAGGTTTTCCATGATGGGCTGTAACTAGTAAGCATATATGTTGGGAGGTTCTGTGAGCAGAGTTGAGGTTTATGCATTCTTGGATGTATAAATGTTTGGGCACGTTGTATACTGCCACTGTAACTGTCTTCGTAGCCAATTTGATGGGTGGTGATGCTAATGGCATGCCTCCTTTTACGCTCTGTTGTGGGCATATAACATGCTACCTTTTGCTTACTCTGCATTAACGGTTTGCAACTGCCTAGGCTTCGGTGTCGACCCCTACCCTACTTGCTGATTATGAGTTGGAGGGATCGTTGTTGAGGGGCAGGGGAGGGGGGCCACATGCTGGCCATGTAATGTATGTATAGAGTTATGGGTATGCTGTACATTGCCATCTGTTGCTGGCGCTTGGGCCATTGTGGTGGCTGCAGATATCATTGGGGGGGAGAGAGGGTGACTATTGTTTTGTTGTAGTTGGCGTTGCCCCCTACCCTGTTTAATAATTATGAGTTGGAGGGATTGTTGTGTGGGGGGGGAACGGGGGAGCTGCATACTGGGCATTGAATGTATTCCAACTCTCTGCATGTCTTACGCTTCTCCAAGCAAAGAGTGGGGGCAGGTCTCTCTTTGGCTGGTGCCTCTCTTTGGAACACTGCCCCTCTCAGACTTGAGCCAGACCTCCTCAAGTTTCCGGAAACTTCTCAAAACTCTGCTCTTCTCAACCACTTTCCCTTCCCTTCTAACCACCCAACTGCCACAGCGACTGGCGGCCTGGACCTGTATGAATCGCACAAGTTAGCAGGCCCCTGCCCAGTCTACACTAGCACCCTCCCATGTCTCAGTACTACCCTTTGGGCCCCCAAACTGCGGCTATGCTTCCACACCCTTGGGATTCCTCTGTCCTAGCACTCAGCCAGCATCCTCCTCCCCTGTCACTTCCCTCCCGGGCTCTCACCAGCACTGCCCATACCTTGCTCCTCCCCACCCCATCTCCTGCACTTCTCTTCACTGTACTTGCACGTTCGAAAGTCACAAGGCCTAGGATGACCACGATTGTATACTGACTTTTTTGCCAATATTATTTACTCCACTTGATCCGTCCCTACTTTGTCTTGTCGCCCTTGGAAACACCATTTTGTTGTATATGCGCCAAACACATGCTCAATAAATAAAATTAAAACAAATGTATGGAGTTTTAGGTATACTGTACATTGTCACCCCCCACCCTACTTACTAGTTCTGAGTGGAAGCGATCACTGTTGGGGGAGCGGGAGGAGGGCGATATAATTCTGGACATGAGTGTATGTATGGATGTTTGGGCATGTTGTGTGCTCCAGTCTGTTGCTTGCTCTTGACTACTGTGATGGGTCGGGGTGTCGATGGAGTGACTTAGCAGATGTTTTATTGTAGGCTTATAGCATGGTGCCATCTGATTGCTCTGTATTAAAGATTTGTATTTGCCTAGGACTTTGGTATCACCCCCAAACCTACTTACTAGTTTGGAGTTGGAGGGGTCGCTTTGCAGAGGGGCGGGGGTATTCTGGCTGTGAATGTATTCATGGATATTTATGGGAAGCTGTACATTGCCGGCTGGTTTGTGATGGGTGGGGATGTCGATGGAGCGTCTACTCTCCCACTTTATTGTGAGCATGTATTACTCTGTCGGTGAAGCATGTAATCATCATGTCTTTACCCCAACCCTGTTTATTGGATCTACGATTTGGGGCAGTACTATTTTAGGATGTGAATTGTACAATGTGGGAAGTGCTGTTGTAGTGTTTTCTTTTTGTTTTGATGTTCATATACATAGTGAGGGGGGGGGGGGTTTCGTTTAGGTTTTTTACTCACTGATTGGTGTTTTTACAGACTAATATTGCCTTAAGAGTTGTGCAGTAGTACTTTTCAGAGGTGGAATACGGCGGCAATGTCTGCATCTGAAGGAGAATTACACGTTATGTCCTGGAATGTCAACGGGGTTAACAATCCCCTGAAAATTAAGAAAATCTCAAATCATTTAAATAGCTTAAGGGCTGACATAGCGTTTTTACAGGAGACTCACCTCACATGAGTCAGAAACATTGAAAATGCAACAAGGGTGGGTGGGGCAAGTGCATGGATCCTCATTCAATTCTCGCTCCAGGAGGGCGACGTGCTGATCCGTAAGAATCTAGCTATCCAGGTGCTCTCTGAGCAGAAAAACGAGGTAAGGACGATAAGCCTCTCAGTGTGCCTGCAGGGGGCAGTGGAGTATGCTATGCAATATTTACACCCCCACCGTAGACAATGGGTCTTTCTTTAGGAAGGTAGCATAGTCCTTACAGGACTGGGGGTGTAACAATATCCAGGGTGGAGAATTCAATGAGGTGCTGGATCCGTGGTTGGAAAGAAGTAACAAAAGTGTGTAGGCTATGAAAGGCTTATTTCTGAACATAGAGACAGATGACTGGAGGTTAGAGCACCCGTCTGAAAGGGATTATAGTTTTTATTCTAATTCCCATGACACTTATTCACAGATTGAGCTTTTTCTGATGGACGGTTTGGCTACCTCAAATTATGTGTGAGGCTCGATTGAAAGCATCCACATTTCTGATCACATGTATATTCAATTGATTATTTCGCTGCAATTCGCTAATCACAGGAGTTCGCTCTGGAAACTGTGAGAAACTTGAAGGTGTCTCACCCGCCAGTCCCCGGGAGTCGGTCTCTCTCTCACTCTCTCAGGCGGCCAGGGCACGGCCATCGCCTTTAGATCCAAACCCTGGGGGTGTGTCAGTGCGGGAGGATCACCTGGGTGAGGGGTGCTCGATGAGTGGGACAACTGATCGCAAGACGTGGTATCCCCTTCCCTGTAACACCTTCACCCCATCCTACCCGGTATGATATTTAGGAACTCTAACTCCACACCCCCTCCTTTCCCTACACGGACAGCCCGCTCTGGGAGAAAACAGACTCACACCTGAGCATTGTACCCGACATGTCCCACTAATATGGTCAGGCAAGGTCAGGCAATGAATGGTAACCATCCGACTTCCATTAAGCTTCACCACACAGATAAAGGCGGAGCACGAGGGGACACTCTGAGCGAGGCAACGCACACAAAGGAACAGTATTTTTTAAACAGCAGCTGAATGAGGGGATAAAGAAGAAAAACCAAGAAGGGTGCAACAGGAGGGAGATGCCCTTGACCTTTCCGGCAGAAAACTTACTTTCCAAAGTCCTTTAGATCGAAAGGCATAAGGCCAGGAAACAAGACTGAAGAATCCTGCTTTGTGTGTCGGAGATACCCGGGGCCCTCATGAATGGCTGATCAAGTCGGGGAGGAGCAGCACCCGCTGTGGTACCGTCTTTGGCTACAAGATTAAAGCAGCGCCAGTAAGATTAACACAGATGGTGAGAACGATGCAAGACCGGTCTGTGTTGAAATCAAGGTTGCAAGCAGCAACATTGTATAATGAGCGCAAGTAGAAAGATTTGTAACGCGTGTGATGAAAGACGCGAGAAGAGCCGACTTGCTGATGGATGTTTGAACTGAAGAAAGATGCAACACCTGTGACAGTGGTCCAGCACCATGAATGTGCTCAATCGAAGGTCTCTGGTATCCCGCCAAGAAATGGCATAAACAAAAGTAGACGATTGATAAGAACATTGTGTGACGTGAATCGAAGTGGTCCGGCAACGGTTTAAGCAATACCCATTGCACATTCAAAAGTCTTCAATTTTTGATATCAAGAGTAAAACGGAGAAAGTGAGATTACATGGTCTGCGCCGAACAAGGGAGACCAAATGCGAATATTGTGCTAAAGGGATCAGAGGCCAAATAAGGCGAGATCCATGGTCCTAGCCCGAA
The DNA here is from genome assembly GCF_040938575.1 of Ambystoma mexicanum. Classification (NCBI taxonomy): domain Eukaryota; kingdom Metazoa; phylum Chordata; class Amphibia; order Caudata; family Ambystomatidae; genus Ambystoma; species Ambystoma mexicanum. The sequence goes on along the minus strand of NC_090921.1, from coordinate 269,322,794 downwards.
CGAGGGGAACAAATTGTAAACATTGTAGTAAAAAGGGTTCCAAGCATGAAGGAGAGAGACCCATGATGAACACTGGAAGTGACAATTTATGCATGTGAAAATCCTGATAAGAAAGCAACATGGTTGCTTGTTTGTTACGACAGGCCCTGTGCAGTAAGAGACTGTTATTGGAAAAGAGGCTTTGGCAGAAGGCCCTGATACCTATGCTTTGAACTGTATGCTTGTGGCAGAGAAGCCAGAGTGTGTGCGAAGCTCGAATGTGCCGCCTTGCCCCGTGTTGAAAACGTGAAGGAAAGCCAACTGCTCCACTATCATGACATATCATTTCTTGAACACTTTCCTTTTTGCATACACTATTTTTCTACACCATTTTGTATTTAGAAGTAAGGATTGGCAATATGTTTATTAGTATAGGCCCTTTTATTTTGAAAGAGACTCGACTATGGCTGCGTTGTTATTTTATTTGATGGTCGTAGCTTGCTCCGATCCTTAGATTTAGGTTTAGATAGGCGTTAAACCAATCAATTGAAGTTCAATAAACACCCTTTAACTGTGATCACGTATGTCTTGTGTCGGTCTTCACAGGCAAATGGCATGTATCAGGATGCAATTGTGGACGCAGAGAAGGCATTCGATCAGCTAACGAGGTAAGCTGGAGTTTCTTGTTTGAGGTGCTGATCTGGATGGCCTTCGGGGAGACCTTTGTGAGTTGGATTAGGTTAATATACTGAAGTCCCACAGCGGATGTGTCAACTAATGGGGTACGCTCTGAACCCTTCATAGTTTGGAACAGGGGACGCGACAGAGCTGCCCTCTATCACCTTTGTTGTTTGCAATTGCGATCGAGCCCCTGGCCTCAAACATCAGGTGAGATTTTAGAATAACTGGAGTTAATTATGGTGCGGTCACACAAATATTCTGGTTGTATGCGGATGACTTACTCTTAACTGCTGAGCAACCTGGACAGCTCACTGCCAGCATTGATGGAACAGATTGCAGAGTTCAATGTTCGATCTGGATACAAGATTAATTGGTCCAAGTAGGAGGAGTTAGGTGTAGGCATTATGAGTCGGACACAGACAACTTCAAGTTTTCTCAACAAAACTTTATTTTAACTTAAATGGCAAGGTGGAGTAATGCCTAACTTGCCCAATGCTAAGGTGGAATTTCCCTGCCTAAAGAAAACCAAGGATAGTCTACGTCAGGAAGTCCAAAGTAAAATATCGGTTGGTGTCCAGAATCTATACTTGCACTGACAACTGACTGCATACAACGTGTAGGGATGTCAGCATCAAAAAGGAATCGTGTTCAAGGCACATTTCAGAGCTGCTTCCAGCTTGTTGGCTTAGAAACAGCTCTCCTTCCCCAAGTTCAAAGTAGTTAATCAACTACAGGGGTTCCCTTCCTCCAAGTTCAAAATAGTTCGAACACAGGGAGTTCCCTTCCCCTAGATTTCCAATCTTCTATCTTTCAAGCAAAAGAGTTCCACGCTTTCAAAAAAACACTTGACTTTAATATCACAACAAGGTCTTGGCACACCGCAAGCTTGGTCTTAGCTTTCAGAGGCTTCTCCATTCAGGGCCACTTGGTCTAGGCACAGCTGTCGGACCACACAGTCGACCCATTACAGGTCAGGCAACAGGTACCCTTTCCTTGACTGCTTTCCTTTAACACCAGGCCACTTCTCCTCAGCAGTGAGGTTTGCCTCAGGCATATGTGTCACACTCTCCTGACTCTGTACAGTGGCTTGTTTAACCACCTTGCGCTTGTTACACCGTCTTGTGTTTTCTTGGCTCTTGCCAATGCTCGTTTCCTTATGATGCACAGTTCTTTGTACTTTTTTGGTTGTGGTAAATGTTGGATTTATCATATCTTGCATACAACTCTGTGCTCTCTTAGCCTTGCTAGCACATGTGTCAGTTCATTATTTCACCACAGTCACAACTTTCTTCTTAGTATGATTCACAGCTACGTCACTAACACCCTCATTGTGGCTCTCACCACTATGGCTAACATGACCTCCATGATGCATATGCAACGACCTCTACCACCATCTAATCATATTAGACCAACCTACTTCCTGCCACCTATCAATCCCACTCCGCAGCAAACATTCTCAACCAGCAAAAACACCCATTACTTGTCAGAACCTTTATCGCCAGTTCAATGGATCCAACGCTTCGCAAGCAAGCCTAAGCCCAACCAACCTTGCTCCACTAATTGGAGAAATCACAGACTAGGCTCCAGACTTACCAACCCTTCAGCATACTCACCTGAAAATACCCAACTACTGCCAAGGCCATGCACTATCAACTTTAACTTCAAACTAATTCAGGAACCTGAACACTTACCACCCCACAAAAATCAAACCAATAATCGGTCTAAGGAATCCCACATAGTCAGAGGAGCACTCATCAACGTTAGATCTCTCGCAGCCCATGCCACAGAAATCGCCGACAACACCACAACCAACCAGTCGATTTCCTAGCCGTTAGAGACGTGGCTCCACAAAGCAGCCGGCCCTGCACTCCCTAGCTGTCCCGGAAAACTTCACCATAATCAGAAGAGACAGAGAAACCTCCAAAGGAGGAGGAATAGCATTCATATGCAAATCCAACCTTAACATTAGAGCAACTGAATCGACCCCTCTGCTCTCTGCTGAACTACATTCAGTCAAGCTACAACTATCTGCCTCTCGCACCATCTACATGCACCTGCTATACCGCCGCCCAGGTTCGCTAGGGACCTTTGAAGAAGACATAATGACCCTCCTTAATACCAACACCAAACCTGGTTCCCAAACTATTATACTTGGAGACTTTAACCTAGGGTTGAATGACCCCAGCTACACCAATGCCACCATCCTAGCTAATACCATCACAGAAGCAGGCCTTACACTTAGGAACAACAGACCCACACATACAGTCATAAGTATAATCAATCTTCTTACTTTAAATGTCTTTTCTTGAAGAATATATAGCAAAAGTATTTTTTCTTGTTTATTATCAGGATTAATTCCTTTTCTTCATCTAATATACTTTTTTCGTGACTTATCTAACACAACTCATGGAACCTCTTAAAGTCAGCTAGCAACTGATCCCTAAACTAAACCTAATTAGACTACAGTATCTGGAATATTAATAATAAATTCACTGAGTAACTGACCTCTAATTTTAACGTAATAAGACTTAAGTATCTGGAATTAAAATACAAAATGTATGTTTAAATATCTCCAAGCCGATGCTTTTACTATGAATATATAACTACGAGCTGCTCGTTCCAAAATGGCTGCCACAAGCGTTGGAAACGCGGTGACATCATTACGTCACGTTCGATAACGTTGTGCACGATGTGATGACATCACCGCGTAGTTTTTGTTACTATTAAAAGAGCGTATCCAGACAAAAATGCCATGCAACCAGCCGGCTAGCTTCTCCATTGCTTATCACGGCGAGAATGATTGATTCACTTCTATCCAGGGTGATTTGTATATACTAGGTAAGCTAACATTAACTTGTTTTCGAAGCCTTTAAGGAATTTACGTTTTTCTCCAAGCATTCAATTCCCCATCTCTAAATGGGGACTCTCTCTCTCTCTCTTCCCTGCAGTTGTCTTTGCTTTGGACCCTAGAAAAGCAAAAATTTGGCACATTTGAAATTATAAAGAAAAACTATTTGGACATAATCTAAGGCATGAATTACAACCAAAACAGGGTGAGTCAGTATAATGGACTTTTCTCTTGTATATCTATAATTTGTTTAGATACAAACATGATTCCTATACTTCAACCATCTTTTCAATTATAACAACTATACTTTTGTAACCCCTCTCCCACCTTTTCCCTATTTTGATCTGTCAGAAACCATTTCTTCTCCTGATGAACCATTGATATCATCAATGGGGAAACACTTGTCGAGAATACAACTAAGGAGAATGTAATAAAGTGGAATATATATTTTGAGAGCATTTAGTACTCTACTTAAGAAAAACAAACTGTTTATTTCAAGATTTGAGAGAGAACTAATTTGGAAACCACAAGGTGTGATGATAACACCACGATAGACAATTCTTTTTTTTCAAATAATTACAAAATTAAAGATTTTTGAGAGCATCATCCACATTGAATTGAGTTTTCCTTTTTATGAATATGGACTTAAATCAATATTGTTTACTGGTCAATCAATTGACTCACCAACGAATACTTTTTAAATTGAGTTGGCGCATTTGAGTAACCTTTTCTCATCTCTTTATATTTTTCCACACATACAAAAGGTCGCACTCTGGACTGGATCGCAGAAATCAATTGTATATCATGCATAACACATACTGAACCATGTGTGTGGACAGATCATCACTTGATCTCATTCACCATTCAAGACAGTCCTCAAACCAACTCTGCTAGACCCATGGCCCCACCTGCCTTAACAAGAAATAGAAAAAACATACCAGTCCCTAACCTCCTACCCATGATACAGTCTATCACCAACCCCATCTAACCCTACGGATCTGGTTGACCTATACAAAAATACAATCAACCATGCTATTGACTCCATTGCATCACTTAAACTCAGCAAAGAGAAACCTGCAGCTCACTTGAACTCGTGGTTTACTCCCAGCATAAAAACTTTGCGCAACGAAAAAAACAGGCTGAGGCCAGAAGGAAAAACAACCCGACTGTTCAGAACAAACACCTCCTCGCCTCCCTGGCCGACAGTACAAAAAGGAAATTATTCAAACTAAAAGAGACACATTTAATGTAAGAATAAAAAAAGCCAGCTTGAGCACTAGAGAAATCTTCTCCATCCTAAGGGAATTGGAATCCCAGATCACCCCCAGGGACTCGTGCATCAAAAACAAATCTTGGTGAACCGATATCCAAGATGCACTCTGCAATAAAATAATCACGCTCCAAGAGAAAATGAGTGCTAAAAAAGCCACATTACATAGGATTGCTTTAGAAACACAAGAAGCCATTTTGCAAGAAACCTCCACTAAACAAACCAAACCTAGTCACCAATTCAAATTCAGCTCCATCTCAACTAATGAGGTCGAAAAGATCATCACCTCCCTCAAACCCTATAAGTGTCTAGTGCACACTTGTCCAGCCCCCATCATTAAAGAAGCCGTCAAAGATCTAGCTTCATTCATCTCCACATTCATCAACTCCTCCTTCAAATCATGTTAAGTTCCCACCAACCTCAATGATGCCTGGGTACTACCCCTACTAAAAAAAACAACTTAGACGCCAGCATTCCCACCAATTATAGGCCCATCACAACCATACCTTTTCTTCTTAAAATACTTGATAAAGCTGCCTATCTCCAGATTCAAGCTTATCCTGAGATTAACAACTTACTGGGTACTCTCCAATGAGGCTTCAGACCCACACATGGGACAGAGACAGCCCTCGTTGACCTAAAGAACCAACTAGACGACCGGAAAGACAAAGGAGAAGCCTCCATTCGCCTCCTCTTGGACTTATCCGCTGCGTTCAACTTGGTTGACCATAAGGTCCTATGCAACCATCTCAAAACAGCAGTCCATTTCTCCAAGGAAGCCACCACATGGATAAGCTCCTTTCTGGATAACAGATTCATGAGAGTCATATCATCTTCCTCTGCTGCAGACCCAGTACCTATTACTTGCGGAATACCTCAAGGCTCCTGTGTGTCCCCTACCCTGTATAAAAGATTTACAAAGCCCCTCTTCGACATACTTGACAATCTGGGTGTCTCATACAGCAACTATGCCAACGACACCCAGATTCTCATCCCCATCCAAGGAGGCTACGACAAAGATGTAACCATGATTAACAAAATCTTCTTAATTATATAAACATGGACAGCCACTCATGGTTTATGCCTCAACGACGAAAAGACTGAGCTCTTAATCGTTGGGTCCCCTAACAGACTTACTAAACTCTCTCCCCAATAAAACACCGTCCTCATTGACGGAATTAAGATCAAAGTCTCTAAGGAAGTCAAGACCCTAGGTTTCTACCTGGACTCTGCTCTCAAGCTCATTAAACAAATCAACACTACAGCCTCTGTGACCAGCTACACTTCCAAAATGATAAATGTAAACCCTTCCTATCCACAGAAAGCTGTATCACAATTGCAAGGACCTTAATCCTCTCCAAGGTAGACTACTGCAATGCCCTTTATCTGAGCACCAGCAAACGCAATACCAATAAACTCCAGACAATCCAAAACAATGCCCTAAGAACTGCTCTAGGCATCCCCAAATCACAGCATATCTCCCACGTGAGACGGTCCACCAACTGGCTCTCCATAAACAACAGAATCAAGTTCAAATCACTTAACCTGGCCCACAAATGTCTTTCCAACAAGGCTCCACTATACCTCAGTGACAGATTCACCAAACACACCTCTGAACGTCCTATCAGAAAAGCACAATGTTTTAGCCTCTGAATACCTACTTTTAAACTTTAAAAAAAAAACAGGAGGCGTTAGCTTTCCAGTTCTGGCTGCGCAACTTTGGAACTCTATCCCTGATTCACTTATAGCCATATCTTTGTTCCACTCCTTGAAGTCTAACGTCAAGATGTGGCTACACTCCCGAGACCAATGATTCCATGTGCTTGCATCCCTGTACTTAATTCTAAGTAAGAAACTGTATTTAATGTAAATTATCTTGTGTAAATATGTATATCCTTGCCACACATTTTTTTTATCTGCTTGTATCTGTATATTATGTCTTTGTTTTACGTTACTATGCAACCTGTAATCCACCCAGATGCCCACGGGCCCGGCGCGCTATATAAATAAACAAACAATTACAATCTTTCCTTCACTTCTCTCAATATGCCAGAGTGTGCCCAACTTGCTTTCATTACGTATGACATTCAAAACGCCTTGCTTTGCTTTGACTTGCTTTCATTGCGATCGATATTCAAAATGTCTTGCTTTGCTTTAACTTGCTTTCATTGCGTTCGATAGGATTAAAGCAAAGCAAGGCTTTTTGAATATCCCTCTCATGTTTCTCACCCTTTCCCGATTGCACTCACTGGTCGGTCTTATGGCTCCTCGCAAAGGTCTTCCGCCAGCACGGTTCCCGTTTCTCTGTGCGACTGCTCATGTCTTCTCCTGGCGGTCTTTTGCGGCTTGCGCACACACACAGCAGAGCATCCTCTGCAAAGCAAGATACTCACAATCGCTTCTCCCCCATGTCCCGCCGGCCTCCTTCACATGGCTTGCCACCGGCCTCCAGCTCTATATTCCTTCGCTTCCTGCTGCATACACGCTGCACTGCTTCACGGGTCCTCAGAACTCCTGCCACATCGGAGAGGTCCGCTTGCACACAGCTGACTCTGCCCCCACAGCTGACGGTGCTCCCACAGTGGACTGCATTTGGTTTTATCTTGCATCTTTTCAAGCCCCCGCCTCCATTTCTTTTACAAAAAAGACTAAACCGATCATCAGCAAAGGGGAGTCCTGCCTTGCTCCTGTAGTAGTCGTCCTCGCCCCAGTACTTGGCTGGGCTTCATAGATGTTCCTTCATTCAACATAAGGATGTGTTGGTCTAGTCATCCTCTTCTTTGTCCCAGTACCATACTGGTACAATTTGAAGCATATTTTAGGGGACTCACAGAAAAAAGGCTGACAAAAACCCATAAAGGCTTGTGGGATGGTGTGTTTGTAAAGAAAGGGAAATGGGAGATACCACGTCTCACCCAAAGACGCCCTCTCCCCAAGTTCCCTCCACCCAGGTGATCCTCCCTCGCATATCGACCCCCAACATCAGGATCCAAAAGCAATGGCCTTTCCCTGGACACCTGAGAAGAGGATACAGGGGGAAAAGAAGTGAGGATGCCCTCAGGTTCCTCACAGTTAACTGTTTCAGCACACTGCCGGAAGTAAGTGATACTGGATTTAGATGGTGCACGGAAAGGATTAACTATTTGGACATCTGGCTGACCAGTAGATTGGACAAGATTATGGTGAAAAATATGGTGAGACTGCTATCGGGTCTGAAGTCAGATTTGGAAAGATGGAGGCTGTTGAGACTGTCCCTGTGGGGGAAGTTAACGTGCTGAAAATGAATTTTGCACCTAACATTACTTATATACTCAGTATGTTGCCTTTGTCTGCAGATAGGAAGATGTGGCCAGAAATTGATGTTCTATTACAAGGTATGGGACGACACGCCACCTTGGATGAAGCTGTGGAAACTTCAACTATCGGTTGTTTGGGAAGGCTTGGGCGTTTCTAACTTCCAAGTCTCCTATTTAGCTTTCACTGTCAAGCAGCTGGCGCCATTATTGGATCGAGAGCCGGATGAGTGGGTTAGGACAGAGGCCAGTTTATGCGGGTCATTGGCACCTCAGGCTATTCTTTCAACGAAATCTACGCAGCCCTTTTGCGCCACATCACTAACGGAATTCTTGAGGGCATCTTGGGAGAAGCTTATAATCCTTCTGCAGGGCAAGCCATTCAGACGTCTTGACTCTTCAATTTGGTACAACCCGGAGATCAAAGATGGGAGGAAAATGTTGTTTTGGCCAAATTGGTTCCTGGATTGGTGACCTTAGCTCGGGAGGATAGCTTGGGGGCAACGCATTCGCCTTGGAAGCAAGACAACGTGGAGCAACACAGGTTTGATCCAGGCGTCTGTGCTGAGAAACCTTTGGGTATTAAGCACATAAATAACCAATTATAATTAGAGCAGATGGGAAATGGTTTACTTTAAACCAGCAAAACAAAAGAGGTGATGGCTGGAAGATTTGAAAATAATCTGAACCTCTGGCATTGCTTCGGGCAACTCTCCAGACCATCGCTCTTCACCTTCCAAGCCATTGCAAAAGGGGGAAGATCATATGCAAATCAAGGTTGGCCAATACAAAACATTTTTTTTTACAAAGTAGAAATTCAACACCTTCATTCTCCAACCGGATACAGAGAAACACAAGAGTATCTATTGATATAGTGTCTGGATGAAAAAGCAAACAAGGTAAAACGGCCTACGCTAAAGAGGTCCGAACACCATTAGTCCACTATTTCCTGTGAGAGGTCAGCAATGGGAGTAGGATGCAAGGTAGCCATGTTTTCAAACAGACATTTAAAAAAAATGGGTTGGGAAAATACCTTTTCGAGCCCTATTTTAAAGAGGTATTTCCCTCCCTATAAAGAAAAACTAAGGATCTGCCTGTGTCAATGATGTCAGTAACTGATAAGCCACCCTTATCCTATCCTGGCCCTCACACTACAAACAAAACAAAGGGTGCAAGGAAATGTCTTTGACTTGATGTTGGCAAACGTTTTCAAAAATCAAAAGTATAAGAATGACTCCAATGAAAATGTTCTGAGAGGTAAAGACCCTTGGATCCACAGGGTGGTTGCCTTCCTTTAGATTCATTAAATAGGATGGCAAAAATGTCTCCTCAACCAACAGTTCCTTTGTGCATTCTCTGGACTCTACATTCTTGTTCAAGCAATAGGTTATGTAACAGTCTTTCTGTAGAAATTCTTGTAACTTAACTGCCTGGTGTACTAGTCTGCCAGGTCTTCTTTTTCAGATCACGTGGTATTCTCCCTTGGCAGGAATCCTTGTACAATTTCAGCTGCCTAGTGTACTCACCTGCCATGACGTCTTATACATTTCACAGTTCTTTGATTTGCTATTATACCACAATAGCCTATACCGTGAGGTGCTTGGTATATCCATCTATGGTAACACTTGCTCAAACTGCTCCCCCACACTGGCATCTCATGCATCTATATTGGATTGGAGTTTGCCTTTGTACTTTGCCTTGTCTGCATTCTTCTTACTTTGTCTTCTCTGCATTCAAACATTCTTCTTATTGGACATTACATTTGTACTTTGCCTTGAGTGCATTCAAAGAAACTTCGAGTATTTTCTGCCTCAGCAATTTCGTACCATTCAAACACCTGTTCGGAACACCCGGGGTACCCAGCTCCTTTGGGCAGACTCACCAGCCTCTTTCAGCGTCTCCGATCTTACTCACGCCTCTGCGGTATGGCTTCTTCACCCGCTTTCCACTTTGGAATGTGCGTATGGTCGTTCAGACGGCTCTGCATTCGCATGTCAGCTTTCATTTTCGGGCAAGACTGGAGAACGTTTCTTCTTCGAGCCCGGTATCCATGTGCCCCTACGTGTCTCCCAGCGTCTCAACAAGCCTTCTCGTTTGCAGCTTCATCCTATTGTCCAGCCTCCCATCCCCGTTCAAGCAAGCCTGTTGGTGTGCTTTGTGTTTGTGAGCCTCAGCATGGAGTTTCACGTCATCTCCTACACTGCTCGATCCAATAGTGCGGTTTCCATCTTTAAATGTCCCACGTACTGCAGGCTTGGAAAAACATCTAGCCTGAGTTCCTGTCACTTTGCATAAACTCCCTCATCCTCTTCCCCGTCTCGGTACCTCAGTGGTTATGGGAGTTAAGAGTCCATGTATGTCCGTAGACTTAACTCCTACTTGGTTTTTCTCAGGGATTTCACATAAAGGCAGATCAGAAACAAAAAAGGTGTTATATGTGGGTTGGGAGTTTTTGGCTTAAAGCTGTGGCCCTGACAAGAATGACAAATAGCCATAAAGAACTCCAGTATTAGAGGGTCTTCCTCATTGGAAAGGGGGGGTGGGGGGGGGGGGGGGGACTACTGCGTCTTCTACAATGAAGTCAAAACATCTCCCCGGTAGTTGTCTCCTGTTAGCGAGAATTCTCAAAAATGTGCCAATTCTCATCTTGGAGACCCCAAGCAACTTTACTGGATTTTGAGGCCTGGAGAGAGCCTGAGCCTTTTGCCCCACTCATGTATTTTGATATGTGTTTTACCCTTGTGTTTTCTTTAGTTATGGAGTCTAACCAACTCCATAGGCATCTTTTACAATTGTGTCACAAACCACCTTCAGTGCAGTGACACAGGGAAGTCTTTCAGATTTCCCAAGGTTTAAATACCTTCTCTGCCATCAACTACTGTTTCCCAGAATGAACAGTGGAGTGAAATTGACTTCACTTAGCCATGTACATTTCTAGACCCAGCACACCCTATATTACAATAGATTGCTGGAGGGGTTACTTAGTATCCCCTATGTCTAGTTACTCATGTAACAGTCAAATGTTACCCTTTCCTCTCAGAAAGGCTGGTGGCAGTGGTTTTACAACGAACTACCATGATTTTTCCTGACCGCAAACTATTTATAGCTCCGGTAAAGTTAAATCGTGGGAGCCATGTATTTCAAGATGGCGCCCAGCCATCGTTGCTAAAAACAGGTCCTGGCCTTTTTTCGCCATTTCTTTGTGGAAAGGTCCTTCTAGAGTTTTTCTCTGCGCGCCAAACCAGGTTTGGTCGCTTTCTTCATTCGCCTTTGATGGGCTTCAGGAGTGAAACCCACCTCTGGCTCCAGAGTGTCTGGGGTAGGCAGGAAGTGAGGGAGGTGCCCGAAGCTCCCTGTGCTTAGTCTCCTAGGAGACCCAAATGCACTCTGCTGATTTGCTGGCTGACTGACTGTCCGGCAAGGAAAGCCACCCTGCTGGGTGAGTGGCAGCTAGGCTGGAATGAATGGGAGAGAACTGAATAAAAGGCGAGTCTCTTGGCTTGGAATGCAGAGTCGACCACTGGAACGAAGGAACCGAAGAAGAGCTTGAAGAGGACGGCTGCTGAAACTCCTGGACCGTTGGTTTGACTGGTGAAGCCCTGCTTCAGGTCTGAATCGCGAAGTTTGCATCGACAGAGAAGCCCTGCTAAGGACAGTTGGTAGGACTAATCAACTCCCAAGTAAGCCACCTGGACACCTATCTCTGAGTAGGTTGCATTTACTCAAGAGTGCTGCAGGAAACCGTAGAGCCAGGAGGAGGGACACCAGATTGTGTGTGTTACTTGTAAGCTGGCCAAAAGCGTTTGGAAGATCCTCTGGACTCCGACGTCGGGCCGACCGAGCCTGACCCTCCTCAGCTGAGCGCAGGACCTCAGAAGCCAGGACAGTCCACCTTGACAGCCAGGACCAGCGTTGTTACCAGTGAAATAGCCACTGAAATTGAAGTTTGCCAGTTACGAGCTTTCACCAATCCCAGTGCAGGAGTCCCCCTGCTTCCTCCCCCTTGTCCCCACGACCAAGGCCCATGAACAGTGAGATCTGCAGGTCATCAGATGCATCTTTTTTCTTCATTGTAAGGTACTGTAAAACAAGACAGAAAACTTACCTCTCACTGTGAAAGTGCTTGAAACCTTTGCAACTCACAGGCCTAATCAGCTTGTGACCCAACATATGATTCTTCTTTTTACAAACTATTTCTAAGACCTTGTGCAGAGACCTTTCCGTTTAACTACAACAACTGTTTTATCCTATCCAAGACTTTATCCCATTGACTTTAGCCTATTGAATTGAATTGACTCTTCTGGTGAACTCAAAGTATTTGCACTAACTAAGAATAATTGTAATCTTGTATGTTCTAATAACCTTTGCCTTTTACTCATCTTGAAAAGTATTCTAAAACAGTATTGAAGTACATTTGTGTGTTACTATAGGATTGCCTCCTTCTAATGAGTGTTTTATAGAACTGATAAATTATTAATTGTTATAGAAGAAACCTTGAGTGCAAGGGTCCATTTGAATACCTGTAACTGTGAATCTTTGTGTAATTCCACTACTGCTCACATTTCCCCTCTTGAGATAAGCCTGGCAACTCAACACGCTACCAAAACTGTGTAGTACAGACTTATACCAAAGGTTGGTTTGCTTACACCTGTAGTCATAGTTGTGTGTAGTGTTCCCAAAGGGTACTGCATACAAACTTTGCCTAACATCTACACCTATGTGATCCTCCCTCATTACCACCCCCAGGGTCAGGATCAGTTAGTGACTGCTGTCCTCTGGCCACATGGGAGGAGGTCACTGTGGGGGAATCAGTAAAGACTCCACTGAATTAATCACATTACTCTATCCTAATCCACACAGTTCTGGGGGTGTCTGCACCCAAGAAAGAATTCTCCAATGCATTCAGTTTCAGGGATTTAAATGTGTCCCAACAGATGTCTTTATTTGGAAGAGGACACAGAGGTTGTGCCATCCTCTGGTAATCTGTAGCTATGAGACTCTCATACTGTGGTAAGACTGTAGCTACCCCCTCTCTCCTTACCCTAGGCCTCCTTGATCTTCTACAGGGGCAGCAGTCAACCCACTTTGTTCCATCTACTTGGGTAGGATTTTCTTCCCTGATACGGGTTCGTTTTCAGGCTGCAGAAACAAACCTCCCCAGCCAAGGGTCACTCTTTTCGGCTTAAGGCCACAACAGACTGTTCTCAAGTTTCCAAAATTGCAAGCTACGCTAAAGTACAGTTGCTGCAGAGACCTTGGGGGTGGAGCACATCAGTGTTCACCTGTGAAGGAGCGTGTGAAGTTCGGTTGGCAAACCTGGGACTGCTTTGATATAAACAGAAGGCTGCAAGGACTACAGGAAGATCTTCCTTCATCTCTGCAGCCCTGTCCAGGAGAGCAAAATGTAGGGGAGGTCCCTTATAAGCAGACTTAAGGGGTGAAGCGCCCACAAAGTGCTACACTAAGCACACTTGACACAGGAGTGCAGGAGGCCAGGGGTAAAAGCTTCATTATAGCATATAAACATATGCACTCAGAAGGAAAGCTATGATGTAACAGGGAGAGGTCAAGTGTCATGGCAACTGCCCAATGGCGAGAAGTACACCGGACACCCCTGCCCCTTTGCAGTCCGCTTGGGTCATAGTTAATTGCTTACCACCTTGCAGAAGGAAAAAATCCTCACAAAAATAACCAAATTCTTTGCCAAGGCAATACCGTGCCCACAGGTGGTGTGTAGTATAAATACATCTGTGCAACCAGAGTTGTAAGTAGGTTCGGTTTGCTTTGCCACAGAAGATCAGGGGTTTGCCCGATGTAAGCAACATGGCCCTTGCCCCCTCATCTGAAATAGAGAGATTTAGTTATCTCGGATTTAACTCAATGTAAGAGAAGGGAGGACAATACTAACACCACAACTGCGGTTAGGCTTGATTACAACAGTATAAGCCCGCCTTTGTCCAAGGGGAAAACTGATGTAGCACGGAAGAGAACGCAGCCTATGCACATTATGGACTCATTGGTGAAATCACCAGATATATTCAGACCCACTCCTTCCGTTCAGGAGTTGGATGATGGACTATTCTATTAATGATGAAGAAAATAATCATAGAAATACCAACTATCAGACTCTGGAAATACCAGGTGGGTCTACGATTTCAGCTTTGAACTTTGTGATGAACTCACTGGTGCGAGTTTATGAGAACATTAACTTTAACTTAAGGCAGGCAAAGGACCAACTACAAATAATTAATTAAAATATATGCTTCCTGGAGAAATGCATTATGGCTCAGGCCTATTCAGGGAGTGATGAAGCTCGCTCTTGGACAACTGACGATCACGCTTTGAGCACGGGAGGTCAATCCAATTTGGAAAACATTAAAACTACATTGTAAAATTCTTCGGATCAAGCCATTGCACAGGAAGTGTAATCCTGTCTAGAAATAAATCTGTCACGCTACCGACAGACAAGAGGGCGGTCATGTGGACTTGGAGCTTCAGATGTTAGACGCAGATGCCATCATTAATATCGCTGTTAAAAGAAAGGAGGACACTGTGGAGCCGGCTCTTCCATCTTATCTGAACCCCTCCAATGGTGGAAAAAAAGGAACACAAACCTAAGGCTATGAAGAGTGTGCCATCTAAAAAAAATAGATTATCTTGAAAATGCCTGAGAAAACTCGGGAATAAACTCTTGTCTCCTCAGTATAGCAGTGTTTGTTTGGAAGCCTCCATACCAAAGCAGGGTTATAAAACTGGCTTAAACGGCATTAAATGTTGACACCTGGAATGAGGGACCCCTCCATCATGCCATGTCCACTCTCCTGTGAGCCAGCACCAGAAGGAGCCCAGCTAGGCTCTGTGCATGCTTAGGTAGGGTTCTAGTACATCCCAGTAAAACCACCAGTGGTTCCAGCCCAACCTGTTCCCCAAGAATGAGAGAGATGTTAGTGAGAACCCCCTGCCAAAACTTAGCAATCAGCGGGCACCCCAAGCCAGATGTAGGAAATCAGCCGAACCTCCTTTACATCGCGCACATTCATCAGGTGTTTTGGGGTAGTATCTGTGTAGCGTAGCTAGGGTGTTACCAGTTTGATGCACATAATTGAAATGTATCCGCTCGAGTATCAAAACTGCCCTTTTTTAATTCCGCTGACTGAGCTGAATGGCTCCTTCCTTTGCCTCCCTGTCTTTGACCTCGGTATTATTCTTTGGTTTCCTTCTCGTCTCTTCCGTACGCTCTGAGGTCCATGGGCATGTAGCGCCTAATAAGAATTTAAATAATAATAAGTCTGGTATTCAGAGAGACCACCTTTGTTTGGAACAGTATGTTTATCCAGTCCTCAGCTCAAAAGCTCCTCCCCCAAACAGGTCACCCATCGTTGTCTGAGAGCATCCCCATCCCATGGATTATCGGACATTAAGCTACTATACAATTGGAGACTAGGCGACTCCAGCGCTGGGCCCCAATGACCTTGTGTAGCAGTGAACATGTGGGCCTTTGGTCGGGGAAAATGGGAAACCTTGCTTTGAACTTGTTCCTAATCTGAAAATACATGGAAATATCGAGGGGAGTGGAACTTTTTGTTCTTTTGTTCTAGGGACAAAAATGTCCCCTCAGGATAATTGTCCCCGAGTGTGCCCATATCGATCTTAGCAGTCAGGTGGAGATACGCTCGATCCCTCCTGATTCCCATCGTGGCCACATGTCTGGCCGGAATCAGATGTGAATACAAAGTGCCCACGTTCAGCTTGTCAGCAAATCTTATACCAGATAGCACATACATTAAGAACAATGTTTCTGAGTCCCGGCTCAGGTTTGCTGTTTCATAATATCACTGTCCTCGGTAATTCTGGGGCAGTGAGAGCCCTTTCAACCTGCACATGTGGCCAGAAGAATTGTGTGACATACCAAAAGGACATAGTGGGCCAGAGCTGCCCAGTAATATCGCTCAAAGTCTGGCAACACCCTAGCACATGGTTGAGTAAGCGTAGACCAAGTCACCCTGGGCTGCTTCCCAGCCCACAGAAATTCTGTGATGATGCCCGCAATTGCGTGAAAAAGATTACTGGTGGACATGGTCAGACTGGGAAAAGAAATAGGCCCGGACACCCAAAAAAAGTGGCCCACCCCTCGCCTCACAAACCCTGACCTCTGATGACATCACCGAACGTGATGTCATTTGACCCCATCCAAAAGTGACATCCCGGGAAGCGATGAAACATGACCTTTCACCCTTTGACAAAACAGGAAGTGGCATCAAATAGGATTGTTCCCAAGTACACTACGAAAAGAACAAGTTACTTTCTTACCTGGTAACTTTCTTTCAGTGGGATGCTCCTCTGACGTATTCCACATCTTTCACATCGATTACCACAGCTGTGCTGCTTCGGAAAACTTTTTCGGCGTAGGCATCGTGCGTCAATGACGCCGATACGCTCCCTCAAGGACCTCCTCCGACGGTCGACGTCACCGGATGTTATATGTAGGACGCACGACGCCCGTAGCCTCAGTTGTAGTTTTTCCCCCAGAAAGTGTGGCACCAATCTCCTACCAGTATTACTACAGAAAGCCTTGCGGAAACAGAAGCTGCAATCGTATAAGAAATTCTGTAGAGGGGCAGTTAGGGAGGGTACGATGTGGAATACGTTGGAGAAACATCCCATCGAAAGAACGTTACCAGGTAAGAAAGTAACTTGTTCTTCGAGGGGATTGTGTCCTCAGACGTATTCCACATCTTTGACAGACTCCCAAAGCAGTACCAATGTAAGGAGGTGGGAAAAGAATTTAGACATTTTTTAGAATGCCCAATCAAATTGCAGAATAGAGGACTGCCTTACCAAAGGCCTAATCTTGCCCATGGATAGAGTCTAGGAAATAATGTTTCACAAAAGTATGGACAGAGGCCCATGTGGCTACTTCCCAAATATTGCGAATCGGAACGCCCCTCTGTAGTGCAGTGGAGGCAGCCATACCCCTAGTAGAAGGAGCCCGTAAGCCTACCGGAGGGTTCTTTCCCGCCAACCGATTACACTCCGAGATCGTCAAAATGACCCATCTAGACAAGGTCTGCTTGGAAACAGCCTGACCTAAATGCCTTCCAGCGTAACCAATAAAGAGCTGATGTCCAGGGACATCCGTAAGAGATAGAAACTCAAAGCTCTCTAGGGCCCAATTTAAGGAGCCTCTCCTCTTCCTTACCAGGATGTGGAGGAGGATAGAATACCAGAAGAATTACCTTCTTGCTCAGATGTAATTCCAACACAATCTTTGGAAGAAAGGAAGGCCGTACCCGAAGGACAACCCTGTCATTATGGAACACAGGGAAGGGTGGTTTGGCGGAAAGTGCCTGCAACTCACACACTCTGTGTGCGGAAGTAACCGCCACTAAAAATACAGTTTTAAAGGACAACAGTCTCAACGGACAAGAATGTAAGGGCTCAAACGGAGCTCCCATTAGGAACTTTAAAACCAAATTCAAATCCCATCCCGGCACCGGCAAAGGTGACGGTGGAAACACATGTTATCCCCTTTAGAAACTGAGATTTCAAAGGGATTTTAAAATAAGAACATTCCTCAGACGAGCGCTTAAATATGGAAAGGGCCATCAGGTAACCCTTAATGGTACCCACATGCAGGCCCTTGTGGGCTAAAGAAAGCAAAAAAGACAAAACCAAAGGAATGGAACATTGGAAAGGACCACATTCTGTACCCTGCACCAGTCGCAGAACTTCCTCCAACGGCAACGGTACAGGGATTTCGTTGCAGGCTTTCTGGCCGAAAGCAACACCTCCATCACGTCTTCAGGGAGGTCCCAATCCTTATACCTCAACCTTTCAGATACCAAGCATGAAGGCTGAGACTTGACCTCTGGATGGAGAACTCGACCCCCTCCAGTGAGAGCAGATCATCTCGGTAGGGAAGACGATGTGGAGGGCAGGTGGACATGTCTAGAAGGTCCGGGTAGCACGCTCTCTTGGCCCATGCCGGAGCAATGAGGATCATCCGGGAACCGAACCTCCGCAACCTCCACAGCACCTGCGGAATGACGCGGACTGGAGGGAACGCGTACAGCAGTGGGAACGCGTCCCCTAAGGCTCCTCTTGGAGGAAATTCCCGCAAGCAGAATCTCTCGCACTTCCGGTTGACACTGGTGGCGAAGAGATCCACTTGTGGGGTCCCCCAAAGGGCGAAGATCTCCAAACGAACTTCCTGAGTCATCTCCCACTTGTGAGAGACTGCTCTGTCTGCTCGGAGCGTCCGCCACCGCATTTCCCTCTCCGGCCAGATAAACTGCCGAGATCGAAAATTTCCTGCTGGATGGCCCAGAACCAGAGCTGCATCGCCTCCCTGTACAGTGGGAGTGACCCTGCCCCCCACGCCTTTTTGTTGAGGTAGTGCATGGCCACTGTATTATCCGTCATAATCAGGACATTCTTCCCCCGCACAGACGGCAGAAAAGCCTTCAGGGCTAGCCTGACAGCCCGCAGCTCTAACAGATTGATGTGGAGTCTGGACTCCGGCGGAGACCAACGACCGCTGGCTGTCAGCTCGTTGGCATGAGCTTCCCAACCCATGAGGGATGCGTCCGTCACGATCGTCACCACCGGCCACGGCTGCCAAAACGGAGCCCCTTTGAACAGATTTCCTTCGACGACCCACCACAGAAGGTCCTGGGAGACCGAGGGCAGAATCTGAATGGGATCCGACATCCTGTTGGGGAACTGTGACCACTGCATCTTGAGTGCCCACTGCAGGGATCTCACCCGCAGCCTGGCCTCTGGCACCAGTAAAATGCAGGATGCCATGAGGCCAAGCAATCTCAAGAACTCCAACGCTGGGAGACTCTGGGCACGTTGAAATGTGTCCACCATCTGCAGAATATGATGAGCCCTCACCTGGGGAGGTGAACACTGCCCCAGGGATGTGTCTAGCACTGCTCGAATGTACTGGAGCCGCTGGGTAGGTGTCACATGAGCCTTCTTTAAGTTGAGGGAGAAGCCCAGCTTGTGAAGGGAGTGGCAGGCGACGTACAGATGATCCAGGACTTGCTCGGGAGAGCACGCCCTGATCAACCAATCGTCCAGGTAGGGGTAGACGTGAATCCCTCCCTTTCCTGAGATGCGCTGCCACCACCACCATCAGCTTGGTGAAGACCCTCAGGCGGAGGTCAATCCGAACAGCAGGACCCGAAACTGAAAATGTGAGTCGCCAACCACGAACCTCAGGTACTTCCTGTGCTTGGGCTGAATCGGCACATGAAAGTAAGCATTCTTGAAGTCGAAAGACATCAACCAATCCTGAAGTTGAAGGGCCTGGAGGACTTGAGAAAGAGTAATCATCTTGAACTTGTCCTTCCTGAGGAGCTTGTTCAAACCACGCAAGTCCATGATGGGTCTCAATCCTCCGTCTTTCTTTGGGATCAAAAAGATATGGGGAATACCATCCCTTGTTCCTCTCCGCTTCAGGTACCAGTTCTATGGCACTTTTCTCTAGCAGGGATAGGATTTCCTGCGCAAGGAGCGAATACGGATTCTTCAAAGAGAGCTTCCCGTTGGATTGTCGTGAGGCCTCTGCCGGAAAGGAAGACAGTAGCCTTGGGCTATGATCTCCAGAACCCACACATCTGAAGTAATGGCACGCCATTCTACAAGATGCTGCGCCAGCCTCCCCCCCCCCAACCGGCGAACCATGGGACATGGCCTCATGACTGAGCGGAAGCGGCTGCGGCAGTGCCTGAGGGTACCTCTGGTACCTCTGGTACTCCTACGGTTGCCCCTTTGACTGACAGCTCCCCTCGATCTACCAAAGGAAGAGTAGTATCAAAAGGAATTTCTCCTCCATTGCTGTCCCCTAGGCCGAAAAGTCGGAGGTTGACGCAATGTAGCGCTCAAGGACTTTGCTGCAGCTTTGGAGGTCTGCAACCTCTCAAGGCTCTCGTCAGCCTTGCTGCCAAAAAGATGGACACCATCAAAGGGCATGTTGAGAAGCCGGGACTGTACATCAGGAGAAAACCCCGACTTCCGTAACCACGCAAACCTGCGCATCACGGTGCTTGCTGCCATGGACCGGCTGACACAGTCTGCCACGTCCAGACCCGACTGAACGGATTCACACATGGCATCCTTGCCATCCTGAATGAGGGCAAGAAAACCATCCCGTTCCTCCCCTTCGGGAATATGTTCAATGCCAACGACACACAATTCCATAGAGTGTGAGTGAAACTTACAAGGTCACAAACGGAGTTGGCTGCCTTTAAAGCCATATCCCCAAAGAAAATACTGTCTTCGCCCAACCATCAAAGCGTTTGTTGTCCCTATCAGGCGGGATTGTAGGGTACGCAGCCTGCTTTGCTGGGGCCATAGCTGCCTGCACCACCAAACTCTCCGGAGTGGGGTGCGTAGACAAGTAGCAGGGGTCACCACTGGCCAGGAGGTATTTTTTCAGCAACGACTTACTCACTGCCGGGAGACTCTCCGGAGCAGTCCAAGCCGCCGCCACCCTTCTCTGTAAGGCCATATAATATGGCAACACCGGGTCAGTGGGTGGACATTGGTCCAAGATATCTGTCAGGTCATCCTGCAGAAAATCCACAGGTGGAGCAGACCACCCCAGATACTCTGTCACCCTCAACATGAGGCGCCTGTACGAGGAGTCAGCAGGTGTACCAGGCTCAGGCCTGCCAAACACAACCTCTGGGGAGGTATCAAGACCACTTGCGTCATGTAAAGATTGATGAAGGTCATCCAATGGGCTACGACCCGACAACAAGTCATCAGGCATCTCAGGAGGCACAACCCTCTCCTCAGACCCTTCCTCCACCTCTGAAATGTACTCCAACGGTTGGAACAAGTCCACCCTGGGAGGAGGAACAGAGTAGGGGTCAAACATAGGCCGCACAGACTTGCTGAGCGCCTTCCTTGGAGCTTCCACAGCTCTCCAGGGCACCTCCGGCTAATTTTCCTCAAAAGGCATCGAGGCACCGATGGGAGTGGCGTCGACATCGATCGAGGCGCAGGCGACTCGACATCGGCTTCGAGCCCGGAGCCCCGAGCGCGTCCTTAGACGGTCTCGGCGCCGATGGCATCGATGACTTTCTCTGAGCCAGAGCCTCGACCGACATGGCGCCGATGCCTTCTTGGAAGGCCTCACAGGCTCCACCGGTCTCAACGGCATCGAGGACCAGGACCTGGAGCGGGCAAGGTGGCGATCATCTTTGTCCGATCGGGACCTCGACGGTTCCCTATGATCGCGCTGACCGCCCGAGCCCAAAGGCGTGCGAGCGGTGGCTCTAGAGCGTTCCTTTCCGGCTTCTCTCGAAGGCGCAGACGGAACGGTGCCCTGCGATTCAAAAATCGCCATCATTTGCCGGCAGAATTTATCCCATTCGGCCGGCGAAGAGTGTTTCGTGGGACAAGCCACCCACAGTCTGGCAGAGTCCTCCGACGAGGACGGGGAAGGCGACCGGTGACGGGGCTTCCATGAATGCCTCGAAGAGGCAGAGGAATGGCGAGACCCACTCCTAGAATGAGACCCCCTGGACTTACGCCAATGCAGAGTCGCCCCTCGAATCGTCGGTCAAAAGCCCAGCGGATCTTGGCTTACAGGGTTTGGAAACCCTACCTACCGACAGCTTCTTCTGCTCCCGCAAGGCCCTCGACGTCAAAGACTGGCATTCGTCACAGTCATCTGTGGCGTGGCTCTCACCGAGGCACCAGAGGCAGACGTTGTGTGGGTCCGTAAGAGACATCTTGGAACCGCAGTCCCAACACTTCTTGAAGCCCAAATTCGGGGTAGCAGAAGACGAAGACATGTTACTCGAACAACAATCGAAGAACCGATTCAACAAGAGAACCGAGGCGCGCCGAGATTTCGAAGCGAACACGTTGGCGGAAAAAACGGAACTGAAGCTACGGGCCTTGTGCGTCCTACATATAACATCCGGTGATGTCGACCGTCGGAGGAGGTCCTAGAGGGAGCGTATCGACGTCATCGACTGTTAGGCAGAAACCTGTGCAGTTCCCTTAGGGACCACTGCAAAAGGCTTAAGACTACAGGTGTTGGCAGTAAACCCAACTAGTAGCAGTCTGTACCACCCAGATTTACCTGGTAGTTGTGGCTGAGCAGCCAGACTCCTCTCAGGAAGAGTTAGACAACATATAGAGTATACAAGATAGGTACCAAAATACAGTAGCACAAGCAAACACTGACCAGAGCTTTGGTATCAAGTATATAATTATTTATTTAAAGACACACTTAGAAACACTCTAGCACTATTATTATAAGCAAGTTCAAAAACACAGTCACTGTTAATATATGTACATCCCTTATTCCTTATTAGACAAGTCTTAGTTAACACCACTTATTTCCAGACAGAGGTGAGCGCTTAACTAAAGATGGCACTCAAATAAGTTAAGAAAAAGGGAGGGAAAAGGCAGAAATTAGGAACAGCACACAACACAATACTTTAGAAGCACTCAGCAAGGCAGGAAAGTCAAAGTCTACTTGTGAGCAAAACGTTCAGAGGCCAGGCTCCCTCTTGGATAGAGTAGAACACCAATGCGCCCAAGATCACACAGTTTAAACGGCTTGGAAAGTCTTGCAGAGAGTTTAAAAAGGAATCAGTTCAGCTCAGAAAAGTTCAGTTAGCCAGCCTAGGGCCAACCCAAGTGGTAAAATGAGGATTTACGAGACACCCCACACAGACCGTTGCGAGGGAGGCCAGGCGGACACAGTACCTTGAAAGTGGAGAGAATCCTCCAGCGGGGGCAGTTGTTCCTGGCAGTGGATCCAAGTCGTTGCGTCGTCCAGAGGAAGAGAAGATCTCGACGTGGAGGAAAGCTGAAGGTCGTTGCACTGCCAGGGAGGAAACCAGCCGCAGAGTTCTCCGGTTAAAAGGTACTACCCTTTTATTCGCGGTAGTGGTAAAACATGGTATCCCGGTTGCCGGGGTGCTTGGCACAGGCAAGGCGGCCACGAGATGATCCGGGAAGGCGAAAAGGCAGGCAAACTGGTTATCCCCACCAGTCAAAGGAAGAAGACTCTTCGGGATGAAGATCTCCTCTGTCGTTGCAAGAAGTGGTGAGTCGGTTCAGCAGGGCTCCACCGGTGGTGTCGTCGTTGCAGGTCGGCTCAGCTTCTCCCTCTTCGGATTCTTTGGTCCTGTGGCGACGTCTGAGGTCCCAGTCCCCAAAGACCTGCTTTTATGCAGAAAACCCCCATTCATCAGTCCTAGCTGTCACTCAAACATGCTAAGTGGTGAGCCGGGCAGCTCACCACTGGGCCAATCACACAAGAGTGCGACTTGGGTTGCTGAGGCAACTCAGTCAAGGGTGCCTAAACCCCCCTCCCACACATCCCTTAGACCCAGACAGAGTGGCACCACTTTTGGAGGCTTCGGTGTAGAAGCCCGCCAAAAAGTGGAACAAAGAGCACGACTTGGGTTGGAGTTACAGAGGCGAACACAAACGCCATTTTAAAACAGAGTCCTGGCGAAAAGACCCAACCGGGGAATAAATATTAAATAAATAACCCGGCGGTATCTTTAACATTGCACCAAAAAGTGGTGCGTTTAAAATGAATGGGAAAATCCCATAGTAAATATTCTTAAGGACTATGCCGAGTGGTAACCACTGCCACCAGCTAGAAACTCAACGAGGGGGGACTGCACAGTGCCCCCTCGAAAAACAGACCCAGGGGCAATCTAATTACCCCTACCAGTACTTCCACAATATGATGGTCTGAACTGGTTCTGTTCCCAATTTAAGACTAGTAAAGTCAATGGTGACTTTACATGCCCTGGGAGCCAGTAGTCGGGCCCAGGGTATGGAGTCTATGTTTGGGGGTCACTATGACACCCCTGTGTTACTGCACTGAGGGTGCTGTGTTACACACTTACCAAAAACCACATGAAGCCCTATGGAGTAAAAGACCCCATAGCCCATAAAACACATTACAAAGTCAAAGGATATCTCAAATCATGTCTAAGAGTGGGAGAAAGAGTCTCTATTAGCAGGAGAAAAAAATAAACCCCCAAAATCCAGCAAAGCTGCTGGGGGACTCACTAGGTTTGGGAAATTAGCCTTAACAGAGAATTATCCCTAACATCGACGCAGGACGCCTACACCGAAAAAGTTTTCCGAAGCAGCACAACTGTGGTAATCAATGTCAAAGATGTGGAATACGTCGGAGGACACAATCCCCTCGAAATATGGTTATGATTTCACTAATGTGATATACATTTCATACAAGAATGGATCACTATCTGTGTATAGATCTATATTGTCAAATTACTGTGAATGCAAGCAGACGTCCAAGGCCAAATGATATGTTATTGTATAGCACTTACGCTCTTTTTATAGATAAAAAAAGCATACAATATCACCCAACCTGTGTTGGTACTCATTTATCGACCTAAGAAGGATGAAAGGCTGTGATGGCCTTGCTGGGATTCGAACCTGCAGATCACACACACATCCCAGCAGCAAGCGTTGAACCCACTGAGCTATCATATCGGCTATAGTAAAAGGAGCAATTATTTTGTAGTGGATACCATTAAACTGGTAACTGAAATTTAACAGCAAACCAGTTAAGTACATCTGCAGGTCTGGTGCAAAGTTGGCCGCATGTCAAGCCTGCATGCATCTACTTTCAGGCTTCAGAGGTTGGCAAAATAGGGAAAGCAGCACACTCACAGGACATCCCATACACGGAGAACTTGTTAACTCATACATGCAAACAAACATCCTGAACAGCATGCCAGGGAGATGCAAAAGATAGACACATTACAACAAAGCATTAATTGTGGCACAATGAAGTCAATGGCCACTTGATGTGCTGTGGTTAAATATTTGTACACTGTACAGAAGCTAGGCACAAGGATGTTGTCAAGTGACCGAGGGAGGACACCGAGATGGAATGTCTGATGATCGTAACAGACAACGGCAGAAAAACAAAGCATGCTATTACTGCAACTTGCTAAGGGCAAAATACATAGTCCGAAATGGATGCTTATTCTACTCTAAAATTGGTCTTTTATCGCTAAAATCACTAAGCCATATTTATCACTAATACATCAACTCCATAGAGCACCATGCCCACTGGAGTGGGGGCACAGTGACAGCCGCCAGCGGCCCCGGCCCCTCATCTTTGCATGTTGCAGCTGCATGTGAATGATGCATGCATGCATCATAATTTATGATGCACACATCATGCATGCAGATCAATAATCAAAGCAAGGTAACATTTTTTAGCTTGCTTTGGTGAATTGTGCCGTTGCAGGTTTCTTTTTATTTTTATTCCACTTGATTAATTTTACATAACAAGAACACAATCAAATCTAAGAAGCATTCAAAGAAGTTTTTCTTTACAAAAATACTTATAACAATTATGCCTTGTGGAACTTAAATAAACTATACGCCTCCTCACCTACACACAGTCTGTGTTCATTGTTCAGAGACTATGTCCAATTTTCACTTGATGTGCCATATATTATGTCCTCAGGTGCTCAACTGAGAAGTAATCGGTTTTAAAGCAAAGAACATAAATATTCAAATAATCATAATACACGCAGCCTTCGCAGACATAATCCAAGCCTATATTCATTCACTCAAAAATGTATGATCGTTCACCAATCAGATGAAAACTGGGCCTATTGGTCCCTTATTGAAAATGTAACGTTTTTCACTAACAGTAAGCCCCAGAGCTTCTGCATCCATAAGTTAAATGTATAAGCGTCAGACTTCTTTCACCATGCCGCTGTCACCATTCTAGCAGTCAGCGCCCATGTAGCAATAATCTTCCACTCTTTGGTTGTATGTTCTTCCTTCTCAAGATCTCTAAGACCCATCATTAATATCCACGGATCCTCAGGCCCATGACTCCCCAGTATGCTTTGAATCGCATTTGGAATCTCCTTCCAGAGAATTCTTAGGATCGTGGAATCCCAAGGATTATGCAACAAATCTCCAGGTCCCCCACATCTGCTCCGACATTGATAAGAAAAATCGGTGTACATCGGATGCAATTTGCTGGGGGGTCAAGTGCCACTGATAAATCACTTTTATCCATGCCTCCATGTACTGCATAGATCTAGTAAACCTCGGATTATCCTGCTATAGACCCTATGTCATCTGTCCTCCACTGCCAACTTCTCCCCAAAAGCCTGCAAATGGATATCATCCTTCCTCAAAGAGAGAGTGATGAAGGTGTTCTCTGACTCCTCAAGTGCTGTCGCTAGCCCTATCAAATGCGGTGTCCCTCAAGGGTCCTGCATATCACCAACTCTCTACAACCTCTTCACGAGGCCACTGTTCCAACTTCTTGACGCCATGGGCATTGCATATACCAACTATGCGGATGACACACAGGTGCTCATACCTCTGACCAGTGACTACCAGACAGACACGAATACTCTCAATCGCATCTACTCCACAACCCAGTCCTGGATGGCTGAAAACTGGCTGTGCCTAAACAGCGAGAAAACAGAACTCTTGCTAATTGGATCCACATCCAAACTCAGTAAACTCGATGCGCAATACAGCATATTCACAATAGACAACATCCCCATTACCGTGTCCCAAGCCATCAAGACTCTAGGCGTATACCTGGAACCTAGCATGACCATGGACAGACAGGTTAATGCCATCGTTTCCTCAGCTGCTTACCACTCCAAACTAATTAATGCAGTGAGGCCTTTCTTATCACAAGACCATCACCATTGCAAGGGCCATTATAGGATCTAGGCTAGATTACTGTAACGTACTCTATGCCGGCACCTCCCAAAAAACCTGTCAAAACTTCAAGTTGCTCAAAATAATGCCTTGAGGGCCGCAACGGGTATAGATCGCAGAGAGCACATCTCTGGGGTGAGAAGGCAGGTCCATTGGCTGCCCGTCAAAGAAAGGATCATTTTCAAAACACTGGCCATTGCACACAAATGCATCCATGGACTGGCACCTACCTACTTAGCTCAGAGAATCATCATAAAAACACCCGCCAGACCGTCCAGGTCTGCGTATGCCAATCGCCTCACTGTTCCCCACACACGAAGAGTCGGAGCCGGTGGCTCCAGTTTCCCCACCTTGGCTGCAAGTCACTGGAACACCCTCCCTGCCCAACTCAGGATGATCAAATCACACACAACCTTCCGTAAAGCCCTGAAGACTAAGCTTTTTGCCTAAAATTGCCTCCCCCTATTGTCTCAGTTTACGACTGTCTATGCTTACTGTACCTGACTTGTAACCTACTGTATTCGATGTAACTGTTTTATTAATTGTAATGGGCCGCTATCTTGTAACCCTCAAGCAAGCCTGCATACGTATTCTTCTCAGTGCCTCTATGCCCACGGGTTGCAGCACGCTATACAAATATCAAAATAAATAAAATAAATAAATAGTTGTGTGTCGATCTTTTACTCAATACCCCGACCCAGACCCTCCTCCCAAGAATCTAGAAATGTTTTTCTAGGGCAGTGGTAACTTTTTTGTGCTGAACCCCCTTAAGTAAACCTTTTGTTGCCGAGCCCCTCCCCCCGTAAACCTCACTCACCCCCGTGCAAATATATTGTTGCCTGGCCCTCCTAGATGCATTTCTGCTTATAATATCTATTGAAAGCAGACACCAAGCTTCCTTTTCTAAGAGTTTTTCCCCCCCGGACATCCTTTGGGCCCCCCCATGGGTGCAACCCCACAGTTTGAAAACCACTGATCTACGGTATTTGACCATGCCTACATTTGTTTATATAGAGCTGATAGCAGGCCCTTTCATCCTGAATCCGTAAGAAGCAAAGTAGCAAAAGGCTTATTGTTCCGAGTGGCCACAGGCTTAACTGTTAACTGTGCTGTGGGGTAACCAGGGTCTGAGCTGAAAGTATTGGAATCAATCTACTTCGCCCAACTTCAAATCCCTTTTAGAGCCCTTGATTCCCCCCCCCATTGAAACATATAGGTTAATTTCTTACAACCTGATTGTCTTCACTTTTAAAAAGCTAGTTCAGTTGCTGCAGGGAGAAACTGGGGATTGTTACATATAGGAGCAAAGCAGGATTGGAATGCAGTCAGTCCATATTTAATGGCCAGTGTATCCCAAGTGTCTGTCACTAATTTTGTAATCGAATATTTATAGATATTTGGGGGCCGGTCCAATGTGTAGACACAGGAATAAGCAAGCTATGAACCCATAACATTCTGATCCATCATTGTCCATATTTTCCCTGAAACTGCCCTCCTAAACAGTCAGTGATGATTCCAAGTTGCGCAGCATCGTAATAAGCTCCAAAGTCTAGAAATACAATTCCCCCTTACCTGGGTGCAGACAGTAGTTTACTTGAAAGCCTTGCGTTTTTCCTTTACCACAAGAAGGCAAAAAAGAGTTAGTCTTAGGTACTGGGAGCGCTTGGAAGTAGTACAGCAAATGAAGAAGTGTTACCATTTTGACCACCTCTATTTGTCCTAACCATGCTATATCTGAAGGACCCCAGTTACGGAGCTCAGGTGTTTTTTTAATCTAAATTATTTATTTTCAAAATTTCTTTTCCACCATTATTTTGTTGTTCAAAACCGGCCCAGGCATGGCCAGAAATTGGCCACCATTCCTGGCCGAGAGGCTAATCCGGCCCTGCCAGTGGAGTACATATACCGGGATGTTCAGGAATAGATATATGAATCTCCAAGTAGAACCATCTTCGCAACAGATACTCAGCAAATTAAGGAAAGAGGGTGGCTATGTCACTTTTGTGTCTGGTCTTTCAGGGAGTCAATCGCTGTGCCATAGTTTTCCCGAAATAGACTATCTGGGTCACTCAAAACTTCAATACCCAGGTGTCTGGTTTCCTCCCATTCCCATCTGAAACCAAACTCATCCACAAAGGTCCTGGTAAATTTGGTAATAGGAAACACCACTGATTTACCATGATTGACCATCAGCCTAGAGAATTCCTCAAACTTAAATCACGTGCCTCACTACAGGCGCCAGATTAACAACGGAATCAGAGAATGTTGCTTACTTTTAACTCCTGTTCTCCAGCATTGGTATCTTTCATGGATTCACATGTTTTGGATATTCCCTGCCGACAGGCTGGGAATCCTCAGTAACATTTTATTATAGCGTATAATAGAACTTTTAAGCTCACTTTCATAACCCATCCGTATCGTATTGGGTGCATTCTGGCCCAGCCAATGGGAAGTCTAGTGACAAGCCCCACCCAGGAGGCCATCTTCAGATTCTAACCCCAGCGGGCTGAGAGTTGGCGTAATGTAGCCTTGATCTCTTAGGGGTGGTAGGTGATCGAATGTGAATCCATGAAAGACACCAATGCCGGAGAACAGGAGTTACAGGTAAGCAACATGCTCCCTCGCCAGCATTGGATCTTTCATGGATTCACTTGCTTTGAATAGAATGCCACAGCATTTAACATCTTGTAATAGGGGGTATAAGGGAGAAGGCATATCTTATTCAAACAAGCATTGTAGGACGTATCTTCGACCCTTGATTCAGCCTCTCCTTGCTCCCCCCCCCCCATGCAGTAATGCTTGACCAAGGTGTGCGGAACTGCCCATGTTGCTGTGCAGCATAGGTCCTACAGGGGAACTCCTGCGCACAGCGCTGCTGAAGACCCCACTGCTCCAGTGGAATGAGCACACAGGTCCTTGTAGCGGTTGCTTGGCCTGAGTGTGCGCCTTGGAAATTACGGTTTAAACCCATCTGGCAATATCTTGCTTTGAAATCTGCCGCCCTTTGTTAGGGGGGCAGAAAGCTACAAATAGTTAACTTTCGTTGAAAGTTTTTGCCCCGTCTATGTAGAACTTCAGGACTCTTTGAAGGTCTAGCGAATGTAGAGCTTGTT
Source organism: Ambystoma mexicanum (assembly GCF_040938575.1). Taxonomy (NCBI): domain Eukaryota; kingdom Metazoa; phylum Chordata; class Amphibia; order Caudata; family Ambystomatidae; genus Ambystoma; species Ambystoma mexicanum. The sequence goes on along the minus strand of NC_090921.1, from coordinate 269,292,881 downwards.
CAGCTGGTGTGGACGGATTTACGAAGAAAACCGGTAGGGTTACTTCAGTCTGCAGGTGGAAGTTAGTCAAAAAATACCTGGGAAAGAACATAGGGTTTGTTTTTAAGAAGACCTTGTTCTTTTGAAACCGTAGATATGGAGGTTTTAACGATGGCGGATGCATTTCTGACACCCGTCTGAAAGACGCGAAAGGCAGACTTCCAGGATACAAACTTTATGTCTTCAGTCACCATAGGTTCGAACAGCAGTTTCATTAGGGCTGAAAGCACAGTGTTTAAGCTCCACTGAGGTGGTACTTTCTTTTGAAGGGAATAGGTGTTGAATAGATCCTCAACAAGTGATGTCGCACTTGCTGGTTGCACATAGTCAGCAATTTGGGGTGTTGACCCAGAGGGATTGGAGGGCCCTGGGACAGATTAAGAATATCTCAGACCCCTGGTTGTTTTGCCTAGGTTGGCGCTATGAGAATGACCGTGAAATTGTATGTCACAATCATTTGTTGGACCTTGCGCAGGACTGCTGTTGGAGGGAACGCATAGGCGAATATTCCTTCCCATGACATTGTGAATATGTCGCCTCGTGATCGATATGGATATCGTCTCACGAATAGCAGCCATTTCTTATTCTGCGATGTGACAAACAAATTGATGGTTGGCGTTCCCCACTTGGTGAAGATTTGTCTGTCCGGCAGTTGCCATTCGAGTGACTGGTCGTTGGCTCTGCTCAGTTGATCTGGAGTTCCATTTTCTTTCCCTGGAAGGTCAAATGCTTGTAGTTGAATGTTGTTTCGATGGCCCAGTGCCCCAGCTGTTGGACTTCTCTGAAGAGCGTCGTTGACCTCGTGCCCCCCCGGTTTTCGAATACAATACATTGTGGTCATGTTGTCCGTGAATACATGCACCACTTTTCCTTTGAGCACTGGTTGGAATCAGTGAAGGGCACGTGCTACTGACTTTAGCTCCAGTATGTTGATGTGGAGTTGTGTCTCGTTCTGGGGGCCAATGGCCTTTTACTGATAACTGTTTCGCATGCATGCCTCATCCAGTAAGTGAGGCATCCGTGATTAGAGTTTCCTGAAAGAGAGGATCCCTGAATGAGACTCCTTCGGTGATGAGAGATGGCGTGAGCCACCGCCGCAAGCTGCCTGCGAGTGTCTTTGTTACTGTTAGCTTGTCGTTCCATGTTCCAATTAACTGGGACCACCAATCCGCTAGGACTTCTTGTAGCGGTCTCATTTGCAACCTGTCAGTTATATTAGGGGAATGCAGGACGACATGGTGCCTAACAGTTGCATGACGGTTCTCACTGTGATTCTGGTGCCGGTTAGAATTTCATTAGTAGATGGAGTATTGGCGCTGCCCTCTCTACAGAGGGACGCACCTGGCCCTCGGTGTTGAACTGTGCCCCTAGAGACACTAGCTTGTTCGATGGCTTGAAGCAGGATTTGCTTGAATTTATTGCGAGGCCGATGAATAAGAGGGTGTTTGACATCTGCTGGAGTGCTATTTCCGCTGCCCGGTGCGATGGTGCTCGCACCAACCAATCGTCAAGATATGGATACACACAATATCCTTTTCAACTGAATGACGCTGTTATTGGGCTGCACAGTTTGTGAATGTTCTTGGAGCCAAGCGAAGACCAAGCTGGAGGACTTTGAATTGATAGTAATTTGTGCCCACGACAATTATTAGGAACTTTCTATGGCATTTGCAAATTGGGAAATATGCATCTTTGATATCTAGTGACGGTAGGTAGTCACCCTCTATCAGCTTTATGACATCTGCCAAGATGACCATTTTGAATTTGTGTTTGACATATTTGTTCAGACTTCTTACGTCTAGAATTGTTCTCCATGAGTCGGCTGCTTTTTGACCACAAAGAATTTTGAGTAGGTGCCCAAGCCCCTCTGATACTTCACACCTTTTTCGTTTGCATTCTTTATGAGCAGTTTTTCCACTTCACACTTTAGAATGTCTAAGTGTGGCTGGTGTTGAAATATTGGGGTTCCTTGGAATTCTATGACTTGCCCACTTACTATGATGTCTAACACACATTTGTCTGTGGTTAATTGTTGCCACTGCTGTAGATGATATTGCAAGTTGCCTCACAACCCCCCACTTGCTGCAGCTGTACCGCGGGTGCAACTGGTTGACGGAAGTCAGGCTTGTTTTTGCTGCCTGCTCCTAGAGGCGGATGTTGTATGTTGCCTTCTTGGAGCTTGCTTGTAGTCTTTTTGTTTGTATGGGTATGCCCGGCAATACCGCTGATAGTATGTTTGAGAGTATGAGGGTTCCCCTCTGGTATCTCTTTCTGCCTCCGTTTGTTATTGTGGAACGACCTGAGGCTCCTCGGAAGGAGCACAAAGGTGCGTCTCACCGTTAGTGTGGTAAGTGATCATGCTGCATCTGTGTCAGTATTTACTGCTTTAAGGGCATCGTCAAGTTTGGGACCGAACAGTTGGTCTCCATCAAAAGGCATGTCTAGTGCCTTTGACTTAACATCTGCCCTGAAATCTGTGCGCTTTAACCATGCTCATATCAATAACACGATACCGGTGTTGATTTGTTAAAACCCTGTCTCTGCTATGTTGATCACATGATTGGAGGCATCTTCCCCTTCGCGCAGGATTTCTAGGGCCTGCTTTCTTTTATCTTCTACCAAGTACTTTAGGGGAGCCATCCGGTTCCACATCTCGCAGCCGTATCTGGAGAGTATTGCCAAAGAATTTGTCACTTTTAATGTCGTGGCTCCAATAGCCTGAACTTTCTTGCCAAATGCGCCTTGTTTCCGGCTGTCGTTATCAGGTGGGACTGCACATTTTTGACTGCGCGTTAAGATTTCCTGCATGCTGCTGCGGATACCACAAAGTCGGGGTTCAGTTGGGATGTAGGGCATTTTGGGGACACCTCTGGCGCTTTACATTTCTTCTCTAGGCAGCCTTTTAATGCCAGTTCTGGGATGGGTTACTTCATGAGCAACAGCCCTTCTTCCCAAACATGGTTTAGAATGGGAGTTGACATTACCGCCTTTTTGCGCGTGTGCACTCATTTGAATAGGAAACAAACTTATTTCTGCTCAGATGGTATTAGGCCAAATACTTCACAAGCCTTTTGGACAGTATTGTAGAATACTGTGATGTCATCAGGGGGAGACTGACGCAACAGTTCTTCAGAATCTTGGTTTATACCCAAGTCTGTGTCCACCCAGTTATCTAGCTGTGGTGATTTTGAGGTAGAGGTGTCAGTGTCCCTATTGTCTCCGTCATCGTCCGTGGTAGAGAATTGAAGTTCTCCTTATTCCTGAGTGTATGGGGAATGTTGTGGCCATGGAGAAGCCCCTTGTGTTATAATGGGGCTGCTGGTCCTGTGCAGTTGTGTGCGCGGCTCAGACTTAATAGGCACCCTTTGCAGTGAAGTTGTACACCTGGCGGGTGTACTACCTCTTGGTTCATTGACTTGGCCCATCGCTGTTCTGTCAGACCTGCGGGGTTCCCCCGAAGGGCCCGGTGCGTCATCAGATGCCTGTGGGTGCGGTTGGTTCACTGGTAGCCTGGTATCCAGTTGTTGAAGTAGAGACTGGTGAGTAGATAAAACATGTATTGATAACAGGGACTGTGGGTTGAGTAAAGATTCTGTTGGCTTTGAAGGGGTGCCACAGTTTGTTCCCCTGGCAAATAATGGTCTTCCTCAGATAAGCGGGGTGAGTACCCCAGTTCAAAGTCTGAATCAATATGGTGCTCCAGTATCTGGTCTGGAAGAATTGATGAGATTGGCGACAGGGCTGGGCCTTTGGACGCTATAGGGTGATCGGTGTCTCCCTATGGTGGGAGAGGTGAAGATGGTTCCCCATTTCCTGCTATTATGGCCTTGTTGTCCACAACATTGGGCGAGTGCAGGAGCCTGGCAGGTATTTTAAGGACTACTGGGCCTTGTTGTACAGGTGCAGAGTCTCTTACTGGCTCTGGTTCCTTTCTTTTTGGTATGTATTTGTCTACAGACCTTTGTGTCATTTTTCCAATGTTCCTTCCGGTTTTCCTGATTTTTGATATTTTCTGTGTTGATGTAGTCAAGGACGCTCTAATTTCCTATTTCGGGCACCCCCCCTGTTGATGAGATGGACAGGAAAGGTGTTGGCGACCTTCCATGTACCGTCAATGCTGCCGTCGATGTTGTTTGGCTTTCTGTGGCCATTACTCTGGTCGGGGAAGCAGCTGACGCTGCAGATGAGGACTTTGGGCATTGTCGTCATCAATGGGTGTGTAGACTATCTAGTCGTCGATGATGATGATGATGATGATTTTGCTTGTTCTCCCGTCGAGGAGAGTTTATTGGTCCTAGACAATGACGAAGCAGACTATGCTTTAACAGGCGTTGACGACTAATTTGTTGTGGATGATCGTAGTGCCGCCGACTGTGGTTTTCGGCCAGAGGCAGGGATCGTCGTACTCGTTGACAGAGCGCTTACCGTGGATTACGTCGTAGCTTTCATCCTCTGGTGGTCTTTCGTCAGCGAGGTCCTTGACGGACAGGCAGATTTTTCTGTTTTTCCTTCCTTTTTCCTTTTAAAGGCAACAGAAGAATAAGACATTCTCTCCTCTGACCTGGCCCTTTAATGGGTTTTTTGGACTACCAAATTGGTCCTCCACCACACTTTCAGAGGATTCAGCCTGCAGATGTGATTTGGATATAGACAGTATATGCATTCAGAAAGCTGCTCTCTCTTACATACATTAATTCCACATGACTGGCATGCTTTGAAAAGGAGAAATTACTTGCCTTAATGTTCTTTCTATGGATTCTTATCCTGCAGTTTCCTACTCTGATAGATATTTCCTCAAGCTCCGTTGCTTTGGAAAATTTGCAACGAGTGGGGGAGGGCGGGGTTTGACACAGTGGACATCGACCTGGCCGTCGATTGGTCTTTCTCGGGCTTTGGCCGTCGGCTCCAGACGTGACGTCAGGCGTCGTATAAATACCACATCACTACACCCCAACCTCAGTTACCCCCTTTTTTTCCAAGCACCACAAGCTGCATAGGAAAACAAACGGGCTAATGAGCCCTTAAAAAAATAATTAACTATAGACCTGCGAAGGAGGAACAATTGAACACAATACAAGTAGCGTTAGAAAAATCTTTGTTTTAAAATCTGTGGCAGGAAGATAGAAAACTGATACAGAGGACCATCACCAAGTCAACGTGAAAGAGAAGATGCGCGCCAACCACGACTTTCTGAGCGGTGATGGATGGGAGGGGAGATGAGGAATCTGCGGGAGAAGAATCCATATAAAGAATATTACGGTAAGAAATTTCTCCTTTAATGGATTGCCCTTCTCCTGCAGATTTCTCATGTGATAGACTCCCAAAGCAGTAAAGTAAGGAGACAGCAGCAAGTTATAACAAATATTTTTGCAGCACTGCCAAAACGCGTATCAGTTGTACAAGCCACATCCAGACTTTAGTGCTTTGCGAAGGTATGAAGGGATGACCATGTCGCAGCGCAACAAATCTCCGGGATTGGGACTCCCCTCTGCAATGCTGTTGATGCAGAGACTACCCTTGTCGAATGGGCCCTGATGCCTGCTGGTAATTCCTTCGCAGCGGACTGGTAGCATTCACCTATGCAGAAAATTATCCATCAGGATAAAGTCTGCTTGGTTATGGGCAGGCCTTCATCCGCTCTCCTGAAATCAGTTGTCCTGGCAATATAATTACTCCACGCACTCTTCAGATCTAGGCGATGTAACCGTTTCTCCTGCTTAGAAGGGTGCGGAGGAGGGTAGAAGACTGGAAGGTCGATGGATTGAGAAAGGTGAAATTCTGAAACAACCTCGGGGAGGAAGTCAGGCCTTACCCGGAGTGAAACTTTATCCTGCATAAAACACAGGAAGGGTGGTTTACAGCCTAAGGCCTGCAGTTCATTCACCCGCCTAGCGGATGCAATAGCCACCAAGAAGGCGGTTTTCAAAGAGAAGCCATAAAGGACAATAGTGCATAGGCTCAAAGGGAGCCACCATCAGAAATGTCAGAAGCAGATCAAGGTCCCAATCCGAAACAAAGGGAGTTGGCGGAAACCTATTTACAAGGCCTTTCAGGAATTTTGCCATCATCGTAAAAAACAAACCTTGATCCGGGGATCTTTTAAATACAGACAAGGCCCGACTGTGGTGACCTTAAAGGCCTGAAGAGGCCAGTGACGGAAGGAACTCCATCACTGTAGTGGTGGGGAAAGAGGTGGGGTCAATCTCGTGTTCCATGCACCACGCCCCAAATCATCTTCATCTGCGTACAAAGACCTTGTAGATGGTCTGCGTGCAGCCAGCAATACCTCAAGCATTTCCTCAGAGAGGTCCCAGTTATATCTCATCCTCTCAACAGCCACACGTGTAGGTTGAGGGATTCTGGGGTTGGATGGAGTATCCATCCTACCGACTGGATTAAGAAATCCGGATCCTGAGGCAACCAGTGAGGTGGACAGATCCAAGAGGTTGAAGTAGCACGGTCTCCTCGCACAATCCAAGGCGATCAAGATCATGGTCACTCGAAACCTCTTCAACCTCCGGAAAATCCTCAGAATGACAGTAATCGGAAGGAACGTGTAAAGGAGAGGGAAGATCCAACCCACCAGAAATGCATCCCCCAGTGCACCGTTCGATGGGAATTCCCTCTAGCAAAACTGTTCATATTTCCTGTTGGACTCCGTTGCGAACAGATCCACTGCTGGGTTAACCCAGAGAGTGGAAGACCTCCTCTAGGACTTCCTGGCACACTTTCCACTCGTGCAAAACTGTGCTCTGCCTGCTCAGAGCATCTGCCAAGTTGTTCTCTTTGCCCACCAGATGCACTGCAGAGACCAAGATCCTGTTCTTCAGCAAACAGAACCAAAGCATCATTCCTTCTACGCAGAGGGGGCGGGAGTGCACACCACCTTGCTTGAGATGGTGCATTGCCACTGTATTGTCCGACAGAACGAGGACATATTACCCCTGCAGAGACAGGGCAAATGCTTTCAGGGCTAGCCTGATAGCTTGAAACTCCAGCCTGTTGATGTGCAACCTGGCTTCCTTCGCTGGCCAGAGGCCGCTCACCTGGGCATAGGACGATTTTACTGTAAGAAAATGGTCGGAATGACCAAAAGTTCTAAAAATGCTACCACCAAAGGTTCGAACACCAAAAGCCTTCCGTTTCCCCAAAAAAAAAAAAAAAAAAAAAAAAAAAAAAAAAGAAAAGGACCCTGCAGCACCGGTTCCCGATCACGGAAGTGAAAGGGAACTGGCGCTGCAGGAACCCAGCGTAAAGATGAGTGGGGTTTGTTTATGTTGGGGGTTTGTGTGGGGGTGTGCTGAGGGTGTGAGTGTGTTTTGGGCGTGTTGTGTGTGTGTGTGGGTGTATGTATGTGTGTTCGCATGAGAAAGGTGCAAACTTTTGGTAGTTTGCACCATTCTCATGCAAACGTTTTGCCTGCGGTAGTTTCAGCCGCGGGTAAATCACTTGGATTTGCTCACCTGCAAATTCTCGCAGTGAGCGACCCAACCCTTCAGAGACGCATCTGTGACCACTCAGGTCTGAGTCCAAAGAGGCCAGAAGGGTTCACCAGTCTTTGACCACTGATGCGCACCCCCTGAGGAGGTCCGAGAGACTGCCGAGGTACTGAAACTACTGGTCCCTCAGGAGCCATTGCAGGAATCTCATGTGCAACCTGGCCTCTGGCACTAGCAATTTGCAGGAGGCCATGAGACCGAGGAGGCAGAGGAAGGAAGCCGCTGGTAGAGTGGTATGGTTCCAGAACAAGTTGACCATGTGTGTCAAGCGGACGACTCTCTCCTCAGGAGGGAAGGCCTTCCCCATCCAGGTGTCTAGGACTGCTATGATGAACTGGAACTACTGGACTGGTGTCATGTGGGATGACTTTAAATTTAGGGAGAAGCTCAGCTTGTGCAGCAGCAAACGGGTGTCCTCTAAATGGAACAAGACCTGCACTGTAGAATTCCCTCGGATCAACCAGCCATCCAGATACAGAAATACGTGGACCACGGATCTCCTGAGGTGATCCGCAACTACTGCCATGAGCTTGGTGAATACCCTTGGGGTAGAGGTTAGAGCAAAGGGAAGCATGTTGAACTGATAGTACATATCCCCTATGGTGAACGTTAGTAGCTTCCTGTGCTTTTGATGGATTGGCACATGGAAATAAGCGTCCTGCAGATCTATCGACACCAGCCAGTCCAGTAGTTCGAGAGCGTGGATAATCTCTCTCAACATCACCATCCTGAATGTGTCTTTCCTCAAGAACTTGTTCAAGGCCCTGAGGTTCAGAATCAGACAGTGACCTCCTCCCTTCTTGGGTACCTAGAAATACCTGGAATATCAACCCAATGCTTTCTGCTCTGGAGGTACCTCTTCCACAGCACCCTTCAACAACAGTTCTTCCTGGAGCTCCTTCCTTGGTTGGAGGTGGGGACGGTCTGTCCAGGGGTTTTCTTACAAATGGCAGACAGTAACAACACTGAATGAGCTGTAGAGCCCAGGCATCAGAAGTAATTCCCTGCCACTGGAGCAAGTGCTCCGGCAACCGTCCTCCAACCGATCCGCTGTGAGAGGGGAAAATCAAAGTAGCTTCGTAAGCTTCATCGCCCCCGCTGCGGACGCTGCCTGTTGACCTCTAGAAGCCCCTCTGCTTCTTACAGAGTGTGAGAAACGCTTCTGCCCTTGCCTGGCCGGTGGGAGCTGCGCTCTCCTGCCATGAGGAGCATGTCTCCTGTAGCCCTGTGCCCTAGAGGCGAAGCTAAATGCAGCTTTGCCCACCTGCTCAGCTAGGCCTAAGCAGCGATTTTGTAATCCTTACATTTTTCTAAGGAATCGTCGGCTTTCTGGCCGAATAGAAGATCGCCATCGAAGGACATGTCCAGAAGCTTGACTTGGACATTAGGCGAACAACCAGAGGTTTTTAAATAGGCATGTCTTCTTAGTGTTATGGCCGACCCCATAGATCTGCCCACACAGTCGGCAATGTCCAGTCCCGTTCGCAGTGACTATCTGGCCACCTCTTTACCATACTTCACTAGCTGTAGGAAGCCTTCGTGCATTTCTCCTTCAGGGGCATACAGAGCAGCATTTTCAACTGCTGGCCATAGACTGAAGGAGTACTTGACAAAACTACTTGCCACATTTGTAGCTTTTAGAGCCATGCTCCTGAAGTGAATGCTTTCTTTGCTAAGGCATCTACTTTTTTCGCTTTCCTGTCGGGAGGCAGAGTGAACGTAGAATATGCAGGTCTAGAAGAGAACGTAGCAGCCTGCATAACAAGCCCCTCTGTGGAAGGGTGAGAAGAGAGCTATGAAGGGTCTCCTCTAGTCGCCCTGTTTTTCCCCAGAAATGGTGAAGCTGTCGGGGGAATGGAATAAGGATTTTGCCACATAAGTGCTAAACGATCGGCAATGGCAGGGTTTAATGGCATATTACCTTCTGTGGTGAGGCCTTTATCTAAAATGTCAGTAAGGTCATAACCTTGTACAGGCGCCACTGATGAATGCAATCCCAGCGTGTGAATAACCTGTTCTACCAAAGCCCTGAAATATTATGAAGATAGGGATCAGATTGCTGAAATTCGAGGTCTGGATATGTGTCTAGACCGCCTGCGTCCTGGAGGCCTTGAGCCAGTTGCAAAAGCTGATTATGTTCGTCAAAATAATTGACCCCTCCTGAACCCAAGTAAATCATGACCGCTGAAGATACCCGCCATAGTAATGAAAAATTCGGATGGGGGTTGTGGGGTGAATGTTTTCTCGACAACCGTTGATGTCAAGTGTTTGTCTGTTGGAGCCGATGTGGTGGAGGTTGGTGTCGATTGGGGCTGAGATGCCGTAGCGTCAACATCCTTGGATGCACAGGGTTGATCCAGCTTCCAATGCAGCTCTTTCAGTGTCGAAAGATTTATCAGCACAGACATGGGAGGTACCGGGGCACTAGAGGGGAAGGGTATAACGAACGCCGCTCTTGGCTCCAAAGCCTGCTGCATGAGGAGGGGAAATGGGGGTGTAGCCGCACTGACTGCAGCATGCTTTTTGAACATGTCAAGCAGAGGATTTGAAATCCTCCCACTCTTGGCGTACGGTATGCCCAGCTGCCGGCTCACCTTTATCCGTCGACGACTTGAGTCCTGACAGTGGCAGTGACGCCTTTTCTTATTTCGGGACGAGGAAGAGTGGCTCCTCGAGTGGGACTATTTCGTCTTCTGCTTACGTTCTTTCTCGGGGGTGTGCCTCTCAGTTTGGGCCTCCAAGGACTGCGCCAGCGATTTTAAAAATGGTCGACCCAGAGCAAGTTTTGCAGCTCGACCGCGTAAGGATTTGGGTTACAATGGACACCAGTCAGTCCCGTGACCCGTGCTGAGGCATCAGAGACAACTCGTGTGGGTCAGTGATGGACATCTTGATGCCACAATCGGAACACCATTTGAAACCAGATACCCAAGCGACCGACATCTCGAATTTGAAGAAAAAAAGTACAAAATGCTCTGACGAAAACGTTGAGTAAGTCCTAGCACACCGAAAAAAGGAACTGAGGTTGGGGTGTAGCAACGTATTTATACGATGGCTGACGTCACTTCCAGAGAGGATGACAAGATGCCAAGCAAGACGGATCGACGACCGGGTTGAGGTCCACTACGCCCCTTATCTATCAGATGAGGAATCTGCGGGAGAAAGGCAATCCATTGAAGAGCTTTCTGATTTTCTTCCATATTTGAAAGTTAAAATCACTTATCTGTTTGTTTTTATGAAGTTGTGAAGAGATATTTCCAAATTTTGAAGAAATGTGTTGGTTTCTGCCCTTTTTTCTCCTAGAGAGAAAGCCTTGAGGACACCTCAGCACGATGTGCGGTTAGAATCTGAAAATGGCCTCCTCGGTGGGGCTCGTCACTCGACGTCCCACTGGCTGGGTCAGAATGGACCCAAAATGACTGATGGGCTACTACAGTGAGCTTAAAAGTTCTATTTTAAGCTATAATAAAATGTTACAGAGGATACCTAGCCTGTCGGCTGGGAATATTCAAATCATGTGAATCCATGAAAGATCCAATGCTGGAGAAACTCAGAAACAGAACATCATAATCTGATATATTTCATTTATAACACGCCTGTACACAAGTGTTTCTAGGCATGACAAGACAATGAAGGTAAGACAGAAGGAGGACAAAACAAACAATATTACTAGGCCTTGTGTGACTCAGATCGTGCAAGTACGAGGAGGAGGCGGAGGGATGCAGAGAAGTGCCAAGTGGTGTGGGCGGGAAGAGTGCAATGGAATGTGAAAGTGCTGCCAAGGAAGTGGCTCTTAAGTGCAGGACGTCGGGGGACTGCAAGGTTGCAGATACAGTCCCTAAGTGGTTGGGAGGCCCGGAGGCATTGCAAGGGCAACTGGTCTTGCAGGAGCCTGGCCCTGCAGGTTCAGTGGGTGGCCAGGTAACCAGTTAGCGCAGCAGACAGGAGCATCAGCAAGGGAGAGAGAAAGCAGAAACGAAAAGGAAGGTCTTGAATTGCTTTTGGAAGCGTAGGTAGTCCTCCTCAAGTTTGAGAGAGGCAAGGAGGCTGTCCCAGAGGGAGGCACTAGCCGAGGACAGAGATCTACCCCCCCACTATCTGCCTGGAGAAGCGCCTGACCCTCAGAATTGGAGGTGGATGAGCAGAGGGCTCGACAAGAAAGATGCTTAGGAAGAGAACGTTGGTTGTAGTGTGGTCCCCGGCCCCAGGAAGTCTTGTGGACCATGCAGAGGGTCTTGAACTTGATCCTTGCAGCCAGTGGAGAGATTTCAGGGCTGGAGAGATTCGATCCCTGGCCTTGAGGCCAAGTCTTGCAGTCCTGTTCCGGATTAGTCATAAAGGACAAAGAGTAGAGGCAGGCAGATTTAGAAGGAGGCTGTTGCAGTAGTCCAGCCTAGAGATAAGCAGGGCTCTGGAGTCAGTGAACCTCTGGGCAAAAGTGAGAAAAGGAAGACTACCTCTCTAGAGGTGCAGCTGTTAATCTGACTTCTTAGAGACGTTGTATGCGGGGAGAGAAGGACATGGTGGAGTCGAAGATGACAACGGTTCTTTGCCTCACAGGAAGTTGCAGGTAGAGGGTTCAGGGAGGACGAGAGCAGGTGTCCCAATGAGGGGGATCTCAGTCTTACTGGCATTAGGCAGAGACCATTGGAGGCACAGCATTCCTGAATTTCGGAAAGACGGCCGTGCATGAGAGAGAAAGCAGAAGAGGTTGAGGGGAGCCTGAAGGAGAGCAGAGTGTCATCCGCCTAAAACTGAAAGTTAGAACAGAAGGTGGAGATGAGGTGGGCCAGAGGTGCCAGGTAGTGGTAAAAGTGCCAGGGAGAGAGGTTAGACCCCTGGGGAACACCACATGTAGAAAGAGGTAGAAAGGACCAAAGTTGGACCTGGAAGGGTCGATCAGAGAGAAAGGAGGTCAACCATGCTAGGGCCTGACCAGTGATTCCCAGGTTGTCACGGAGGCTATTGATCAGGATGGCATGGTTGACCATGTCGAAAGCAAAGGTTAGATCAAGGAGAATGTGGGAAGAAGGAAGGTTAGATTCAAGATTAGAAAGCAAGTCTTCATGGGTGTTCAGAAGAGCAGTTTCCGTGCTTCTGGCTGCTCTGAAGCCTGACTGGTGGTCGTGGAGACAACCAACAGATTCAGTGTGGAAATTAAGCTGGGAGATGGACAGCTTTTCCAGGAGTTTGCCTAGGAAAGGAGTGATAGAAATTGGGCAGTAGTTTGCTGGAGAGGAAGGATCAGCAATGGGCTGCTTAAGGAGGGGGATGCACAAGGTAGTGCTTAGGGAGGTAGGAGGGGGAGGTTCCAGTGGCAAAAGAGTGATTACAGAAATTGGCCAAGGCTGGAGCAAGGGTGTCAATGTGGTCATTAATGGTACTGGAGGAGCAGGGCAGCACCTCTTTGACAAGGCTTTCATAAATCTGACTTGTCTGGAGTGTTAAGAGTAAGAGGAGAGAGAGGACAAGATGTCCTGGGTTTTAGTGGTGAAATTAGAGGCCAGAGCTGTGCAAAGGTCCTGGGAGGGAACAGGAGAGGTGGGAACTGCAGCAGGCTTGGCCCGCTCCTTGCAGATTTTGAAAAGTTCGGCCGAATTGTTAGAGGCCACAGAGACGTAGACTTGGATGTAGGCTCTCTTCTTAGACAGGACAGAGAGTCTATATAGCCTTTGGAGTAGGCAGCAGGCCAGTTTGTCAGAGGATGAGCATGATGCCCTCCACTTCCTCTCAGTCACACTACACAAGCGCTTAAGGGTGGCGTACCAAGAGTTGCACTTGGATATGGCCTTCAAACAGATCCTCGTGACAGGGACAAGGATATCTAGACTGTTAGAGATTGGGAGATGAAGGTTGGAAAGGGCTGTATCGGAGTATGCGTCAGCCGCCGGTGTAGGAGGAGGAGAGAAAGCCTCCACTGACACACGTTTCATTGGCCGGATGACCAAGAAGGTGGGTGGCAGTGCTGGGGTCGGCTTAACCTGGGGGACAGAGAGCGACAGGTAAGAGGAGAGAAGGAAGTGGTTAGTCCAAGAGAGGAGTGGTGAGAGGGTTGGAGGGGTCTGACGAGATCAGAACATCCAGGATGTGCCCTGCAGAGTGAGAGTGAGAGATATTGCGAAAGAGCCCCAAGATGGGCTAACGGCATCCAAGTGGATGTTGAGGTTTCCGAGGAAAAGTTGAGAGGTAGAGGTAAGGAGGGAAGAGGAGAGGTCGGCCCACTCAGAGAGGAAGAGGGCAGCCGGTAAATGGTGGCCAAAGTAAGAAACAGGCCAGGAGAGATAGAGAGCCTATACCAGGCATTCAAAGGAGGAGTAGGCCTGCATAGAAATGATAGAAGCAGGGATCCACTCCAGGAAGATCAGGGCTACTCCACCTCAAGGACGGTTGGTTCTGGTTCAGAGAGGCCATCGGGGAGGAGGGTGTCAAAACTCACGACAGAGCTGGTCATGAACCAAGTCTCGTGAGACTGAGTACATCCAGACCAAGCTCTTCGAGGAGTCGGCAGATGTCCGAGGAGTGTTTGATAGGAGTGCGAGAGTTAGGAGTAGCGACGTGGAGCAGATTGCCACATTTGAAAGACTTCCGTGGAGGCGCACAGGCATGAAATATGCCCTGCAGAAGTGTTAGAGGTGCCTGGAATGGGCAATGGAGGAGGAAGGAGGAGGAGATGGCAGGGTAGTTGGAGATTAAGCAGAGGGTGCCAGAGAGGTGGCCAAGGAAGGAGAAGGCAGAGCGGCCAGAGAAGCAGAGGAGGGTGCCAGAGAGGTGACGGAGGAGGAAGGTGGTGGAGGAGCCAGAGAGGAGTAGGTAGGAGTAGCAAGAGAAGGAAGGAAGTTGATAAGATGCGGGAAGCATCTATCGAAAAGGAGGAGATTGGCCCGAGGGCCCTGGACCAACACGGTGCCATTTAAGTAGACATTAATGATGCTCTTGGAGGAGTGGAAGGGGGCCAGGAGGACCTCCGACCAGGTACCACCATTAATGGGAGAGGAGGAAAAAGGAGAGAGAACAGAGACCATTTTGGAGGCCCATAGGCCTGGAAAGGGAACCACAAAGAGGATGTTGGTGAGGGTCTGTCTGGAGGAAGCACTGGTGTAGGTATCGGCGATAGGGAGGCCTGGGTTGGAGACCAGGGTGTCTCTTTTGAGCTTCTTCCTACCAAACTTAGTGAGAGGGATAGGATAGGCGAAAGAATAGCAGTTAGGGAAGACAGGGGAGAGAGCACCATAGGGGGTGCAGGGCAGAGAGGAGGTGGGAGACAGCCACGGCCGGAGGAGGAGTGGATGGGCCACACACTTGGGGTAAAAAAGGAGGGCGGCACAAGAGGGGTTACACACAGGGAGCACACAAGTGAAGGGTCTTAGGGAGAATTCTCTCTTTAGGCTGAATTTCCTAACCTAGTGAGTCCCCCCAGCAGCTTTGCTAGATTTCTGGAGTTTGTTTTTTTTCTCCTGCCAAGAGTGAGACTCTTTTTCCTCACACTCTTGGACAGGATTTGTGGTATTCCTTTGAATGTTAATGTGTTTTATGGGCTATGGGGTCCTTTACTCCATAGGGTCTCATGTGTTTTTACTATGTGTGTTACACAGCACCCTCCATGCAGTAACACAGGGGTGTCATAGTGACACCCCACCATAGACTCCATACCCTGGGACCGACTACTGTCTCCCAGGGCATGTAAAGTCACCATTGGCTTTACTAGTCCCAAATTATTAACAGAAACCAGTACAAATCATCATATTGTGGACATACTGGTTGGGGCAATTCGATTGCCCCGGGGTCTGTTAGTCGAGGGGGCACGTCTCCGTCCCCCGATCGAGTTTTTGCTAGTGGCAGTGAATACTACTTTTTATATTCGACCGCAAATATATTCCTATGGGATTTTCCCATTGTTCGAGGCTACCAACTTTAATTATTTAATTCTCATAGCCTCGAACATACCGCCAGTTTATTTAATTAATATTAATTCGCCGGTTGGTATTTTTTGCCAGGACTCTATTCAAAAATGGCGTGTGTGTTCTCTTCTGTGACTCCAACCCAAGTCGAGCCCTTTGTTCCACTTTTTGGCGGGCTTCTCCACAGAAGCCTCCAAAAGTGGTGCCACTCTGAGTACCACAGGGGGTGTAGGAGGGGGTTTAGGCACCCTGGACTGAGTTACCTTGGTAACTCAAGTCGCACTCTTGTGTGATTGGCCCATGTTT
The DNA here is from genome assembly GCF_040938575.1 of Ambystoma mexicanum. Taxonomy (NCBI): domain Eukaryota; kingdom Metazoa; phylum Chordata; class Amphibia; order Caudata; family Ambystomatidae; genus Ambystoma; species Ambystoma mexicanum. The sequence continues at coordinate 269,277,139 of NC_090921.1, read as the reverse complement.
GATTGACAGCTAGGCTGAGTGAATGGGGGTATGCTGCATAAAAGCAGGGCTTTGGGAACTGGAACTTCAGAAGTCGCCACAGGACCTGAGAATCCAACGAGGGAGAAGCTGAGCCGACCTACCACGACGACACCACCGGTGGAGCCCTGCGGAACCGACTCACCACTTCCCGACGACAGAGAAGATCTCCCGGCTGGAGAGGCTTCTTCCCCTGACTGGTGGGCACAACCAGTTTACCTTCTTCTCTTCGCACCCCAGACCGGCTAGTGGTCGAATTGCCCGTGCCCAGCACCCCGGCAACCGGATAGCCACTTACCACTGGACCGCGAATAAAAGGACCGCTCCTCTGCGGCTGGTTTCTTCCCTGGCAGTGCAACGGACTCCTGTCTTCTTCCCCGACGAGATCCTCTCTTCCCCCGGACGAAGCACCGACTTGCATCCGCTGCCAGGAACAACAGCCCCCGCTGGAGTATTCTCACCACTTTTAGGTACTGTGTCCGCCAGGCCTCCCTTTCTAAAGATTGCTACAAGGTAATAATAACCCCTTAACCTTCTGGACTGGGCTGGCCGCCTTGACCTTCTAACTGGTACCTTTCTTTGGTCCAACTTTTTTTGAACCTTTTCAAGAGTTTTGTGCATTGCAACTGTGTGACCTTGGACACAATTTGTTTGATCCTCTTAAAGTGGATCCGGCCTAATGACTCTAAACTCAAGGTGTTACTTTGCCTTCCTCTCTTGTTGTGGTCGTGAAAAAGTGTTGGGATCTGTTCCAATTTATTCTCTGCTTTTCTCTCCCTTTTTTTAAAACAAATTATTAGAGTGCCATCTAAGTTAAGCGCTCACCGCTGTCTGAAAATAAGTGGGGCTTTACTTAAGACTCGTCTAATATTCTTTGAAGGGAGTGTATATCTTTTAGTGACCGTGTTTTTGAATTGCTTACTATTAGTGCATGTGTGTTTTTCTACATGTGGTTTTTAAATAAATAATTATATATCTCTTTTACACCAAGCTCTGGTCAGTGTTTACTTGTTCTACTATGTTCTTTGACCTATTGTGAATACTCTGTATACTGCCCAACTCTTCTTGAGGGAAGTCCGACTGCTCAGCCACAGCTACCAAGTGAATCTGTGTGGTACAGACTGCTACCAAGTGGGTTTACTGCCAAACACCTGTAGTCCTAAATCTTTTGCAGTGGTCCCAGAGGGAACTGCAAAGGTTTCTGCCTAACACTGGGGAAAATACACACATGGGTCTTCTTCAACTGGCTTGTTCAGGACCAAATATAAAGACCACATAAGAAAGTAAAACTAACTAGATTGGCTGGATTTTGCAAGTTCCAAAAGAAAAATAGGTTTCTGCTTGGGGGGTGGGGGAGGGTTGCTACCAACAGGAGGGCCTCTATCAGCAGATACTAACACCCCAGTGATAATTATTAGCTTGGACAGAATCTAGTCTAGGATGAACCCACTGACAATGGAATTTCCAGGACAAGGAAGTGTGAAGTGGGGAAGGGGCAATAAACCTTCAATCCAGATGGGAAACCCCCACCTTGCTCTGGAGGAAATGGCAGTTGGAGGCAGCTGAATAAATAAAACAATGGTCCAGTGACAGACAAAGGACTCCCATTACTTCCAAAGACTATTTATGAATAAAAATGTAAAGGCCTTTATCTCTACAGCAAGAATTTGTACGAATTTAAAAATGTTGCAGTTTAAAAGTGACTTTATAGCCTTTCATTTAAGACACGGTATAATTCACTGACCCCTTGGAAATAAAAATGGCAAAGAATCAGGGATTACAAGGAAAGTATTCCTGATAATCCACACATGTATAAAATTATGGTATTTTAGGCCAGACCGTTAATGCTCAAAATTACCAAACAGTATTAGAAGGGTGAAACAGTGCCCCACGGATTGAAGAGTTGGAGTGCTATGCTCTACACACAATATGTAACCTGTGTATATAATTTGCTAAGAGATTTCAACTGTATAAATGTATCGTTTGTAGAAAAATCTGATTTTGGCTCAAATAACTGGGGGGGTTTTGAACATTGTAAAACACATTATAAATCTGCCCTCCTGCTTTGAAATCCAACCAGTTGAGAGCGAGGCGGAGACAAGCACCCCTGACCAATCCAGTTGGTTAGAGGTGTGCTTAGCTAAGCCATCCAAGCCATATACTTTGATGATGTCACTATGTACTATAAATAAGAGTCCCTGACAGGACTCTAGACACACTCTTCCTGATTTTCCTGTGTTGGCGTTCCTGTTCCATTCATCCTGCTGAGTCCAGATTCCAATGACAAAGCCAAAGCATTGCTGAACCCACTCCAGGGCCCACTGCAAAACCCAAGTATTGCTGATCCTATTCCACAAGCGCTCAATTCTGAAATTCCACTGAAATCCCAAATAACCAAAGGGAGAAAGCTGTGGTATTTTTGGGGAAGCACCCTGAACCAGCCTGGTTTGCTGCCCACTAACTGCATCCAGAGGTACCTGTGCCATCCAGTGACCAGAATAACCATCCGGTGACCCGACCCTGCCTCAGCTGTCTTTTGCCCAGCTGTCCTTTGCCAGGCATGCTCCCGTGTAGTGACCAGAACCATTGACGGTCCAAAATCCCAAACTAAAAGTGGACTGTAAGTAAAGCCCTTGATCTCCAAGCGTTAGTGCCACTTTTCTCTCAATTTCTGTCTTGCATACATCATAAGTCATTAGCGATATTGTGTTTAAATAAATTAAAATTTTCCCTAAAGAAAAGGGGTACACTGCGTGAAGGGTTACAACTGCAGCGTAACTTACATTCATGGGTGGCGTTCCTCTTTTCTTAGCTATTAAATCTAGTTTAAGTAAAATTTCCATTCACTTTTAAAACCGATTTTCTGTTTTTCACTGCTATGTTTTCCTAAAAATGAACCTCACTACCTTCCAAATCCCTCTCAATTCACCAGCTACCCCCATTCTTTCACTTCTGTAATATCTCTGTGATGCACCTCTGTCCCTCAGACTAAAAACCGCATCACGAT